>NC_136914.1:34336521-34936521 GCF_949752795.1 Hyperoodon ampullatus
GGTCCATGTACACATTGGAATATGACTCCAATAAAAAAATATATAAATTCAATTTATAAAACAAACTTAAGGAGACATCAGATTTGGGGGCACATTCCACTCTAATATATAACCGAGGAACACCACTGCCAGGAAGCTCTGTTTCCCTAGTTACCAGATTGGGAGAAGCAGAAATGCTGCCGCCCTCTGGCCGTTACCTGCAACAGCAGCTTTAAAACCTGTGCTAAGGGTCACTTCACATGCACCAGTACTGGAGGCCCGTAAATGAAACCTGCCCTCAAAATGTCTTGAGGGAAGTAATGGCCAAAATATTTCTAAATGTCACACATACTTCACGAAAACTATTTGAAGAGGTAAGCTGTACTCACAGTTTGAAGAAAAAAAGGACAGGCCAGAAAGCTCAATTTCAGGGGATTATGAGACGCTTGCAAATCCAACCACAAAGTGCTATCAGCTCACACTAGTCAGAACAAACATCAGCAAAAAGCTACAAACAGTAAATGCTGAAGGTGTTGTGGAGAAGTGAATACCCTCAAATTTAAGTGGAACGTAACCGGGTAAGAGCCACTAATGAGAACAGAATGGAGGTGCCTCTACAAGGTATACATTTTGCTACCATATGATCCAGGAGGCCCACTCCTGGGCCTATAACCTAAGAAGACAGAATTGGAAAGACACAGGCAGGCAAATGTGCATTGCCGCAGCATTACAATAGCCATGACGTGGAAGCAACCAAAACGTCCACCAACGGATGAGTGGACAAAGAAGAACTGGTACATGTACAGACAGAATAGTAGCCAAAGAAAAAAGGGACACAGTGCCATTTGCAGCACCGTAGATGAGTCTAGAGGTAATCACGTGACTCGTAGTAAATCAGAAAGAGAAAGACACATATCGTATGATATCACTTATAGGCGTTACCGAAAAAATGATACCAGTGAAGATACTTCCACAGAGAAGGGCAATCAATCACAGATTCATTAAACAAACTTATGGATCACCAATGGAAAGGTGTGAGGACTGGATACATTAGGATATTGGGGTTAACAGACATATACCAACACAGGTGAAACATATAATCACCAAACACCTACAGAATACCAAGAGAAGACTACTCAACATTCTCTCATAACGTACATGGGAAAAGGATCCCAGGAAGAACAGACATATGTATATGTGTAAAAGAACCACATCTTGCACACCTACAACAAGCCAAACATTGTAATCAGACTGCCTGTGATAAAAAATAAAAATTAAATGAAAAAAACGAACAAGAAGTAGTGAGACAAACTGACGGGGCTTATTCCTGGCACATTCCATTCTAAATTACAACCTAGAACACGACTTCCATTGAGGCTCTGTTGCCCTAGTAACCAGCTTTGGTAAAGGAGAACTGCTGCCACCTTGTGGCCGTTTCACACAACAGCAGCTTTCATCCCAGCGCTAATGCTCAGTTGATATTCAAAATAATTGCAGGCCTGTCAATGACACCTGCCCTGAAAACAAATCCTGGGGTCGTAGATCGACCAAAAAATTCAAAAGACGTCCATATTTCAAAACGACAGTTTCAAGAGGCATATTTTATGCACAATTTGTGTTCTGCTTCTTTTTCTTTCTTTCTTCTTTTGTTAAAAAACGGGAATGGAAAAAGGCAACCCTCAGAATGGGAGAAAATATTTGCAAACGAATCAATGGACAAAGGTTTAATCTCCAATATATATAAACAGCTCATGCAGCTTAATATTAAAAAAACAAAGAACCCAATACAAAAATGGTTAGAAGATCTAAATAGACATTTCTTCAAAGAAGACACAGAGATGGCCAAGATGCACATGAAAAGCTGCTCAACATCACTAATTATTAAAGTAATGCAAATCAAAACTACAATGAGGTATCACCTCACACCTGTTAGAATGGGCATCATCAGAAAATCTACAAACAACAAATGCTGAGGAGGGTGTGGACAAATGGAACCCACTTCCACTATTGGTGGGAATGTAAATTGATACAGTCACTATGGAGAACAGTATGGAGGGTCCTTAAAAAACTAAAAATAGAACTACCATATGATCCAGCAATCCCACTTCTGGGCATATACCCAGAGAAAACCATAAAGCAAAAAGACACATTCACCACAATGTTCACTGCAGCACTATTTAGAATAGCCAGGTAATGGAAGCAACCTAAATGCCCACAGACAGACGAATGGATAAAGGTGTGGTACATACCTGAAATGGAATATTACTCAGCCATAAAAAGGAATGAGACTGGGTCATTTGTAGAGACGCCGATGGGTCTAGAGACTGTCATACAGAGTGAAGTAAGTCAGAAAGAGAGAAACAAATATTGTATATTAATGCATATATGTGGAACCTAGAAAAATGGGACAGATGAACCGGTTTGCAGGGCAGAAATAGAGACACAGAGGTAGAGAACAAACGTATGGACACCAAAGGGGGGAGGCCATGGGGTGGTGGTGGTGGGATGAGTTTGGAGATTGGGATTGACCTGTATACACGTATATGTATAAAATAGATAACTAATAATAACCTGCTGTATACAAAAATAAATTAAATTAAATTCCAAATTTTTAAGAATAAATAAAATTTAAAAATAAAACAGAAAAAAGTTCTTCAATTCACACAGATGTATTTATATGAATGAATTATTTCCATGCTTATATCTATAAATACATAAAAGAGAAATAAAATCTACCTTGAAACAAAAAAGAAAAAAAAAAAAACGGAACCCAGCAGTTATAAAGAGGAAAACACTATCAGGGCACTTGCTCCAGTGGTAAACAATTCTGAAGTTGGTCAGAGGTGGGGAATCATCTCCCATGCAGCCAGCAGCACCCCCGCAAGGAGCGTCCTCATTGCAAAGTTGGGGGACCGTGCCGAGGCATCTGTGAGTAAACGTGAGCTGAGTCCCAGGCCAGCTGCTGCTGAACTGCTCCCACCCTTCCCAGGTAAAACACCTGAATATGTACAAGGACTTGAAAGCCTAGAGGAAGGGCCGTCGAACCACACCAGCAACAGCACGCAGGCCGACTTGGTGCTTGCAGGCCAGCCAGGATGGTCCTGGCCCCGGGTGCTCTTCTGGAAGCTTTGCAGTTCCCTGACTGAGATACCCCTCCTGTCCCGGCCCCCACTGCCTTTTTCCTTCCTCACCTCTGCCCGGGGAGAAATTCCAGCAGAAGTTATGGGTGACACATCCTCTTCTTTAGCAGGTGGCAGCCTGGAAACTCCTGCAGAAAGTCCAGCAGAGCCCCACTCACACCGGGCCACCCACAAAGCCGTGGCCCCTCACTCCCTCCCACCAGCACAGGCCCGAGACTGCTGACGGGGCAGAGAATATGGCGTCAGGCACAGCTGCAGGGGCTCTTGCTGCCTGGAGCGGTGTTTATATTGACCTCAACACAGGCACACCTGGGTAGGGCTGGCCGGCAAGGTCAGGCTGTCCAGGTCAGCCAATCCTCACCCCTCAGGGGCTCACATTGCAGAAAATGGACCTCGCTGAACCGGCCAGGTCCAAGGAACAGGTGTGGGCTCCTGAGAGTCAGGATAGACAAGGGGCTGCAGCTCCGGTTTGTTTTCGAATCACTTTATCTGGCCCATGAGTGGGAGACAACTTCAAGAAGACCCTCTCCTAATGAGAGGAACCCAGGAGTCAGTGCGAGGAGGGGTGATGGGTGGAGACAGAGGCCTGGTGCCCCGGCTGCAGTGGAATTCTCTGGAAGATCAGGCAGAGGGAGGCCGCACAGAGTGAGCCCAGGGTCACAGAACTGTCCGAGCTGCTGTTTCTTAGTTCAAGTCCTGCTCTGAGGTGCTCTGTGTCAGCTCTGAGAGACAGGTGATCTGGGGTGCTCTGAAATGAGGGCTATGTGCACGGTTCCCGTGCGCCCAGCCCCGCCACGGTACCTGCCCAGGGGAGCTCCGTATCCTGGGAGGGGCCTGACCACCAGAGCCCCATGGGCTGCTTGGTAGTTGCCAGGTGAGATCCGCAACCTGGGAGTTGCCTGACCATGAGAGCCTCGTGGGCTGCTGGGGACCTGCCCACGTAAGCCCCATATCATGGGAGGGGCCTGACCACGAGAGCCCCATGGGCTGCTGTGTAGTTGCGCAGGTGAGCTCCATAACCTGGGAGTGGCCTGACCATGAGAGCCCCGTGGGCTGCTGGGGACCTTCCCAGGTGAGCCCCATATTCTAGGAGAGGCCTGACCATGAGAGTCCCATGGGCTGCTGGGTAGTTGCGCAAGTGAGCTCCATAACCTGGGATTGCCCTGACCTCGAGAGCCCCGTGGCCTGCTGGGGACCTGGTAAAGGATGTCAGTACAGTCAGTGAAGCCACCGAGGATATACATACTGTAGTTCCTAATTCCTACACAGTGCTGGTCATTCTACCATCCACCAGGACATGGTATTCTGTATTAGACTTCAGTGATGCCTTCTTCTGTATTCCATAGGTCCCAGAAACGCTCTGCTGCCCTAGTAACCAGATTTGGGAATGGAGAAATGCTGCCGCCTTGTGGCCGTTTCCCACAACAGCAGCTTTAAACCCAGTGCTAATGGTCACTAAATATTCACACTCATTGCAGGCCTGTAAATGACACCTGCCCTCAGAAACAATCCTGGGGTTGAAAACTGACCAAAAAATTCAAAAGAGGGCAACCACCCAAGAAGACAATGTCAAGAGCTTAATTGTACTCTCCGTTTTTTTCTGTTTTTCTGTACCAGAAATTTTAAAAGGCATGGAAAAATGCTGAACATTAGGAATAATTGAAGATATGCAAATCCAAATTACAAAAACCTATCAGCTCACACCAGTCAAAATGGCCATCAGCAAAAATGCTGCAAACAATAAATGCTGAAGGGGTTTTGGAGAAATGCCTACCCTTGGTTCAACGTGGGGCATGGTAAGAGCCAGTAATGAAAACAAAAATGAGGTGCCTTGTAAAGGTAAATACTGAGCAACCATTCAATCAAGCATACCCACTGCTGGGCCTATCGCCTGAGGGGATGAGAATCAAAAACACACAGGCTGGGCTTCACTGGTGGCGCAGTGGTTGAGAGTCCACCTGCCAATGCAGGGGACACGGATACATGCCCCGGTTCGGGAAGATCCCACATACCGCGGAGTGGCTGGTCCCGTGAGCTATGGCTGCTGGGCCTGCAAGTCCGGAGCCTGTGCTCTGCGGTGGGAGGGTCCATGGCAGTGAGAGGCCCATATACCGCACACACACACACAAAAGGACACAGGCTGGCAATCCTGAACTCCAGCAATATTTACCATAGCCTACACTTGGAAGCTACGAAAATGTCCATCAACAGAGGAATGCACAAAGAAGTGGTCCATGTACACATTGGAATATGACTCCAATAAAAAAATATATAAATTCAATTTATAAAACAAACTTAAGGAGACATCAGATTTGGGGGCAGATTCCACTCAAATATATAACCGAGGAACACCACTGCCAGGAAGCTCTGTTTCCCTAGTTACCAGATTGGGAGAAGCAGAAATGCTGCCGCCCTCTGGCCGTTACCTGCAACAGCAGCTTTAAAACCTGTGCTAAGGGTCACTTCACATGCACCAGTACTGGAGGGCCGTAAATGAAACCTGCCCTCAAAATGTCTTGAGGGAAGTAATGGCCAAAATATTTCTAAATGTCACACATACTTCACGAAAACTATTTGAAGAGGTAAGCTGCACTCACAGTTTGAAGAAAAGAAGGACATGCCAGAAAGCTCAATTTCAGGGGATTATGAGACGCTTGCAAATCCAACCACAAAGTGCTATCAGCTCACTCTAGTCAGAACAAACATCAGCAAAAAACTACAAACAGTAAATGCTGAAGGTGTTGTGGAGAAGTGAATACCCTCAAATTTAAGTGGAACGTAACCTGGTAAGAGCCACTAATGAGAACAGAATGGAGGTGCCTCTACAAGGTAAACATTTTGCTACCATATGATCCAGGAGGCCCACTCCTGGGCCTATAACCTAAGAAGACAGAATTGGAAAGACACAGGCAGGCAAATGTGCATTGCCGCAGCATTACAATAGCCATGACATGGAAGCAACCAAAACGTCCACTAACGGATGAGTGGACAAAGAAGAACTGGTACATGTACAGACAGAATAGTAGCCAAAGAAAAAAGGGACACAGTGCCATTTGCAGCACCGTAGATGAGTCTAGAGGTAATCACGTGACTCGTAGTAAGTCAGAAAGAGAAAGACACATATCGTATGATATCACTTATAGGCGTTACCGAAAAAATGATACCAGTGAAGATACTTCCACAGAGAAGGGCAATCAATCACAGATTCATTAAACAAACTTATGGATCACCAATGGAAAGGTGTGAGGATTGGATACATTAGGATATTGGGGTTAACAGACATATACCAACACAGGTGAAATATATAATCACCAAACACCTACAGAATACCAAGAGAAGACTACTCAACATTCTCTCATAACGTACATGGGAAAAGGATCCCAGGAAGAACAGACATATGTATATGTGTAAAAGAACCACATCTTGCACACCTACAACAAGCCAAACATTGTAATCAGACTGCCTGTGATAAAAAATAAAAATTAAATGAAGAAAACGAACAAGAAGTAGTGAGACAAACTGACGGGGCTTATTCCTGGCACATTCCATTCTAAATTACAACCTAGAACACGACTTCCACTGAGGCTCTGTTGCCCTAGTAACCAGCTTTGGTAAAGGAGAACTGCTGCCACCTTGTGGCCGTTTCACACAACAGCAGCTTTCATCCCAGCGCTAATGCTCAGTTGATATTCAAAATAATTGCAGGCCTGTCAATGACACCTGCCCTGAAAACAAATCCTGGGGTCGTAGATCGACCAAAAAATTCAAAAGACGTCCATATTTCAAAACGACAGTTTCAAGAGGCATATTTTATGCACAATTTGTGTTCTGCTTCTTTTTCTTTCTTTCTTCTTTTGTTAAAAAACGGGAATGGAAAAAGGCAACCCTCAGAATGGGAGAAAATATTTGCAAACGAATCAATGGACAAAGGTTTAATCTCCAATATATATAAACAGCTCATGCAGCTTAATATTAAAAAAACAAAGAACCCAACACAAAAATGGTTAGAAGATCTAAATAGACATTTCTTCAAAGAAGACACAGAGATGGCCAAGATGCACATGAAAAGCTGCTCAACATCACTAATTATTAAAGTAATGCAAATCAAAACTACAATGAGGTATCACCTCACACCTGTTAGAATGGGCATCATCAGAAAATCTACAAACAACAAATGCTGAGGAGGGTGTGGACAAATGGAACCCACTTCCACTATTGGTGGGAATGTAAATTGATACAGTCACTATGGAGAACAGTATGGAGGGTCCTTAAAAAACTAAAAATAGAACTACCATATGATCCAGCAATCCCACTTCTGGGCATATACCCAGAGAAAACCATAAAGCAAAAAGACACATTCACCACAATGTTCACTGCAGCACTATTTAGAATAGCCAGGTAATGGAAGCAACCTAAATGCCCACAGACAGACGAATGGATAAAGGTGTGGTACATACCTGAAATGGAATATTACTCAGCCATAAAAAGGAATGAGACTGGGTCATTTGTAGAGACGGCGATGGGTCTAGAGACTGTCATACAGAGTGAAGTAAGTCAGAAAGAGAAAAACAAATATTGTATATTAATGCATGTATGTGGAACCTAGAAAATTGGTACAGATGAAAAGGTTTGCAGGGCAGAAATAGAGACACAGAGGTAGAGAACAAACGTATGGACACCAAAGGGGGGAAGCCATGGGGTGGTGGTGGTGGGATGAGTTGGGAGATTGGGATTGACCTGTATACATGTATATGTATAAAATACATAACTAATAATAACCTGCTGTATACAAAAATAAATTAAATTAAATTCCAAATTTTTAAAAATAAATAAAATTTAAAAATAAAACAGAAAAAAGTTCTTCACTTCACACAGATGTATTTATATGAATGAATTATTTCCATGCTTATATCTATAAATACATAAAAGATGAATAAAATCTACCTTGAACCAAAAAAGAAGAAAAAAAAAAACGGAACCCAGCAGTTATAAGGAGGAAAACACTATCAGGGCACTTGCTCCAGTGGTAAACAATTCTGAAGTTGGTCAGAGGTGGGGAATCATCTCCCATGCAGCCAGCAGCACCCCCGCAAGGAGCGTCCTCATTGCAAAGCTGGGGGACCGTGCCGAGGCATCTGTGAGTAAACGTGAGCTGAGTCCCAGGCCAGCTGCTGCTGAACTGCTCCCACCCTTCCCAGGTAAAACACCTGAATATGTACAAGGACTTGAAAGCCTAGAGGAAGGGCCGTCGAACCACACCAGCAACAGCACGCAGGCCGACTTGGTGCTTGCAGGCCAGCCAGGATGGTCCTGGCCCCGGGCGCTCTTCTGGAAGCTTTGCAGTTCCCTGACTGAGATACCCCTCCTGTCCCGGCCCCCACTGCCTTTTTCCTTCCTCACCTCTGCCCGGGGAGAAATTCCAGCAGAAGTTATGGGTGACACATCCTCTTCTTTAGCAGGTGGCAGCCTGGAAACTCCTGCAGAAAGTCCAGCAGAGCCCCACTCACACCGGGCCACCCACAAAGCCGTGGCCCCTCACTCCCTCCCACCAGCACAGGCCCGAGACTGCTGACGGGGCAGAGAATATGGCGTCAGGCACAGCTGCAGGGGCTCTTGCTGCCTGGAGCGGTGTTTATATTGACCTCAACACAGGCACACCTGGGTAGGGCTGGCCGGCAAGGTCAGGCTGTCCAGGTCAGCCAATCCTCACCCCTCAGGGGCTCACATTGCAGAAAAAGGACCTCGCTGAAGCGGCCAGGTCCAAGGAACAGGTGTGGGCTCCTGAGAGTCAGGATAGACAAGGGGCTGCAGCTCCGGTTTGTTTTCGAATCACTTTATCTGGCCCATGAGTGGGAGACAACTTCAAGAAGACCCTCTCCTAATGAGAGGAACCCAGGAGTCAGTGCGAGGAGGGGTGATGGGTGGAGACAGAGGCCTGGTGCCCCGGCTGCAGTGGAATTCTCTGGAAGATCAGGCAGAGGGAGGCCGCACAGAGTGAGCCCAGGGTCACAGAACTGTCCGAGCTGCTGTTTCTTAGTTCAAGTCCTGCTCTGAGGTGCTCTGTGTCAGCTCTGAGAGACAGGTGATCTGGGGTGCTCTGAAATGAGGGCTATGTGCACGGTTCCTGTGCGCCCAGCCCCGCCGGGGTACCTGCCCAGGGGAGCTCCGTATCCTGGGAGGGGCCTGACCACCAGAGCCCCATGGGCTGCTTGGTAGTTGCCAGGTGAGATTCGCAACCTGGGAGTGGCCTGACCATGAGAGCCCCGTGGGCTGCTGGGGACACTCCCAGGTGAGCCCCATATTCTAGGAGAGGCCTGACCATGAGAGCCCCATGGGCTGCTGGGAAGTTGCGCAAGTGAGCCCCATAACCTGGGATTGCCCTGACCTCGAGAGCCCCGCGGCCTGCTGGGGACCTGGTAAAGGATGTCAGGACAGTCAGTGAAGCCACCGAGGATATACATACAGTAGTTCCTAATTCCTACACAGTGCTGGTCATTCTACCATCCACCAGGACATGGTATTCTGTATTAGACTTCAGTGATGCCTTCTTCTGTATTCCATTGGTCCCAGAAACGCTCTGCTGCCCTAGTAACCAGATTTGGGAATGGAGAAATGCTGCCGCCTTGTGGCCGTTTCCCACAACAGCAGCTTTAAACCCAGTGCTAATGGTCACTAAATATTCACACTCATTGCAGGCCTGTAAATGACACCTGCCCTCAGAAACAATCCTGGGGTTGAAAACTGACCAAAAAATTCAAAAGAGGGCAACCACCCAAGAAGACAATGTCAAGAGCTTAATTGTACTCTCCGTTTTTTTCTGTTTTTCTGTACCAGAAATTTTAAAAGGCATGGAAAAATGCTGAACATTAGGAATAATTGAAGATATGCAAATCCAAATTACAAAAACCTATCAGCTCACACCAGTCAAAATGGCCATCAGCAAAAATGCTGCAAACAATAAATGCTGAAGGGGTTTTGGAGAAATGCCTACCCTTGGTTCAACGTGGGGCATGGTAAGAGCCAGTAATGAAAACAAAAATGAGGTGCCTTGTAAAGGTAAATACTGAGCAACCATTCAATCAAGCATACCCACTGCTGGGCCTATCGCCTGAGGGGATGAGAATCAAAAACACACAGGCTGGGCTTCACTGGTGGCGCAGTGGTTGAGAGTCCACCTGCCAATGCAGGGGACACGGATACATGCCCCAGTTCGGGAAGATCCCACATACCGCAGAGTGGCTGGTCCCGTGAGCTATGGCTGCTGGGCCTGCATGTCCGGAGCCTGTGCCCTGCAGTGGGAGGGTCCATGGCAGTGAGAGGCCCATATACCGCACACACACACACAAAAGGACACAGGCTGGAAATCCTGCACTCCAGCAATATTTACCATAGCCAACACTTGGAAGCTACGAAAATGTCCATCAACAGAGGAATGCACAAAGAAGTGGTCCATGTGCACATTGGAATATGACTCCAATAAAAAAATATATAAATTCAATTTATAAAACAAACTTAAGGAGACATCAGATTTGGGGGCACATTCCACTCTAATATATAACCGAGGAACACCACTGCCAGGAAGCTCTGTTTCCCTAGTTACCAGATTGGGAAAAGCAGAAATGCTGCCGCCCTCTGGCCGTTACCTGCAACAGCAGCTTTAAAACCTGTGCTAAGGGTCACTTCACATGCACCAGTACCAGAGGGGCGTAAATGAAACCTGCCCTCAAAATGTCTTGAGGGATGTAATGGCCAAAATATTTCTAAATGTCACACATACTTCACGAAAACTATTTGAAGAAGTAAGCTGTACTCACAGTTTGAAGAAAAAAAGGACATGCCAGAAAGCTCAATTTCAGGGGATTATGAGACGCTTGCAAATCCAACCACAAAGTGCTATCAGCTCACACTAGTCAGAACAAACATCAGCAAAAAGCTACAAACAGTAAATGCTGAAGGTGTTGTGGAGAAGTGAATACCCTCAAATTTAAGTGGAACGTAACCTGGTAAGAGCCACTAATGAGAACAGAATGGAGGTGCCTCTACAAGGTAAACATTTTGCTACCATATGATCCAGGAGGCCCACTCCTGTGCCTATAACCTAAGAAGACAGAATTGGAAAGACACAGGCAGGCAAATGTGCATTGCCGCAGCATTACAATAGCCATGACATGGAAGCAACCAAAACGTCCACCAACGGATGAGTGGACAAAGAAGAACTGGTACATGTACAGACAGAATAGTAGCCAAAGAAAAAAGGGACACAGTGCCATTTGCAGCACCGTAGATGAGTCTAGAGGTAATCACGTGACTCGTAGTAAATCAGAAAGAGAAAGACACATATCGTATGATATCACTTATAGGCGTTACCGAAAAAATGATACCAGTGAAGATACTTCCACAGAGAAGGGCAATCAATCACAGATTCATTAAACAAACTTATGGATCACCAATGGAAAGGTGTGAGGATTGGATACATTAGGATATTGGGGTTAACAGACATATACCAACACAGGTGAAACATATAATCACCAAACACCTACAGAATGCCAAGAGAAGACTACTCAACATTCTGTCATAACGTACATGGGAAAAGGATCCCAGGAAGAACAGACATATGTATATGTGTAAAAGAACCACATCTTGCACACCTACAACAAGCCAAACATTGTAATCAGACTGCCTGTGATAAAAAATAAAAATTAAATGAAAAAAACGAACAAGAAGTAGTGAGACAAACTGACGGGGCTTATTCCTGGCACATTCCATTCTAAATTACAACCTAGAACACGACTTCCATTGAGGCTCTGTTGCCCTAGTAACCAGCTTTGGTAAAGGAGAACTGCTGCCACCTTGTGGCCGTTTCACACAACAGCAGCTTTCATCCAAGCGCTAATGCTCAGTTGATATTCAAAATAATTGCAGGCCTGTCAATGACACCTGCCCTGAAAACAAATCCTGGGGTCGTAGATCGACCAAAAAATTCAAAAGACGTCCATATTTCAAAACGACAGTTTCAAGAGGCATATTTTATGCACAATTTGTGTTCTGCTTCTTTTTCTTTCTTTATCTTTTTGTTAAAAAACGGGAATGGATAAAGGCAACCCTCAGAATGGGAGAAAATATTTGCAAACGAATCAATGGACAAAGGTTTAATCTCCAATATATATAAACAGCTCATGCAGCTTAATATTAAAAAAACAAAGAACCCAATACAAAAATGGTTAGAAGATCTAAATAGACATTTCTTCAAAGAAGACACAGAGATGGCCAAGATGCACATGAAAAGCTGCTCAACATCACTAATTATTAAAGTAATGCAAATCAAAACTACAATGAGGTATCACCTCACACCTGTTAGAATGGGCATCATCAGAAAATCTACAAACAACAAATGCTGAGGAGGGTGTGGACAAATGGAACCCACTTCCACTATTGGTGGGAATGTAAATTGATACAGTCACTATGGAGAACAGTATGGAGGGTCCTTAAAAAACTAAAAATAGAACTACCATATGATCCAGCAATCCCACTTCTGGGCATATACCCAGAGAAAACCATAAAGCAAAAAGACACATTCACCACAATGTTCACTGCAGCACTATTTAGAATAGCCAGGTAATGGAAGCAACCTAAATGCCCACAGACAGACGAATGGATAAAGGTGTGGTACATACCTGAAATGGAATATTACTCAGCCATAAAAAGGAATGAGACTGGGTCATTTGTAGAGACGGCGATGGGTCTAGAGACTGTCATACAGAGTGAAGTAAGTCAGAAAGAGAAAAACAAATATTGTATATTAATGCATGTATGTGGAACCTAGAAAATTGGTACAGATGAAAAGGTTTGCAGGGCAGAAATAGAGACACAGAGGTAGAGAACAAACGTATGGACACCAAAGGGGGGAAGCCATGGGGTGGTGGTGGTGGGATGAGTTGGGAGATTGGGATTGACCTGTATACATGTATATGTATAAAATAGATAACTAATAATAACCTGCTGTATACAAAAATAAATTAAATTAAATTCCAAATTTTTAAAAATAAATAAAATTTAAAAATAAAACAGAAAAAAGTTCTTCACTTCACACAGATGTATTTATATGAATGAATTATTTCCATGCTTATATCTATAAATACATAAAAGATGAATAAAATCTACCTTGAACCAAAAAAGAAGAAAAAAAAAAACGGAACCCAGCAGTTATAAGGAGGAAAACACTATCAGGGCACTTGCTCCAGTGGTAAACAATTCTGAAGTTGGTCAGAGGTGGGGAATCATCTCCCATGCAGCCAGCAGCACCCCCGCAAGGAGCGTCCTCATTGCAAAGCTGGGGGACCGTGCCGAGGCATCTGTGAGTAAACGTGAGCTGAGTCCCAGGCCAGCTGCTGCTGAACTGCTCCCACCCTTCCCAGGTAAAACACCTGAATATGTACAAGGACTTGAAAGCCTAGAGGAAGGGCCGTCGAACCACACCAGCAACAGCACGCAGGCCGACTTGGTGCTTGCAGGCCAGCCAGGATGGTCCTGGCCCCGGGCGCTCTTCTGGAAGCTTTGCAGTTCCCTGACTGAGATACCCCTCCTGTCCCGGCCCCCACTGCCTTTTTCCTTCCTCACCTCTGCCCAGGGAGAAATTCCAGCAGAAGTTATGGGTGACACATCCTCTTCTTTAGCAGGTGGCAGCCTGGAAACTCCTGCAGAAAGTCCAACAGAGCCCCACTCACACCGGGCCACCCACAAAGCCGTGGCCCCTCACTCCCTCCCACCAGCACAGGCCCGAGACTGCTGACGGGGCAGAGAATATGGCGTCAGGCACAGCTGCAGGGGCTCTTGCTGCCTGGAGCGGTGTTTATATTGACCTCAACACAGGCACACCTGGGTAGGGCTGGCCGGCAAGGTCAGGCTGTCCAGGTCAGCCAATCCTCACCCCTCAGGGGCTCACATTGCAGAAAAAGGACCTCGCTGAAGCGGCCAGGTCCAAGGAACAGGTGTGGGCTCCTGAGAGTCAGGATAGACAAGGGGCTGCAGCTCCGGTTTGTTTTCGAATCACTTTATCTGGCCCATGAGTGGGAGACAACTTCAAGAAGACCCTCTCCTAATGAGAGGAACCCAGGAGTCAGTGCGAGGAGGGGTGATGGGTGGAGACAGAGGCCTGGTGCCCCGGCTGCAGTGGAATTCTCTGGAAGATCAGGCAGAGGGAGGCCGCACAGAGTGAGCCCAGGGTCACAGAACTGTCCGAGCTGCTGTTTCTTAGTTCAAGTCCTGCTCTGAGGTGCTCTGTGTCAGCTCTGAGAGACAGGTGATCTGGGGTGCTCTGAAATGAGGGCTATGTGCACGGTTCCTATGCGCCCAGCCCCGCCGGGGTACCTGCCCAGGGGAGCTCCGTATCCTGGGAGGGGCCTGACCACCAGAGCCCCATGGGCTGCTTGGTAGTTGCCAGGTGAGATTCGCAACCTGGGAGTGGCCTGACCATGAGAGCCCCGTGGGCTGCTGGGGACACTCCCAGGTGAGCCCCATATTCTAGGAGAGGCCTGACCATGAGAGCCCCATGGGCTGCTGGGAAGTTGCGCAAGTGAGCCCCATAACCTGGGATTGCCCTGACCCCGAGAGCCCCGCGGCCTGCTGGGGACCTGGTAAAGGATGTCAGGACAGTCAGTGAAGCCACCGAGGATATACATACAGTAGTTCCTAATTCCTACACAGTGCTGGTCATTCTACCATCCACCAGGACATGGTATTCTGTATTAGACTTCAGTGATGCCTTCTTCTGTATTCCATTGGTCCCAGAAACGCTCTGCTGCCCTAGTAACCAGATTTGGGAATGGAGAAATGCTGCCGCCTTGTGGCCGTTTCCCACAACAGCAGCTTTAAACCCAGTGCTAATGGTCACTAAATATTCACACTCATTGCAGGCCTGTAAATGACACCTGCCCTCAGAAACAATCCTGGGGTTGAAAACTGACCAAAAAATTCAAAAGAGGGCAACCACCCAAGAAGACAATGTCAAGAGCTTAATTGTACTCTCCGTTTTTTTCTGTTTTTCTGTACCAGAAATTTTAAAAGGCATGGAAAAATGCTGAACATTAGGAATAATTGAAGATATGCAAATCCAAATTACAAAAACCTATCAGCTCACACCAGTCAAAATGGCCATCAGCAAAAATGCTGCAAACAATAAATGCTGAAGGGGTTTTGGAGAAATGCCTACCCTTGGTTCAACGTGGGGCATGGTAAGAGCCAGTAATGAAAACAAAAATGACGTGCCTTGTAAAGGTAAATACTGAGCAACCATTCAATCAAGCATACCCACTGCTGGGCCTATCGCCTGAGGGGATGAGAATCAAAAACACACAGGCTGGGCTTCACTGGTGGCGCAGTGGTTGAGAGTCCACCTGCCAATGCAGGGGACACGGATACATGCCCCAGTTCGGGAAGATCCCACATACCGCAGAGTGGCTGGTCCCGTGAGCTATGGCTGCTGGGCCTGCATGTCCGGAGCCTGTGCCCTGCAGTGGGAGGGTCCATGGCAGTGAGAGGCCCATATACCGCACACACACACACAAAAGGACACAGGCTGGAAATCCTGCACTCCAGCAATATTTACCATAGCCAACACTTGGAAGCTACGAAAATGTCCATCAACAGAGGAATGCACAAAGAAGTGGTCCATGTGCACATTGGAATATGACTCCAATAAAAAAATATATAAATTCAATTTATAAAACAAACTTAAGGAGACATCAGATTTGGGGGCACATTCCACTCTAATATATAACCGAGGAACACCACTGCCAGGAAGCTCTGTTTCCCTAGTTACCAGATTGGGAAAAGCAGAAATGCTGCCGCCCTCTGGCCGTTACCTGCAACAGCAGCTTTAAAACCTGTGCTAAGGGTCACTTCACATGCACCAGTACCAGAGGGGCGTAAATGAAACCTGCCCTCAAAATGTCTTGAGGGATGTAATGGCCAAAATATTTCTAAATGTCACACATACTTCACGAAAACTATTTGAAGAAGTAAGCTGTACTCACAGTTTGAAGAAAAAAAGGACATGCCAGAAAGCTCAATTTCAGGGGATTATGAGACGCTTGCAAATCCAACCACAAAGTGCTATCAGCTCACACTAGTCAGAACAAACATCAGCAAAAAGCTACAAACAGTAAATGCTGAAGGTGTTGTGGAGAAGTGAATACCCTCAAATTTAAGTGGAACGTAACCTGGTAAGAGCCACTAATGAGAACAGAATGGAGGTGCCTCTACAAGGTAAACATTTTGCTACCATATGATCCAGGAGGCCCACTCCTGTGCCTATAACCTAAGAAGACAGAATTGGAAAGACACAGGCAGGCAAATGTGCATTGCCGCAGCATTACAATAGCCATGACATGGAAGCAACCAAAACGTCCACCAACGGATGAGTGGACAAAGAAGAACTGGTACATGTACAGACAGAATAGTAGCCAAAGAAAAAAGGGACACAGTGCCATTTGCAGCACCGTAGATGAGTCTAGAGGTAATCACGTGACTCGTAGTAAATCAGAAAGAGAAAGACACATATCGTATGATATCACTTATAGGCGTTACCGAAAAAATGATACCAGTGAAGATACTTCCACAGAGAAGGGCAATCAATCACAGATTCATTAAACAAACTTATGGATCACCAATGGAAAGGTGTGAGGATTGGATACATTAGGATATTGGGGTTAACAGACATATACCAACACAGGTGAAACATATAATCACCAAACACCTACAGAATGCCAAGAGAAGACTACTCAACATTCTGTCATAACGTACATGGGAAAAGGATCCCAGGAAGAACAGACATATGTATATGTGTAAAAGAACCACATCTTGCACACCTACAACAAGCCAAACATTGTAATCAGACTGCCTGTGATAAAAAATAAAAATTAAATGAAAAAAACGAACAAGAAGTAGTGAGACAAACTGACGGGGCTTATTCCTGGCACATTCCATTCTAAATTACAACCTAGAACACGACTTCCATTGAGGCTCTGTTGCCCTAGTAACCAGCTTTGGTAAAGGAGAACTGCTGCCACCTTGTGGCCGTTTCACACAACAGCAGCTTTCATCCAAGCGCTAATGCTCAGTTGATATTCAAAATAATTGCAGGCCTGTCAATGACACCTGCCCTGAAAACAAATCCTGGGGTCGTAGATCGACCAAAAAATTCAAAAGACGTCCATATTTCAAAACGACAGTTTCAAGAGGCATATTTTATGCACAATTTGTGTTCTGCTTCTTTTTCTTTCTTTATCTTTTTGTTAAAAAACGGGAATGGATAAAGGCAACCCTCAGAATGGGAGAAAATATTTGCAAACGAATCAATGGACAAAGGTTTAATCTCCAATATATATAAACAGCTCATGCAGCTTAATATTAAAAAAACAAAGAACCCAATACAAAAATGGTTAGAAGATCTAAATAGACATTTCTTCAAAGAAGACACAGAGATGGCCAAGATGCACATGAAAAGCTGCTCAACATCACTAATTATTAAAGTAATGCAAATCAAAACTACAATGAGGTATCACCTCACACCTGTTA
Organism: Hyperoodon ampullatus; assembly: GCF_949752795.1. NCBI lineage: Eukaryota > Metazoa > Chordata > Mammalia > Artiodactyla > Ziphiidae > Hyperoodon > Hyperoodon ampullatus. The sequence continues at coordinate 34,354,215 of NC_136914.1, forward strand.
GAATGGGCATCATCAGAAAATCTACAAACAACAAATGCTGAGGAGGGTGTGGACAAATGGAACCCACTTCCACTATTGGTGGGAATGTAAATTGATACAGTCACTATGGAGAACAGTATGGAGGGTCCTTAAAAAACTAAAAATAGAACTACCATATGATCCAGCAATCCCACTTCTGGGCATATACCCAGAGAAAACCATAAAGCAAAAAGACACATTCACCACAATGTTCATTGCAGCACTATTTAGAATAGCCAGGTAATGGAAGCAACCTAAATGCCCACAGACAGACGAATGGATAAAGGTGTGGTACATACCTGAAATGGAATATTACTCAGCCATAAAAAGGAATGAGACTGGGTCATTTGTAGAGACGCCGATGGGTCTAGAGACTGTCATACAGAGTGAAGTAAGTCAGAAAGAGAAAAACAAATATTGTATATTAATGCATATATGTGGAACCTAGAAAAATGGTACAGATGAACCGGTTTGCAGGGCAGAAATAGAGACACAGAGGTAGAGAACAAACGTATGGACACCAAAGGGGGGAAGCCATGGGGTGGTGGTGGTGGGATGAGTTGGGAGATTGGGATTGACCTGTATACATGTATATGTATAAAATAGATAACTAATAATAACCTGCTGTATACAAAAATAAATTAAATTAAATTCCAAATTTTTAAAAATAAATAAAATTTAAAAATAAAACAGAAAAAAGTTCTTCACTTCACACAGATGTATTTATATGAATGAATTATTTCCATGCTTATATCTATAAATACATAAAAGAGGAATAAAATCTACCTTGAACCAAAGAAGGAAAAAAAAAACCGGAACCCAGCAGTTATAAAGAGGAAAACACTATCAGGGCACTTGCTCCAGTGGTAAACAATTCTGAAGTTGGTCAGAGGTGGGGAATCATCTCCCATGCAGCCAGCAGCACCCCCGCAAGGAGCGTCCTCATTGCAAAGCTGGGGGACCGTGCCGAGGCATCTGTGAGTAAACGTGAGCTGAGTCCCAGGCCAGCTGCTGCTGAACTGCTCCCACCCTTCCCAGGTAAAACACCTGAATATGTACAAGGACTTGAAAGCCTAGAGGAAGGGCCGTCGAACCACACCAGCAACAGCACGCAGGCCGACTTGGTGCTTGCAGGCCAGCCAGGATGGTCCTGGCCCCGGGTGCTCTTCTGGAAGCTTTGCAGTTCCCTGACTGAGATACCCCTCCTGTCCCGGCCCCCACTGCCTTTTTCCTTCCTCACCTCTGCCCGGGGAGAAATTCCAGCAGAAGTTATGGGTGACACATCCTCTTCTTTAGCAGGTGGCAGCCTGGAAACTCCTGCAGAAAGTCCAGCAGAGCCCCACTCACACCGGGCCACCCACAGAGCCGTGGCCCCTCACTCCCTCCCACCAGCACAGGCCCGAGACTGCTGACGGGGCAGAGAATATGGCGTCAGGCACAGCTGCAGGGGCTCTTGCTGCCTGGAGCGGTGTTTATATTGACCTCAACACAGGCACACCTGGGTAGGGCTGGCCGGCAAGGTCAGGCTGTCCAGGTCAGCCAATCCTCACCCCTCAGGGGCTCACATTGCAGAAAAAGGACCTCGCTGAAGCGGCCAGGTCCAAGGAACAGGTGTGGGCTCCTGAGAGTCAGGATAGACAAGGGGCTGCAGCTCCGGTTTGTTTTCGAATCACTTTATCTGGCCCATGAGTGGGAGACAACTTCAAGAAGACCCTCTCCTAATGAGAGGAACCCAGGAGTCAGTGCGAGGAGGGGTGATGGGTGGAGACAGAGGCCTGGTGCCCCGGCTGCAGTGGAATTCTCTGTAAGATCAGGCAGAGGGAGGCCGCACAGAGTGAGCCCAGGGTCACAGAACTGTCCGAGCTGCTGTTTCTTAGTTCAAGTCCTGCTCTGAGGTGCTCTGTGTCTGCTCTGAGAGACAGGTGATCTGGGGTGCTCTGAAATGAGGGCTATGTGCACGGTTCCCGTGCGCCCAGCCCCGCCACGGTACCTGCCCAGGGGAGCTCCGTATCCTGGGAGGGGCCTGACCACCAGAGCCCCATGGGCTGCTTGGTAGTTGCCAGGTGAGATCCGCAACCTGGGAGTTGCCTGACCATGAGAGCCTCGTGGGCTGCTGGGGACCTGCCCACGTAAGCCCCATATCATGGGAGGGGCCTGACCACGAGAGCCCCATGGGCTGCTGTGTAGTTGCGCAGGTGAGCTCCATAACCTGGGAGTGGCCTGACCATGAGAGCCCCGTGGGCTGCTGGGGACCTTCCCAGGTGAGCCCCATATTCTAGGAGAGGCCTGACCATGAGAGTCCCATGGGCTGCTGGGTAGTTGCGCAAGTGAGCTCCATAACCTGGGATTGCCCTGACCTCGAGAGCCCCGTGGCCTGCTGGGGACCTGGTAAAGGATGTCAGTACAGTCAGTGAAGCCACCGAGGATATACATACTGTAGTTCCTAATTCCTACACAGTGCTGGTCATTCTACCATCCACCAGGACATGGTATTCTGTATTAGACTTCAGTGATGCCTTCTTCTGTATTCCATAGGTCCCAGAAACGCTCTGCTGCCCTAGTAACCAGATTTGGGAATGGAGAAATGCTGCCGCCTTGTGGCCGTTTCCCACAACAGCAGCTTTAAACCCAGTGCTAATGGTCACTAAATATTCACACTCATTGCAGGCCTGTAAATGACACCTGCCCTCAGAAACAATCCTGGGGTTGAAAACTGACCAAAAAATTCAAAAGAGGGCAACCACCCAAGAAGACAATGTCAAGAGCTTAATTGTACTCTCCGTTTTTTTCTGTTTTTCTGTACCAGAAATTTTAAAAGGCATGGAAAAATGCTGAACATTAGGAATAATTGAAGATATGCAAATCCAAATTACAAAAACCTATCAGCTCACACCAGTCAAAATGGCCATCAGCAAAAATGCTGCAAACAATAAATGCTGAAGGGGTTTTGGAGAAATGCCTACCCTTGGTTCAACGTGGGGCATGGTAAGAGCCAGTAATGAAAACAAAAATGAGGTGCCTTGTAAAGGTAAATACTGAGCAACCATTCAATCAAGCATACCCACTGCTGGGCCTATCGCCTGAGGGGATGAGAATCAAAAACACACAGGCTGGGCTTCACTGGTGGCGCAGTGGTTGAGAGTCCACCTGCCAATGCAGGGGACACGGATACATGCCCCGGTTCGGGAAGATCCCACATACCGCGGAGTGGCTGGTCCCGTGAGCTATGGCTGCTGGGCCTGCAAGTCCGGAGCCTGTGCTCTGCGGTGGGAGGGTCCATGGCAGTGAGAGGCCCATATACCGCACACACACACACAAAAGGACACAGGCTGGCAATCCTGAACTCCAGCAATATTTACCATAGCCTACACTTGGAAGCTACGAAAATGTCCATCAACAGAGGAATGCACAAAGAAGTGGTCCATGTACACATTGGAATATGACTCCAATAAAAAAATATATAAATTCAATTTATAAAACAAACTTAAGGAGACATCAGATTTGGGGGCAGATTCCACTCAAATATATAACCGAGGAACACCACTGCCAGGAAGCTCTGTTTCCCTAGTTACCAGATTGGGAGAAGCAGAAATGCTGCCGCCCTCTGGCCGTTACCTGCAACAGCAGCTTTAAAACCTGTGCTAAGGGTCACTTCACATGCACCAGTACTGGAGGGCCGTAAATGAAACCTGCCCTCAAAATGTCTTGAGGGAAGTAATGGCCAAAATATTTCTAAATGTCACACATACTTCACGAAAACTATTTGAAGAGGTAAGCTGCACTCACAGTTTGAAGAAAAGAAGGACATGCCAGAAAGCTCAATTTCAGGGGATTATGAGACGCTTGCAAATCCAACCACAAAGTGCTATCAGCTCACTCTAGTCAGAACAAACATCAGCAAAAAACTACAAACAGTAAATGCTGAAGGTGTTGTGGAGAAGTGAATACCCTCAAATTTAAGTGGAACGTAACCTGGTAAGAGCCACTAATGAGAACAGAATGGAGGTGCCTCTACAAGGTAAACATTTTGCTACCATATGATCCAGGAGGCCCACTCCTGGGCCTATAACCTAAGAAGACAGAATTGGAAAGACACAGGCAGGCAAATGTGCATTGCCGCAGCATTACAATAGCCATGACATGGAAGCAACCAAAACGTCCACTAACGGATGAGTGGACAAAGAAGAACTGGTACATGTACAGACAGAATAGTAGCCAAAGAAAAAAGGGACACAGTGCCATTTGCAGCACCGTAGATGAGTCTAGAGGTAATCACGTGACTCGTAGTAAGTCAGAAAGAGAAAGACACATATCGTATGATATCACTTATAGGCGTTACCGAAAAAATGATACCAGTGAAGATACTTCCACAGAGAAGGGCAATCAATCACAGATTCATTAAACAAACTTATGGATCACCAATGGAAAGGTGTGAGGACTGGATACATTAGGATATTGGGGTTAACAGACATATACCAACACAGGTGAAATATATAATCACCAAACACCTACAGAATGCCAAGAGAAGACTACTCAACATTCTGTCATAACGTACATGGGAAAAGGATCCCAGGAAGAACAGACATATGTATATGTGTAAAAGAACCACATCTTGCACACCTACAACAAGCCAAACATTGTAATCAGACTGCCTGTGATAAAAAATAAAAATTAAATGAAGAAAACGAACAAGAAGTAGTGAGACAAACTGACGGGGCTTATTCCTGGCACATTCCATTCTAAATTACAACCTAGAACACGACTTCCACTGAGGCTCTGTTGCCCTAGTAACCAGCTTTGGTAAAGGAGAACTGCTGCCACCTTGTGGCCGTTTCACACAACAGCAGCTTTCATCCCAGCGCTAATGCTCAGTTGATATTCAAAATAATTGCAGGCCTGTCAATGACACCTGCCCTGAAAACAAATCCTGGGGTCGTAGATCGACCAAAAAATTCAAAAGACGTCCATATTTCAAAACGACAGTTTCAAGAGGCATATTTTATGCACAATTTGTGTTCTGCTTCTTTTTCTTTCTTTCTTCTTTTGTTAAAAAACGGGAATGGAAAAAGGCAACCCTCAGAATGGGAGAAAATATTTGCAAACGAATCAATGGACAAAGGTTTAATCTCCAATATATATAAACAGCTCATGCAGCTTAATATTAAAAAAACAAAGAACCCAACACAAAAATGGTTAGAAGATCTAAATAGACATTTCTTCAAAGAAGACACAGAGATGGCCAAGATGCACATGAAAAGCTGCTCAACATCACTAATTATTAAAGTAATGCAAATCAAAACTACAATGAGGTATCACCTCACACCTGTTAGAATGGGCATCATCAGAAAATCTACAAACAACAAATGCTGAGGAGGGTGTGGACAAATGGAACCCACTTCCACTATTGGTGGGAATGTAAATTGATACAGTCACTATGGAGAACAGTATGGAGGGTCCTTAAAAAACTAAAAATAGAACTACCATATGATCCAGCAATCCCACTTCTGGGCATATACCCAGAGAAAACCATAAAGCAAAAAGACACATTCACCACAATGTTCACTGCAGCACTATTTAGAATAGCCAGGTAATGGAAGCAACCTAAATGCCCACAGACAGACGAATGGATAAAGGTGTGGTACATACCTGAAATGGAATATTACTCAGCCATAAAAAGGAATGAGACTGGGTCATTTGTAGAGACGGCGATGGGTCTAGAGACTGTCATACAGAGTGAAGTAAGTCAGAAAGAGAAAAACAAATATTGTATATTAATGCATGTATGTGGAACCTAGAAAATTGGTACAGATGAAAAGGTTTGCAGGGCAGAAATAGAGACACAGAGGTAGAGAACAAACGTATGGACACCAAAGGGGGGAAGCCATGGGGTGGTGGTGGTGGGATGAGTTGGGAGATTGGGATTGACCTGTATACATGTATATGTATAAAATAGATAACTAATAATAACCTGCTGTATACAAAAATAAATTAAATTAAATTCCAAATTTTTAAAAATAAATAAAATTTAAAAATAAAACAGAAAAAAGTTCTTCACTTCACACAGATGTATTTATATGAATGAATTATTTCCATGCTTATATCTATAAATACATAAAAGATGAATAAAATCTACCTTGAACCAAAAAAGAAGGAAAAAAAAAACGGAACCCAGCAGTTATAAGGAGGAAAACACTATCAGGGCACTTGCTCCAGTGGTAAACAATTCTGAAGTTGGTCAGAGGTGGGGAATCATCTCCCATGCAGCCAGCAGCACCCCCGCAAGGAGCATCCTCATTGCAAAGCTGGGGGACCGTGCCGAGGCATCTGTGAGTAAACGTGAGCTGAGTCCCAGGCCAGCTGCTGCTGAACTGCTCCCACCCTTCCCAGGTAAAACACCTGAATATGTACAAGGACTTGAAAGCCTAGAGGAAGGGCCGTCGAACCACACCAGCAACAGCACGCAGGCCGACTTGGTGCTTGCAGGCCAGCCAGGATGGTCCTGGCCCCGGGCGCTCTTCTGGAAGCTTTGCAGTTCCCTGACTGAGATACCCCTCCTGTCCCGGCCCCCACTGCCTTTTTCCTTCCTCACCTCTGCCCAGGGAGAAATTCCAGCAGAAGTTATGGGTGACACATCCTCTTCTTTAGCAGGTGGCAGCCTGGAAACTCCTGCAGAAAGTCCAGCAGAGCCCCACTCACACCGGGCCACCCACAAAGCCGTGGCCCCTCACTCCCTCCCACCAGCACAGGCCCGAGACTGCTGACGGGGCAGAGAATATGGCGTCAGGCACAGCTGCAGGGGCTCTTGCTGCCTGGAGCGGTGTTTATATTGACCTCAACACAGGCACACCTGGGTAGGGCTGGCCGGCAAGGTCAGGCTGTCCAGGTCAGCCAATCCTCACCCCTCAGGGGCTCACATTGCAGAAAAAGGACCTCGCTGAAGCGGCCAGGTCCAAGGAACAGGTGTGGGCTCCCGAGAGTCAGGATAGACAAGGGGCTGCAGCACCGGTTTGTTTTCGAATCACTTTATCTGGCCCATGAGTGGGAGACAACTTCAAGAAGACCCTCTCCTAATGAGAGGAACCCAGGAGTCAGTGCGAGGAGGGGTGATGGGTGGAGACAGAGGCCTGGTGCCCCGGCTGCAGTGGAATTCTCTGGAAGATCAGGCAGAGGGAGGCCGCACAGAGTGAGCCCAGGGTCACAGAACTGTCCGAGCTGCTGTTTCTTAGTTCAAGTCCTGCTCTGAGGTGCTCTGTGTCAGCTCTGAGAGACAGGTGATCTGGGGTGCTCTGAAATGAGGGCTATGTGCACGGTTCCTGTGCGCCCAGCCCCGCCGGGGTACCTGCCCAGGGGAGCTCCGTATCCTGGGAGGGGCCTGACCACCAGAGCCCCATGGGCTGCTTGGTAGTTGCCAGGTGAGATTCGCAACCTGGGAGTGGCCTGACCATGAGAGCCCCGTGGGCTGCTGGGGACACTCCCAGGTGAGCCCCATATTCTAGGAGAGGCCTGACCATGAGAGCCCCATGGGCTGCTGGGAAGTTGCGCAAGTGAGCCCCATAACCTGGGATTGCCCTGACCTCGAGAGCCCCGCGGCCTGCTGGGGACCTGGTAAAGGATGTCAGGACAGTCAGTGAAGCCACCGAGGATATACATACAGTAGTTCCTAATTCCTACACAGTGCTGGTCATTCTACCATCCACCAGGACATGGTATTCTGTATTAGACTTCAGTGATGCCTTCTTCTGTATTCCATTGGTCCCAGAAACGCTCTGCTGCCCTAGTAACCAGATTTGGGAATGGAGAAATGCTGCCGCCTTGTGGCCGTTTCCCACAACAGCAGCTTTAAACCCAGTGCTAATGGTCACTAAATATTCACACTCATTGCAGGCCTGTAAATGACACCTGCCCTCAGAAACAATCCTGGGGTTGAAAACTGACCAAAAAATTCAAAAGAGGGCAACCACCCAAGAAGACAATGTCAAGAGCTTAATTGTACTCTCCGTTTTTTTCTGTTTTTCTGTACCAGAAATTTTAAAAGGCATGGAAAAATGCTGAACATTAGGAATAATTGAAGATATGCAAATCCAAATTACAAAAACCTATCAGCTCACACCAGTCAAAATGGCCATCAGCAAAAATGCTGCAAACAATAAATGCTGAAGGGGTTTTGGAGAAATGCCTACCCTTGGTTCAACGTGGGGCATGGTAAGAGCCAGTAATGAAAACAAAAATGAGGTGCCTTGTAAAGGTAAATACTGAGCAACCATTCAATCAAGCATACCCACTGCTGGGCCTATCGCCTGAGGGGATGAGAATCAAAAACACACAGGCTGGGCTTCACTGGTGGCGCAGTGGTTGAGAGTCCACCTGCCAATGCAGGGGACACGGATACATGCCCCGGTTCGGGAAGATCCCACATACCGCGGAGTGGCTGGTCCCGTGAGCTATGGCTGCTGGGCCTGCAAGTCCGGAGCCTGTGCTCTGCGGTGGGAGGGTCCATGGCAGTGAGAGGCCCATATACCGCACACACACACACAAAAGGACACAGGCTGGAAATCCTGCACTCCAGCAATATTTACCATAGCCAACACTTGGAAGCTACGAAAATGTCCATCAACAGAGGAATGCACAAAGAAGTGGTCCATGTGCACATTGGAATATGACTCCAATAAAAAAATATATAAATTCAATTTATAAAACAAACTTAAGGAGACATCAGATTTGGGGGCACATTCCACTCTAATATATAACCGAGGAACACCACTGCCAGGAAGCTCTGTTTCCCTAGTTACCAGATTGGGAAAAGCAGAAATGCTGCCGCCCTCTGGCCGTTACCTGCAACAGCAGCTTTAAAACCTGTGCTAAGGGTCACTTCACATGCACCAGTACCAGAGGGGCGTAAATGAAACCTGCCCTCAAAATGTCTTGAGGGATGTAATGGCCAAAATATTTCTAAATGTCACACATACTTCACGAAAACTATTTGAAGAAGTAAGCTGTACTCACAGTTTGAAGAAAAAAAGGACATGCCAGAAAGCTCAATTTCAGGGGATTATGAGACGCTTGCAAATCCAACCACAAAGTGCTATCAGCTCACACTAGTCAGAACAAACATCAGCAAAAAGCTACAAACAGTAAATGCTGAAGGTGTTGTGGAGAAGTGAATACCCTCAAATTTAAGTGGAACGTAACCTGGTAAGAGCCACTAATGAGAACAGAATGGAGGTGCCTCTACAAGGTAAACATTTTGCTACCATATGATCCAGGAGGCCCACTCCTGTGCCTATAACCTAAGAAGACAGAATTGGAAAGACACAGGCAGGCAAATGTGCATTGCCGCAGCATTACAATAGCCATGACATGGAAGCAACCAAAACGTCCACCAACGGATGAGTGGACAAAGAAGAACTGGTACATGTACAGACAGAATAGTAGCCAAAGAAAAAAGGGACACAGTGCCATTTGCAGCACCGTAGATGAGTCTAGAGGTAATCACGTGACTCGTAGTAAATCAGAAAGAGAAAGACACATATCGTATGATATCACTTATAGGCGTTACCGAAAAAATGATACCAGTGAAGATACTTCCACAGAGAAGGGCAATCAATCACAGATTCATTAAACAAACTTATGGATCACCAATGGAAAGGTGTGAGGATTGGATACATTAGGATATTGGGGTTAACAGACATATACCAACACAGGTGAAACATATAATCACCAAACACCTACAGAATGCCAAGAGAAGACTACTCAACATTCTGTCATAACGTACATGGGAAAAGGATCCCAGGAAGAACAGACATATGTATATGTGTAAAAGAACCACATCTTGCACACCTACAACAAGCCAAACATTGTAATCAGACTGCCTGTGATAAAAAATAAAAATTAAATGAAAAAAACGAACAAGAAGTAGTGAGACAAACTGACGGGGCTTATTCCTGGCACATTCCATTCTAAATTACAACCTAGAACACGACTTCCATTGAGGCTCTGTTGCCCTAGTAACCAGCTTTGGTAAAGGAGAACTGCTGCCACCTTGTGGCCGTTTCACACAACAGCAGCTTTCATCCAAGCGCTAATGCTCAGTTGATATTCAAAATAATTGCAGGCCTGTCAATGACACCTGCCCTGAAAACAAATCCTGGGGTCGTAGATCAACCAAAAAATTCAAAAGACGTCCATATTTCAAAACGACAGTTTCAAGAGGCATATTTTATGCACAATTTGTGTTCTGCTTCTTTTTCTTTCTTTATCTTTTTGTTAAAAAACGGGAATGGATAAAGGCAACCCTCAGAATGGGAGAAAATATTTGCAAACGAATCAATGGACAAAGGTTTAATCTCCAATATATATAAACAGCTCATGCAGCTTAATATTAAAAAAACAAAGAACCCAATACAAAAATGGTTAGAAGATCTAAATAGACATTTCTTCAAAGAAGACACAGAGATGGCCAAGATGCACATGAAAAGCTGCTCAACATCACTAATTATTAAAGTAATGCAAATCAAAACTACAATGAGGTATCACCTCACACCTGTTAGAATGGGCATCATCAGAAAATCTACAAACAACAAATGCTGAGGAGGGTGTGGACAAATGGAACCCACTTCCACTATTGGTGGGAATGTAAATTGATACAGTCACTATGGAGAACAGTATGGAGGGTCCTTAAAAAACTAAAAATAGAACTACCATATGATCCAGCAATCCCACTTCTGGGCATATACCCAGAGAAAACCATAAAGCAAAAAGACACATTCACCACAATGTTCATTGCAGCACTATTTAGAATAGCCAGGTAATGGAAGCAACCTAAATGCCCACAGACAGACGAATGGATAAAGGTGTGGTACATACCTGAAATGGAATATTACTCAGCCATAAAAAGGAATGAGACTGGGTCATTTGTAGAGACGCCGATGGGTCTAGAGACTGTCATACAGAGTGAAGTAAGTCAGAAAGAGAAAAACAAATATTGTATATTAATGCATATATGTGGAACCTAGAAAAATGTTACAGATGAACCGGTTTGCAGGGCAGAAATAGAGACACAGAGGTAGAGAACAAACGTATGGACACCAAAGGGGGGAAGCCATGGGGTGGTGGTGGTGGGATGAGTTGGGAGATTGGGATTGACCTGTATACATGTATATGTATAAAATAGATAACTAATAATAACCTGCTGTATACAAAAATAAATTAAATTAAATTCCAAATTTTTAAAAATAAATAAAATTTAAAAATAAAACAGAAAAAAGTTCTTCACTTCACACAGATGTATTTATATGAATGAATTATTTCCATGCTTATATCTATAAATACATAAAAGAGGAATAAAATCTACCTGGAACCAAAGAAGGAAAAAAAAACCGGAACCCAGCAGTTATAAAGAGGAAAACACTATCAGGGCACTTGCTCCAGTGGTAAACAATTCTGAAGTTGGTCAGAGGTGGGGAATCATCTCCCATGCAGCCAGCAGCACCCCCGCAAGGAGCGTCCTCATTGCAAAGCTGGGGGACTGTGCCGAGGCATCTGTGAGTAAACGTGAGCTGAGTCCCAGGCCAGCTGCTGCTGAACTGCTCCCACCCTTCCCAGGTAAAACACCTGAATATGTACAAGGACTTGAAAGCCTAGAGGAAGGGCCGTCGAACCACACCAGCAACAGCACGCAGGCCGACTTGGTGCTTGCAGGCCAGCCAGGATGGTCCTGGCCCCGGGTGCTCTTCTGGAAGCTTTGCAGTTCCCTGACTGAGATACCCCTCCTGTCCCGGCCCCCACTGCCTTTTTCCTTCCTCACCTCTGCCCGGGGAGAAATTCCAGCAGAAGTTATGGGTGACACATCCTCTTCTTTAGCAGGTGGCAGCCTGGAAACTCCTGCAGAAAGTCCAGCAGAGCCCCACTCACACCGGGCCACCCACAAAGCCGTGGCCCCTCACTCCCTCCCACCAGCACAGGCCCGAGACTGCTGACGGGGCAGAGGATATGGCGTCAGGCACAGCTGCAGGGGCTCTTGCTGCCTGGAGCGGTGTTTATATTGACCTCAACACAGGCACACCTGGGTAGGGCTGGCCGGCAAGGTCAGGCTGTCCAGGTCAGCCAATCCTCACCCCTCAGGGGCTCACATTGCAGAAAATGGACCTCGCTGAACCGGCCAGGTCCAAGGAACAGGTGTGGGCTCCTGAGAGTCAGGATAGACAAGGGGCTGCAGCTCCGGTTTGTTTTCGAATCACTTTATCTGGCCCATGAGTGGGAGACAACTTCAAGAAGACCCTCTCCTAATGAGAGGAACCCAGGAGTCAGTGCGAGGAGGGGTGATGGGTGGAGACAGAGGCCTGGTGCCCCGGCTGCAGTGGAATTCTCTGGAAGATCAGGCAGAGGGAGGCCGCACAGAGTGAGCCCAGGGTCACAGAACTGTCCGAGCTGCTGTTTCTTAGTTCAAGTCCTGCTCTGAGGTGCTCTGTGTCAGCTCTGAGAGACAGGTGATCTGGGGTGCTCTGAAATGAGGGCTATGTGCACGGTTCCCGTGCGCCCAGCCCCGCCACGGTACCTGCCCAGGGGAGCTCCGTATCCTGGGAGGGGCCTGACCACCAGAGCCCCATGGGCTGCTTGGTAGTTGCCAGGTGAGATCCGCAACCTGGGAGTTGCCTGACCATGAGAGCCTCGTGGGCTGCTGGGGACCTGCCCACGTAAGCCCCATATCATGGGAGGGGCCTGACCACGAGAGCCCCATGGGCTGCTGTGTAGTTGCGCAGGTGAGCTCCATAACCTGGGAGTGGCCTGACCATGAGAGCCCCGTGGGCTGCTGGGGACCTTCCCAGGTGAGCCCCATATTCTAGGAGAGGCCTGACCATGAGAGTCCCATGGGCTGCTGGGTAGTTGCGCAAGTGAGCTCCATAACCTGGGATTGCCCTGACCTCGAGAGCCCCGTGGCCTGCTGGGGACCTGGTAAAGGATGTCAGTACAGTCAGTGAAGCCACCGAGGATATACATACTGTAGTTCCTAATTCCTACACAGTGCTGGTCATTCTACCATCCACCAGGACATGGTATTCTGTATTAGACTTCAGTGATGCCTTCTTCTGTATTCCATAGGTCCCAGAAACGCTCTGCTGCCCTAGTAACCAGATTTGGGAATGGAGAAATGCTGCCGCCTTGTGGCCGTTTCCCACAACAGCAGCTTTAAACCCAGTGCTAATGGTCACTAAATATTCACACTCATTGCAGGCCTGTAAATGACACCTGCCCTCAGAAACAATCCTGGGGTTGAAAACTGACCAAAAAATTCAAAAGAGGGCAACCACCCAAGAAGACAATGTCAAGAGCTTAATTGTACTCTCCGTTTTTTTCTGTTTTTCTGTACCAGAAATTTTAAAAGGCATGGAAAAATGCTGAACATTAGGAATAATTGAAGATATGCAAATCCAAATTACAAAAACCTATCAGCTCACACCAGTCAAAATGGCCATCAGCAAAAATGCTGCAAACAATAAATGCTGAAGGGGTTTTGGAGAAATGCCTACCCTTGGTTCAACGTGGGGCATGGTAAGAGCCAGTAATGAAAACAAAAATGAGGTGCCTTGTAAAGGTAAATACTGAGCAACCATTCAATCAAGCATACCCACTGCTGGGCCTATCGCCTGAGGGGAAGAGAATCAAAAACACACAGGCTGGGCTTCACTGGTGGCGCAGTGGTTGAGAGTCCACCTGCCAATGCAGGGGACACGGATACATGCCCCAGTTCGGGAAGAACCCACATACCGCAGAGTGGCTGGTCCCGTGAGCTATGGCTGCTGGGCCTGCAAGTCCGGAGCCTGTGCTCTGCAGTGGGAGGGTCCATGGCAGTGAGAGGCCCATATACCGCACACACACACACAAACGGACACAGGCTGGCAATCCTGAACTCCAGCAATATTTACCATAGCCAACACTTGGAAGCTACGAAAATGTCCATCAACAGAGGAATGCACAAAGAAGTGGTCCATGTGCACATTGGAATATGACTCCAATAAAAAAATATATAAATTCAATTTATAAAACAAACTTAAGGAGACATCAGATTTGGGGGCAGATTCCACTCAAATATATAACCGAGGAACACCACTGCCAGGAAGCTCTGTTTCCCTAGTTACCAGATTGGGGGAAGCAGAAATGCTGCCGCCTTCTGGCCGTTACCTGCAACAGCAGCTTTAGAACCTGTGCTAAGGGTCACTTCACATGCACCAGTACTGGAGGGCCGTAAATGAAATCTGCCCTCAAAATGTCTTGAGGGATGTAATGGCCAAAATATTTCTAAATGTCACACATACTTCACGAAAACTATTTGAAGAAGTAAGCTGCACTCACAGTTTGAAGAAAAGAAGGACATGCCAGAAAGCTCAATTTCAGGGGATTATGAGACGCTTGCAAATCCAACCACAAAGTGCTATCAGCTCACACTAGTCAGAACAAACATCAGCAAAAAACTACAAACAGTAAATGCTGAAGGTGTTGTGGAGAAGTGAATACCCTCAAATTTAAGTGGAACGTAACCTGGTAAGAGCCACTAATGAGAACAGAATGGAGGTGCCTCTACAAGGTAAACATTTTGCTACCATATGATCCAGGAGGCCCACTCCTGTGCCTATAACCTAAGAAGACAGAATTGGAAAGCCACAGGCAGGCAAATGTGCATTGCCGCAGCATTACAATAGCCATGACGTGGAAGCAACCAAAACGTCCACCAACGGATGAGTGGACAAAGAAGAACTGGTACATGTACAGACAGAATAGTAGCCAAAGAAAAAAGGGACACAGTGCCATTTGCAGCACCGTAGTTGAGTCTAGAGGTAATCACGTGACTCGTAGTAAATCAGAAAGAGAAAGACACATATCGTATGATATCACTTATAGGTGTTACCGAAAAAATGATACCAGTGAAGATACTTCCACAGAGAAGGGCAATCAATCACAGATTCATTAAACAAACTTATGGATCACCAATGGAAAGGTGTGAGGATTGGATACATTAGGATATTGGGGTTAACAGACATATACCAACACAGGTGAAACATATAATCACCAAACATCTACAGAATACCAAGAGAAGACTACTCAACATTCTGTCATAACGTATATGGGAAAAGGATCCCAGGAAAAACAGACATATGTATATGTGTAAAAGAACCACATCTTGCACACCTACAGCAAGCCAAACATTGTAATCAGACTGCCTGTGATAAAAAATAAAAATTAAATGAAAAAATCGAACAAGAAGTAGTGAGACAAACTGACGGGGCTTATTCCTGGCACATTCCATTCTAAATTAGAAACTAGAACACGACTTCCATTGAGGCTCTGTTGCCCTAGTAACCAGCTTTGGTAAAGGAAAACTGCTGCCACCTTGTGGCCGTTTCACACAACAGCAGCTTTCATCCCAGCGCTAATGCTCAGTTGATATTCAAAATAATTGCAGGCCTGTCAATGACACCTGCCCTGAAAACAAATCCTGGGGTCGTAGATCGACCAAAACATTCAAAAGACGTCCATATTTCAAAACGACAGTTTCAAGAGGCATATTTTATGCACAATTTGTGTTCTGCTTCTTTTTCTTTCTTTATCTTTTTGTTAAAAAACGGGAATGGAAAAAGGCAACCCTCAGAATGGGAGAAAATATTTGCAAATGAATCAATGGACAAAGGTTTAATCTCCAATATATATAAACAGCTCATGCAGCTTAATATTAAAAAAACAAAGAACCCAATACAAAAATGGTTAGAAGATCTAAATAGACATTTCTTCAAAGAAGACACAGAGATGGCCAAGATGCACATGAAAAGCTGCTCAACATCACTAATTATTAAAGTAATGCAAATCAAAACTACAATGAGGTATCACCTCACACCTGTTAGAATGGGCATCATCAGAAAATCTACAAACAACAAATGCTGAGGAGGGTGTGGACAAATGGAACCCACTTCCACTATTGGTGGGAATGTAAATTGATACAGTCACTATGGAGAACAGTATGGAGGGTCCTTAAAAAACTAAAAATAGAACTACCATATGATCCAGCAATCCCACTTCTGGGCATATACCCAGAGAAAACCATAAAGCAAAAAGACACATTCACCACAATGTTCATTGCAGCACTATTTAGAATAGCCAGGTAATGGAAGCAACCTAAATGCCCACAGACAGACGAATGGATAAAGGTGTGGTACATACCTGAAATGGAATATTACTCAGCCATAAAAAGGAATGAGACTGGGTCATTTGTAGAGACGCCGATGGGTCTAGAGACTGTCATACAGAGTGAAGTAAGTCAGAAAGAGAAAAACAAATATTGTATATTAATGCATGTATGTGGAACCTAGAAAAATGGTTCAGATGAACCAGTTTGCAGGGCAGAAATAGAGACACAGAGGTAGAGAACAAACGTATGGACACCAAAGGGGGGAAGCCATGGGGTGGTGGTGGTGGGATGAGTTGGGAGATTGGGATTGACCTGTATACATGTATATGTATAAAATAGATAACTAATAATAACCTGCTGTATACAAAAATAAATTAAATTAAATTCCAAATTTTTAAAAATAAATAAAATTTAAAAATAAAACAGAAAAAAGTTCTTCACTTCACACAGATGTATTTATATGAATGAATTATTTCCATGCTTATATCTATAAATACATAAAAGAGGAATAAAATCTACCTTGAAACAAAAAAGAAAAAAAAAAAACGGAACCCAGCAGTTATAAGGAGGAAAACACTATCAGGGCACTTGCTCCAGTGGTAAACAATTCTGAAGTTGGTCAGAGGTGGGGAATCATCTCCCATGCAGCCAGCAGCACCCCCGCAAGGAGCGTCCTCATTGCAAAGCTGGGGGACCGTGCCGAGGCATCTGTGAGTAAACGTGAGCTGAGTCCCAGGCCAGCTGCTGCTGAACTGCTCCCACCCTTCCCAGGTAAAACACCTGAATATGTACAAGGACTTGAAAGCCTAGAGGAAGGGACGTCGAACCACACCAGCAACAGCACGCAGGCCGACTTGGTGCTTGCAGGCCAGCCAGGATGGTCCTGGCCCCGGGCGCTCTTCTGGAAGCTTTGCAGTTCCCTGACTGAGATACCCCTCCTGTTCCGGCCCCCACTGCATTTTTCCTTCCTCACCTCTGCCCAGGGAGAAATTCCAGCAGAAGTTATGGGTGACACATCCTCTTCTTTAGCAGGTGGCAGCCTGGAAACTCCTGCAGAAAGTCCAGCAGAGCCCCACTCACACCGGGCCACCCACAAAGCCGTGGCCCCTCACTCCCTCCCACCAGCACAGGCCCGAGACTGCTGACGGGGCAGAGAATATGGCGTCAGGCACAGCTGCAGGGGCTCTTGCTGCCTGGAGCGGTGTTTATATTGACCTCAACACAGGCACACCTGGGTAGGGCTGGCCGGCAAGGTCAGGCTGTCCAGGTCAGCCAATCCTCACCCCTCAGGGGCTCACATTGCAGAAAAAGGACCTCGCTGAAGCGGCCAGGTCCAAGGAACAGGTGTGGGCTCCTGAGAGTCAGGATAGACAAGGGGCTGCAGCTCCGGTTTGTTTTCGAATCACTTTATCTGGCCCATGAGTGGGAGACAACTTCAAGAAGACCCTCTCCTAATGAGAGGAACCCAGGAGTCAGTGCGAGGAGGGGTGATGGGTGGAGACAGAGGCCTGGTGCCCCGGCTGCAGTGGAATTCTCTGGAAGATCAGGCAGAGGGAGGCCGCACAGAGTGAGCCCAGGGTCACAGAACTGTCCGAGCTGCTGTTTCTTAGTTCAAGTCCTGCTCTGAGGTGCTCTGTGTCAGCTCTGAGAGACAGGTGATCTGGGGTGCTCTGAAATGAGGGCTATGTGCACGGTTCCTGTGCGCCCAGCCCCGCCGGGGTACCTGCCCAGGGGAGCTCCGTATCCTGGGAGGGGCCTGACCACCAGAGCCCCATGGGCTGCTTGGTAGTTGCCAGGTGAGATTCGCAACCTGGGAGTTGCCTGACCATGAGAGCCCCGTGGGCTGCTGGGGACACTCCCAGGTGAGCCCCATATTCTAGGAGAGACCTGACCATGTGAGCCCCATGGGCTGCTGGGAAGTTGCGCAAGTGAGCCCCATAACCTGGGATTGCCCTGACCTCGAGAGCCCCGCGGCCTGCTGGGGACCTGGTAAAGGATGTCAGGACAGTCAGTGAAGCCACCGAGGATATACATACAGTAGTTCCTAATTCCTACACAGTGCTGGTCATTCTACCATCCACCAGGACATGGTATTCTGTATTAGACTTCAGTGATGCCTTCTTCTGTATTCCATTGGTCCCAGAAACGCTCTGCTGCCCTAGTAACCAGAATTGGGAATGGAGAAATGCTGCCGCCTTGTGGCCGTTTCCCACAACAGCAGCTTTAAACCCAGTGCTAATGGTCACTAAATATTCACACTCATTGCAGGCCTGTAAATGACACCTGCCCTCAGAAACAATCCTGGGGTTGAAAACTGACCAAAAAATTCAAAAGAGGGCAACCACCCAAGAAGACAATGTCAAGAGCTTAATTGTACTCTCCGTTTTTTTCTGTTTTTCTGTACCAGAAATTTTAAAAGGCATGGAAAAATGCTGAACATTAGGAATAATTGAAGATATGCAAATCCAAATTACAAAAACCTATCAGCTCACACCAGTCAAAATGGCCATCAGCAAAAATGCTGCAAACAATAAATGCTGAAGGGGTTTTGGAGAAATGCCTACCCTTGGTTCAACGTGGGGCATGGTAAGAGCCAGTAATGAAAACAAAAATGAGGTGCCTTGTAAAGGTAAATACTGAGCAACCACTCAATCAAGCATACCCACTGCTGGGCCTATCGCCTGAGGGGATGAGAATCAAAAACACACAGGCTGGGCCTCCCTGGTGGCGCAGTGGTTGAGAGTCCGCCTGCCGATGCAGGGGATACGGGTTCGTGCCCCGGTCCCGGAGGATCCCATATGCTGCAGAGCTGGGCCCGTGAGCCATGGCCGCTGGGCCTGCGCTTCCGGAGCCTGTGCTCCGCAACGGGAGAGACCACAACGGTGAGAGGCCCGCGTACCGCAAAAAAAAAAAAAAAAAAGAAAAAAAACTCAGGCTGGGCTTCACTGGTGGCGCAGTGGTTGAGAGTCCACCTGCCAATGCAGGGGACACGGATACATGCCCCGGTTCGGGAAGATCCCACATACCGCGGAGTGGCTGGTCCCGTGAGCTATGGCTGCTGGGCCTGCAAGTCCGGAGCCTGTTCTCTGCAGTGGGAGGGTCCATGGCAGTGAGAGGCCCATATACCACACACACACACACAAAAAGACACAGGCTGGCAATCCTGCACTCCAGCAATATTTACCATAGCCAACTCTTGGAAGCTACGAAAATGTCCATCAACAGAGGAATGCACAAAGAAGTGGTCCATGTACACATTGGAATATGACTCCAATAAAAAAATATATAAATTCAATTTATAAAACAAACTTAAGGAGACATCAG
This sequence comes from Hyperoodon ampullatus, assembly GCF_949752795.1. Taxonomy (NCBI): domain Eukaryota; kingdom Metazoa; phylum Chordata; class Mammalia; order Artiodactyla; family Ziphiidae; genus Hyperoodon; species Hyperoodon ampullatus. The sequence goes on from NC_136914.1 coordinate 34,373,734, forward strand.
ATTTGGGGGCACATTGCACTCTAATATATAACCGAGGAACACCACTGCCAGGAAGCTCTGTTTCCCTAGTTACCAGATTGGGAGAAGCAGAAATGCTGCCGCCCTCTGGCCGTTACCTGCAACAGCAGCTTTAAAACCTGTGCTAAGGGTCACTTCACATGCACCAGTACTGGAGGCCCGTAAATGAAACCTGCCCTCAAAATGTCTTGAGGGAAGTAATGGCCAAAATATTTCTAAATGTCACACATACTTCACGAAAACTATTTGAAGAGGTAAGCTGTACTCACAGTTTGAAGAAAAAAAGGACAGGCCAGAAAGCTCAATTTCAGGGGATTATGAGACGCTTGCAAATCCAACCACAAAGTGCTATCAGCTCACACTAGTCAGAACAAACATCAGCAAAAAGCTACAAACAGTAAATGCTGAAGGTGTTGTGGAGAAGTGAATACCCTCAAATTTAAGTGGAACGTAACCGGGTAAGAGCCACTAATGAGAACAGAATGGAGGTGCCTCTACAAGGTATACATTTTGCTACCATATGATCCAGGAGGCCCACTCCTGGGCCTATAACCTAAGAAGACAGAATTGGAAAGACACAGGCAGGCAAATGTGCATTGCCGCAGCATTACAATAGCCATGACGTGGAAGCAACCAAAACGTCCACCAACGGATGAGTGGACAAAGAAGAACTGGTACATGTACAGACAGAATAGTAGCCAAAGAAAAAAGGGACACAGTGCCATTTGCAGCACCGTAGATGAGTCTAGAGGTAATCACGTGACTCGTAGTAAATCAGAAAGAGAAAGACACATATCGTATGATATCACTTATAGGCGTTACCGAAAAAATGATACCAGTGAAGATACTTCCACAGAGAAGGGCAATCAATCACAGATTCATTAAACAAACTTATGGATCACCAATGGAAAGGTGTGAGGACTGGATACATTAGGATATTGGGGTTAACAGACATATACCAACACAGGTGAAACATATAATCACCAAACACCTACAGAATACCAAGAGAAGACTACTCAACATTCTGTCATAACGTACATGGGAAAAGGATCCCAGGAAGAACAGACATATGTATATGTGTAAAAGAACCACATCTTGCACACCTACAACAAGCCAAACATTGTAATCAGACTGCCTGTGATAAAAAATAAAAATTAAATGAAAAAAACGAACAAGAAGTAGTGAGACAAACTGACGGGGCTTATTCCTGGCACATTCCATTCTAAATTACAACCTAGAACACGACTTCCATTGAGGCTCTGTTGCCCTAGTAACCAGCTTTGGTAAAGGAGAACTGCTGCCACCTTGTGGCCGTTTCACACAACAGCAGCTTTCATCCCAGCGCTAATGCTCAGTTGATATTCAAAATAATTGCAGGCCTGTCAATGACACCTGCCCTGAAAACAAATCCTGGGGTCGTAGATCGACCAAAAAATTCAAAAGACGTCCATATTTCAAAACGACAGTTTCAAGAGGCATATTTTATGCACAATTTGTGTTCTGCTTCTTTTTCTTTCTTTATCTTTTTGTTAAAAAATGGGAATGGAAAAAGGCAACCCTCAGAATGGGAGAAAATATTTGCAAACGAATCAATGGACAAAGGTTTAATCTCCAATATATATAAACAGCTCATGCAGCTTAATATTAAAAAAACAAAGAACCCAATACAAAAATGGTTAGAAGATCTAAATAGACATTTCTTCAAAGAAGACACAGAGATGGCCAAGATGCACATGAAAAGCTGCTCAACATCACTAATTATTAAAGTAATGCAAATCAAAACTACAATGAGGTATCACCTCACACCTGTTAGAATGGGCATCATCAGAAAATCTACAAACAACAAATGCTGAGGAGGGTGTGGACAAATGGAACCCACTTCCACTATTGGTGGGAATGTAAATTGATACAGTCACTATGGAGAACAGTATGGAGGGTCCTTAAAAAACTAAAAATAGAACTACCATATGATCCAGCAATCCCACTTCTGGGCATATACCCAGAGAAAACCATAAAGCAAAAAGACACATTCACCACAATGTTCACTGCAGCACTATTTAGAATAGCCAGGTAATGGAAGCAACCTAAATGCCCACAGACAGACGAATGGATAAAGGTGTGGTACATACCTGAAATGGAATATTACTCAGCCATAAAAAGGAATGAGACTGGGTTTTTTGTAGAGACGTCGATGGGTCTAGAGACTGTCATACAGAGTGAAGTAAGTCAGAAAGAGAAAAACAAATATTGTATATTAATGCATATATGTGGAACCTAGAAAAATGGGACAGATGAACCGGTTTGCAGGGCAGAAATAGAGACACAGAGGTAGAGAACAAACGTATGGACACCAAAGGGGGGAGGCCATGGGGTGGTGGTGGTGGGATGAGTTTGGAGATTGGGATTGACCTGTATACACGTATATGTATAAAATAGATAACTAATAATAACCTGCTGTATACAAAAATAAATTAAATTAAATTCCAAATTTTTAAGAATAAATAAAATTTAAAAATAAAACAGAAAATAGTTCTTCAATTCACACAGATGTATTTATATGAATGAATTATTTCCATGCTTATATCTATAAATACATAAAAGAGAAATAAAATCTACCTTGAAACAAAAAAGAAAAAAAAAAAACGGAACCCAGCAGTTATAAAGAGGAAAACACTATCAGGGCACTTGCTCCAGTGGTAAACAATTCTGAAGTTGGTCAGAGGTGGGGAATCATCTCCCATGCAGCCAGCAGCACCCCCGCAAGGAGCGTCCTCATTGCAAAGTTGGGGGACCGTGCCGAGGCATCTGTGAGTAAACGTGAGCTGAGTCCCAGGCCAGCTGCTGCTGAACTGCTCCCACCCTTCCCAGGTAAAACACCTGAATATGTACAAGGACTTGAAAGCCTAGAGGAAGGGCCGTCGAACCACACCAGCAACAGCACGCAGGCCGACTTGGTGCTTGCAGGCCAGCCAGGATGGTCCTGGCCCCGTGTGCTCTTCTGGAAGCTTTGCAGTTCCCTGACTGAGATACCCCTCCTGTCCCGGCCCCCACTGCCTTTTTCCTTCCTCACCTCTGCCCGGGGAGAAATTCCAGCAGAAGTTATGGGTGACACATCCTCTTCTTTAGCAGGTGGCAGCCTGGAAACTCCTGCAGAAAGTCCAGCAGAGCCCCACTCACACCGGGCCACCCACAAAGCCGTGGCCCCTCACTCCCTCCCACCAGCACAGGCCCGAGACTGCTGACGGGGCAGAGAATATGGCGTCAGGCACAGCTGCAGGGGCTCTTGCTGCCTGGAGCGGTGTTTATATTGACCTCAACACAGGCACACCTGGGTAGGGCTGGCCGGCAAGGTCAGGCTGTCCAGGTCAGCCAATCCTCACCCCTCAGGGGCTCACATTGCAGAAAAAGGACCTCGCTGAAGCGGCCAGGTCCAAGGAACAGGTGTGGGCTCCTGAGAGTCAGGATAGACAAGGGGCTGCAGCTCCGGTTTGTTTTCGAATCACTTTATCTGGCCCATGAGTGGGAGACAACTTCAAGAAGACCCTCTCCTAATGAGAGGAACCCAGGAGTCAGTGCGAGGAGGGGTGATGGGTGGAGACAGAGGCCTGGTGCCCCGGCTGCAGTGGAATTCTCTGGAAGATCAGGCAGAGGGAGGCCGCACAGAGTGAGCCCAGGGTCACAGAACTGTCCGAGCTGCTGTTTCTTAGTTCAAGTCCTGCTCTGAGGTGCTCTGTGTCAGCTCTGAGAGACAGGTGATCTGGGGTGCTCTGAAATGAGGGCTATGTGCACGGTTCCCGTGCGCCCAGCCCCGCCACGGTACCTGCCCAGGGGAGCTCCGTATCCTGGGAGGGGCCTGACCACCAGAGCCCCATGGGCTGCTTGGTAGTTGCCAGGTGAGATCCGCAACCTGGGAGTTGCCTGACCATGAGAGCCTCGTGGGCTGCTGGGGACCTGCCCACGTAAGCCCCATATCATGGGAGGGGCCTGACCACGAGAGCCCCATGGGCTGCTGTGTAGTTGCGCAGGTGAGCTCCATAACCTGGGAGTGGCCTGACCATGAGAGCCCCGTGGGCTGCTGGGGACCTTCCCAGGTGAGCCCCATATTCTAGGAGAGGCCTGACCATGAGAGTCCCATGGGCTGCTGGGTAGTTGCGCAAGTGAGCTCCATAACCTGGGATTGCCCTGACCTCGAGAGCCCCGTGGCCTGCTGGGGACCTGGTAAAGGATGTCAGGACAGTCAGTGAAGCCACCGAGGATATACATACTGTAGTTCCTAATTCCTACACAGTGCTGGTCATTCTACCATCCACCAGGACATGGTATTCTGTATTAGACTTCAGTGATGCCTTCTTCTGTATTCCATAGGTCCCAGAAACGCTCTGCTGCCCTAGTAACCAGATTTGGGAATGGAGAAATGCTGCCGCCTTGTGGCCGTTTCCCACAACAGCAGCTTTAAACCCAGTGCTAATGGTCACTAAATATTCACACTCATTGCAGGCCTGTAAATGACACCTGCCCTCAGAAACAATCCTGGGGTTGAAAACTGACCAAAAAATTCAAAAGAGGGCAACCACCCAAGAAGACAATGTCAAGAGCTTAATTGTACTCTCCGTTTTTTTCTGTTTTTCTGTACCAGAAATTTTAAAAGGCATGGAAAAATGCTGAACATTAGGAATAATTGAAGATATGCAAATCCAAATTACAAAAACCTATCAGCTCACACCAGTCAAAATGGCCATCAGCAAAAATGCTGCAAACAATAAATGCTGAAGGGGTTTTGGAGAAATGCCTACCCTTGGTTCAACGTGGGGCATGGTAAGAGCCAGTAATGAAAACAAAAATGAGGTGCCTTGTAAAGGTAAATACTGAGCAACCATTCAATCAAGCATACCCACTGCTGGGCCTATCGCCTGAGGGGATGAGAATCAAAAACACACAGGCTGGGCTTCACTGGTGGCGCAGTGGTTGAGAGTCCACCTGCCAATGCAGGGGACACGGATACATGCCCCGGTTCGGGAAGATCCCACATACCGCGGAGTGGCTGGTCCCGTGAGCTATGGCTGCTGGGCCTGCAAGTCCGGAGCCTGTGCTCTGCGGTGGGAGGGTCCATGGCAGTGAGAGGCCCATATACCGCACACACACACACAAAAGGACACAGGCTGGCAATCCTGAACTCCAGCAATATTTACCATAGCCTACACTTGGAAGCTACGAAAATGTCCATCAACAGAGGAATGCACAAAGAAGTGGTCCATGTACACATTGGAATATGACTCCAATAAAAAAATATATAAATTCAATTTATAAAACAAACTTAAGGAGACATCAGATTTGGGGGCAGATTCCACTCAAATATATAACCGAGGAACACCACTGCCAGGAAGCTCTGTTTCCCTAGTTACCAGATTGGGAGAAGCAGAAATGCTGCCGCCCTCTGGCCGTTACCTGCAACAGCAGCTTTAAAACCTGTGCTAAGGGTCACTTCACATGCACCAGTACTGGAGGGCCGTAAATGAAACCTGCCCTCAAAATGTCTTGAGGGAAGTAATGGCCAAAATATTTCTAAATGTCACACATACTTCACGAAAACTATTTGAAGAGGTAAGCTGCACTCACAGTTTGAAGAAAAGAAGGACATGCCAGAAAGCTCAATTTCAGGGGATTATGAGACGCTTGCAAATCCAACCACAAAGTGCTATCAGCTCACTCTAGTCAGAACAAACATCAGCAAAAAACTACAAACAGTAAATGCTGAAGGTGTTGTGGAGAAGTGAATACCCTCAAATTTAAGTGGAACGTAACCTGGTAAGAGCCACTAATGAGAACAGAATGGAGGTGCCTCTACAAGGTAAACATTTTGCTACCATATGATCCAGGAGGCCCACTCCTGGGCCTATAACCTAAGAAGACAGAATTGGAAAGACACAGGCAGGCAAATGTGCATTGCCGCAGCATTACAATAGCCATGACATGGAAGCAACCAAAACGTCCACTAACGGATGAGTGGACAAAGAAGAACTGGTACATGTACAGACAGAAGAGTAGCCAAAGAAAAAAGGGACACAGTGCCATTTGCAGCACCGTAGATGAGTCTAGAGGTAATCACGTGACTCGTAGTAAGTCACAAAGAGAAAGACACATATCGTATGATATCACTTATAGGCGTTACCGAAAAAATGATACCAGTGAAGATACTTCCACAGAGAAGGGCAATCAATCACAGATTCATTAAACAAACTTATGGATCACCAATGGAAAGGTGTGAGGATTGGATACATTAGGATATTGGGGTTAACAGACATATACCAACACAGGTGAAATATATAATCACCAAACACCTACAGAATACCAAGAGAAGACTACTCAACATTCTGTCATAACGTACATGGGAAAAGGATCCCAGGAAGAACAGACATATGTATATGTGTAAAAGAACCACATCTTGCACACCTACAACAAGCCAAACATTGTAATCAGACTGCCTGTGATAAAAAATAAAAATTAAATGAAGAAAACGAACAAGAAGTAGTGAGACAAACTGACGGGGCTTATTCCTGGCACATTCCATTCTAAATTACAACCTAGAACACGACTTCCACTGAGGCTCTGTTGCCCTAGTAACCAGCTTTGGTAAAGGAGAACTGCTGCCACCTTGTGGCCGTTTCACACAACAGCAGCTTTCATCCCAGCGCTAATGCTCAGTTGATATTCAAAATAATTGCAGGCCTGTCAATGACACCTGCCCTGAAAACAAATCCTGGGGTCGTAGATCGACCAAAAAATTCAAAAGACGTCCATATTTCAAAACGACAGTTTCAAGAGGCATATTTTATGCACAATTTGTGTTCTGCTTCTTTTTCTTTCTTTCTTCTTTTGTTAAAAAACGGGAATGGAAAAAGGCAACCCTCAGAATGGGAGAAAATATTTGCAAACGAATCAATGGACAAAGGTTTAATCTCCAATATATATAAACAGCTCATGCAGCTTAATATTAAAAAAACAAAGAACCCAACACAAAAATGGTTAGAAGATCTAAATAGACATTTCTTCAAAGAAGACACAGAGATGGCCAAGATGCACATGAAAAGCTGCTCAACATCACTAATTATTAAAGTAATGCAAATCAAAACTACAATGAGGTATCACCTCACACCTGTTAGAATGGGCATCATCAGAAAATCTACAAACAACAAATGCTGAGGAGGGTGTGGACAAATGGAACCCACTTCCACTATTGGTGGGAATGTAAATTGATACAGTCACTATGGAGAACAGTATGGAGGGTCCTTAAAAAACTAAAAATAGAACTACCATATGATCCAGCAATCCCACTTCTGGGCATATACCCAGAGAAAACCATAAAGCAAAAAGACACATTCACCACAATGTTCACTGCAGCACTATTTAGAATAGCCAGGTAATGGAAGCAACCTAAATGCCCACAGACAGACGAATGGATAAAGGTGTGGTACATACCTGAAATGGAATATTACTCAGCCATAAAAAGGAATGAGACTGGGTCATTTGTAGAGACGGCGATGGGTCTAGAGACTGTCATACAGAGTGAAGTAAGTCAGAAAGAGAAAAACAAATATTGTATATTAATGCATGTATGTGGAACCTAGAAAATTGGTACAGATGAAAAGGTTTGCAGGGCAGAAATAGAGACACAGAGGTAGAGAACAAACGTATGGACACCAAAGGGGGGAAGCCATGGGGTGGTGGTGGTGGGATGAGTTGGGAGATTGGGATTGACCTGTATACATGTATATGTATAAAATAGATAACTAATAATAACCTGCTGTATACAAAAATAAATTAAATTAAATTCCAAATTTTTAAAAATAAATAAAATTTAAAAATAAAACAGAAAAAAGTTCTTCACTTCACACAGATGTATTTATATGAATGAATTATTTCCATGCTTATATCTATAAATACATAAAAGATGAATAAAATCTACCTTGAACCAAAAAAGAAGAAAAAAAAAAACGGAACCCAGCAGTTATAAGGAGGAAAACACTATCAGGGCACTTGCTCCAGTGGTAAACAATTCTGAAGTTGGTCAGAGGTGGGGAATCATCTCCCATGCAGCCAGCAGCACCCCCGCAAGGAGCGTCCTCATTGCAAAGCTGGGGGACCGTGCCGAGGCATCTGTGAGTAAACGTGAGCTGAGTCCCAGGCCAGCTGCTGCTGAACTGCTCCCACCCTTCCCAGGTAAAACACCTGAATATGTACAAGGACTTGAAAGCCTAGAGGAAGGGCCGTCGAACCACACCAGCAACAGCACGCAGGCCGACTTGGTGCTTGCAGGCCAGCCAGGATGGTCCTGGCCCCGGGCGCTCTTCTGGAAGCTTTGCAGTTCCCTGACTGAGATACCCCTCCTGTCCCGGCCCCCACTGCCTTTTTCCTTCCTCACCTCTGCCCAGGGAGAAATTCCAGCAGAAGTTATGGGTGACACATCCTCTTCTTTAGCAGGTGGCAGCCTGGAAACTCCTGCAGAAAGTCCAGCAGAGCCCCACTCACACCGGGCCACCCACAAAGCCGTGGCCCCTCACTCCCTCCCACCAGCACAGGCCCGAGACTGCTGACGGGGCAGAGAATATGGCGTCAGGCACAGCTGCAGGGGCTCTTGCTGCCTGGAGCGGTGTTTATATTGACCTCAACACAGGCACACCTGGGTAGGGCTGGCCGGCAAGGTCAGGCTGTCCAGGTCAGCCAATCCTCACCCCTCAGGGGCTCACATTGCAGAAAAAGGACCTCGCTGAAGCGGCCAGGTCCAAGGAACAGGTGTGGGCTCCTGAGAGTCAGGATAGACAAGGGGCTGCAGCTCCGGTTTGTTTTCGAATCACTTTATCTGGCCCATGAGTGGGAGACAACTTCAAGAAGACCCTCTCCTAATGAGAGGAACCCAGGAGTCAGTGCGAGGAGGGGTGATGGGTGGAGACAGAGGCCTGGTGCCCCGGCTGCAGTGGAATTCTCTGGAAGATCAGGCAGAGGGAGGCCGCACAGAGTGAGCCCAGGGTCACAGAACTGTCCGAGCTGCTGTTTCTTAGTTCAAGTCCTGCTCTGAGGTGCTCTGTGTCAGCTCTGAGAGACAGGTGATCTGGGGTGCTCTGAAATGAGGGCTATGTGCACGGTTCCTATGCGCCCAGCCCCGCCGGGGTACCTGCCCAGGGGAGCTCCGTATCCTGGGAGGGGCCTGACCACCAGAGCCCCATGGGCTGCTTGGTAGTTGCCAGGTGAGATTCGCAACCTGGGAGTGGCCTGACCATGAGAGCCCCGTGGGCTGCTGGGGACACTCCCAGGTGAGCCCCATATTCTAGGAGAGGCCTGACCATGAGAGCCCCATGGGCTGCTGGGAAGTTGCGCAAGTGAGCCCCATAACCTGGGATTGCCCTGACCTCGAGAGCCCCGCGGCCTGCTGGGGACCTGGTAAAGGATGTCAGGACAGTCAGTGAAGCCACCGAGGATATACATACAGTAGTTCCTAATTCCTACACAGTGCTGGTCATTCTACCATCCACCAGGACATGGTATTCTGTATTAGACTTCAGTGATGCCTTCTTCTGTATTCCATTGGTCCCAGAAACGCTCTGCTGCCCTAGTAACCAGATTTGGGAATGGAGAAATGCTGCCGCCTTGTGGCCGTTTCCCACAACAGCAGCTTTAAACCCAGTGCTAATGGTCACTAAATATTCACACTCATTGCAGGCCTGTAAATGACACCTGCCCTCAGAAACAATCCTGGGGTTGAAAACTGACCAAAAAATTCAAAAGAGGGCAACCACCCAAGAAGACAATGTCAAGAGCTTAATTGTACTCTCCGTTTTTTTCTGTTTTTCTGTACCAGAAATTTTAAAAGGCATGGAAAAATGCTGAACATTAGGAATAATTGAAGATATGCAAATCCAAATTACAAAAACCTATCAGCTCACACCAGTCAAAATGGCCATCAGCAAAAATGCTGCAAACAATAAATGCTGAAGGGGTTTTGGAGAAATGCCTACCTTTGGTTCAACGTGGGGCATGGTAAGAGCCAGTAATGAAAACAAAAATGAGGTGCCTTGTAAAGGTAAATACTGAGCAACCATTCAATCAAGCATACCCACTGCTGGGCCTATCGCCTGAGGGGATGAGAATCAAAAACACACAGGCTGGGCTTCACTGGTGGCGCAGTGGTTGAGAGTCCACCTGCCAATGCAGGGGACACGGATACATGCCCCAGTTCGGGAAGATCCCACATACCGCAGAGTGGCTGGTCCCGTGAGCTATGGCTGCTGGGCCTGCAAGTCCGGAGCCTGTGCTCTGCAGTGGGAGGGTCCATGGCAGTGAGAGGCCCATATACCGCACACACACACACAAAAGGACACAGGCTGGAAATCCTGCACTCCAGCAATATTTACCATAGCCAACACTTGGAAGCTACGAAAATGTCCATCAACAGAGGAATGCACAAAGAAGTGGTCCATGTGCACATTGGAATATGACTCCAATAAAAAAATATATAAATTCAATTTATAAAACAAACTTAAGGAGACATCAGATTTGGGGGCACATTCCACTCTAATATATAACCGAGGAACACCACTGCCAGGAAGCTCTGTTTCCCTAGTTACCAGATTGGGAAAAGCAGAAATGCTGCCGCCCTCTGGCCGTTACCTGCAACAGCAGCTTTAAAACCTGTGCTAAGGGTCACTTCACATGCACCAGTACCAGAGGGGCGTAAATGAAACCTGCCCTCAAAATGTCTTGAGGGATGTAATGGCCAAAATATTTCTAAATGTCACACATACTTCACGAAAACTATTTGAAGAAGTAAGCTGTACTCACAGTTTGAAGAAAAAAAGGACATGCCAGAAAGCTCAATTTCAGGGGATTATGAGACGCTTGCAAATCCAACCACAAAGTGCTATCAGCTCACACTAGTCAGAACAAACATCAGCAAAAAGCTACAAACAGTAAATGCTGAAGGTGTTGTGGAGAAGTGAATACCCTCAAATTTAAGTGGAACGTAACCTGGTAAGAGCCACTAATGAGAACAGAATGGAGGTGCCTCTACAAGGTAAACATTTTGCTACCATATGATCCAGGAGGCCCACTCCTGTGCCTATAACCTAAGAAGACAGAATTGGAAAGACACAGGCAGGCAAATGTGCATTGCCGCAGCATTACAATAGCCATGACATGGAAGCAACCAAAACGTCCACCAACGGATGAGTGGACAAAGAAGAACTGGTACATGTACAGACAGAATAGTAGCCAAAGAAAAAAGGGACACAGTGCCATTTGCAGCACCGTAGATGAGTCTAGAGGTAATCACGTGACTCGTAGTAAATCAGAAAGAGAAAGACACATATCGTATGATATCACTTATAGGCGTTACCGAAAAAATGATACCAGTGAAGATACTTCCACAGAGAAGGGCAATCAATCACAGATTCATTAAACAAACTTATGGATCACCAATGGAAAGGTGTGAGGATTGGATACATTAGGATATTGGGGTTAACAGACATATACCAACACAGGTGAAACATATAATCACCAAACACCTACAGAATGCCAAGAGAAGACTACTCAACATTCTGTCATAACGTACATGGGAAAAGGATCCCAGGAAGAACAGACATATGTATATGTGTAAAAGAACCACATCTTGCACACCTACAACAAGCCAAACATTGTAATCAGACTGCCTGTGATAAAAAATAAAAATTAAATGAAAAAAACGAACAAGAAGTAGTGAGACAAACTGACGGGGCTTATTCCTGGCACATTCCATTCTAAATTACAACCTAGAACACGACTTCCATTGAGGCTCTGTTGCCCTAGTAACCAGCTTTGGTAAAGGAGAACTGCTGCCACCTTGTGGCCGTTTCACACAACAGCAGCTTTCATCCAAGCGCTAATGCTCAGTTGATATTCAAAATAATTGCAGGCCTGTCAATGACACCTGCCCTGAAAACAAATCCTGGGGTCGTAGATCAACCAAAAAATTCAAAAGACGTCCATATTTCAAAACGACAGTTTCAAGAGGCATATTTTATGCACAATTTGTGTTCTGCTTCTTTTTCTTTCTTTATCTTTTTGTTAAAAAACGGGAATGGATAAAGGCAACCCTCAGAATGGGAGAAAATATTTGCAAACGAATCAATGGACAAAGGTTTAATCTCTAATATATATAAACAGCTCATGCAGCTTAATATTAAAAAAACAAAGAACCCAATACAAAAATGGTTAGAAGATCTAAATAGACATTTCTTCAAAGAAGACACAGAGATGGCCAAGATGCACATGAAAAGCTGCTCAACATCACTAATTATTAAAGTAATGCAAATCAAAACTACAATGAGGTATCACCTCACACCTGTTAGAATGGGCATCATCAGAAAATCTACAAACAACAAATGCTGAGGAGGGTGTGGACAAATGGAACCCACTTCCACTATTGGTGGGAATGTAAATTGATACAGTCACTATGGAGAACAGTATGGAGGGTCCTTAAAAAACTAAAAATAGAACTACCATATGATCCAGCAATCCCACTTCTGGGCATATACCCAGAGAAAACCATAAAGCAAAAAGACACATTCACCACAATGTTCACTGCAGCACTATTTAGAATAGCCAGGTAATGGAAGCAACCTAAATGCCCACAGACAGACGAATGGATAAAGGTGTGGTACATACCTGAAATGGAATATTACTCAGCCATAAAAAGGAATGAGACTGGGTCATTTGTAGAGACGCCGATGGGTCTAGAGACTGTCATACAGAGTGAAGTAAGTCAGAAAGAGAAAAACAAATATTGTATATTAATGCATATATGTGGAACCTAGAAAATTGGTACAGATGAAAAGGTTTGCAGGGCAGAAATAGAGACACAGAGGTAGAGAACAAACGTATGGACACCAAAGGGGGGAAGCCATGGGGTGGTGGTGGTGGGATGAGTTGGGAGATTGGGATTGACCTGTATACATGTATATGTATAAAATAGATAACTAATAATAACCTGCTGTATACAAAAATAAATTAAATTAAATTCCAAATTTTTAAAAATAAATAAAATTTAAAAATAAAACAGAAAAAAGTTCTTCACTTCACACAGATGTATTTATATGAATGAATTATTTCCATGCTTATATCTATAAATACATAAAAGATGAATAAAATCTACCTTGAACCAAAAAAGAAGGAAAAAAAAAACGGAACCCAGCAGTTATAAGGAGGAAAACACTATCAGGGCACTTGCTCCAGTGGTAAACAATTCTGAAGTTGGTCAGAGGTGGGGAATCATCTCCCATGCAGCCAGCAGCACCCCCGCAAGGAGCATCCTCATTGCAAAGCTGGGGGACCGTGCCGAGGCATCTGTGAGTAAACGTGAGCTGAGTCCCAGGCCAGCTGCTGCTGAACTGCTCCCACCCTTCCCAGGTAAAACACCTGAATATGTACAAGGACTTGAAAGCCTAGAGGAAGGGCCGTCGAACCACACCAGCAACAGCACGCAGGCCGACTTGGTGCTTGCAGGCCAGCCAGGATGGTCCTGGCCCCGGGCGCTCTTCTGGAAGCTTTGCAGTTCCCTGACTGAGATACCCCTCCTGTCCCGGCCCCCACTGCCTTTTTCCTTCCTCACCTCTGCCCAGGGAGAAATTCCAGCAGAAGTTATGGGTGACACATCCTCTTCTTTAGCAGGTGGCAGCCTGGAAACTCCTGCAGAAAGTCCAGCAGAGCCCCACTCACACCGGGCCACCCACAAAGCCGTGGCCCCTCACTCCCTCCCACCAGCACAGGCCCGAGACTGCTGACGGGGCAGAGAATATGGCGTCAGGCACAGCTGCAGGGGCTCTTGCTGCCTGGAGCGGTGTTTATATTGACCTCAACACAGGCACACCTGGGTAGGGCTGGCCGGCAAGGTCAGGCTGTCCAGGTCAGCCAATCCTCACCCCTCAGGGGCTCACATTGCAGAAAAAGGACCTCGCTGAAGCGGCCAGGTCCAAGGAACAGGTGTGGGCTCCTGAGAGTCAGGATAGACAAGGGGCTGCAGCTCCGGTTTGTTTTCGAATCACTTTATCTGGCCCATGAGTGGGAGACAACTTCAAGAAGACCCTCTCCTAATGAGAGGAACCCAGGAGTCAGTGCGAGGAGGGGTGATGGGTGGAGACAGAGGCCTGGTGCCCCGGCTGCAGTGGAATTCTCTGGAAGATCAGGCAGAGGGAGGCCGCACAGAGTGAGCCCAGGGTCACAGAACTGTCCGAGCTGCTGTTTCTTAGTTCAAGTCCTGCTCTGAGGTGCTCTGTGTCAGCTCTGAGAGACAGGTGATCTGGGGTGCTCTGAAATGAGGGCTATGTGCACGGTTCCTGTGCGCCCAGCCCCGCCGGGGTACCTGCCCAGGGGAGCTCCGTATCCTGGGAGGGGCCTGACCACCAGAGCCCCATGGGCTGCTTGGTAGTTGCCAGGTGAGATTCGCAACCTGGGAGTGGCCTGACCATGAGAGCCCCGTGGGCTGCTGGGGACACTCCCAGGTGAGCCCCATATTCTAGGAGAGGCCTGACCATGAGAGCCCCATGGGCTGCTGGGAAGTTGCGCAAGTGAGCCCCATAACCTGGGATTGCCCTGACCTCGAGAGCCCCGCGGCCTGCTGGGGACCTGGTAAAGGATGTCAGGACAGTCAGTGAAGCCACCGAGGATATACATACAGTAGTTCCTAATTCCTACACAGTGCTGGTCATTCTACCATCCACCAGGACATGGTATTCTGTATTAGACTTCAGTGATGCCTTCTTCTGTATTCCATAGGTCCCAGAAACGCTCTGCTGCCCTAGTAACCAGATTTGGGAATGGAGAAATGCTGCCGCCTTGTGGCCGTTTCCCACAACAGCAGCTTTAAACCCAGTGCTAATGGTCACTAAATATTCACACTCATTGCAGGCCTGTAAATGACACCTGCCCTCAGAAACAATCCTGGGGTTGAAAACTGACCAAAAAATTCAAAAGAGGGCAACCACCCAAGAAGACAATGTCAAGAGCTTAATTGTACTCTCCGTTTTTTTCTGTTTTTCTGTACCAGAAATTTTAAAAGGCATGGAAAAATGCTGAACATTAGGAATAATTGAAGATATGCAAATCCAAATTACAAAAACCTATCAGCTCACACCAGTCAAAATGGCCATCAGCAAAAATGCTGCAAACAATAAATGCTGAAGGGGTTTTGGAGAAATGCCTACCCTTGGTTCAACGTGGGGCATGGTAAGAGCCAGTAATGAAAACAAAAATGAGGTGCCTTGTAAAGGTAAATACTGAGCAACCATTCAATCAAGCATACCCACTGCTGGGCCTATCGCCTGAGGGGATGAGAATCAAAAACACACAGGCTGGGCTTCACTGGTGGCGCAGTGGTTGAGAGTCCACCTGCCAATGCAGGGGACACGGATACATGCCCCGGTTCGGGAAGATCCCACATACCGCAGAGTGGCTGGTCCCGTGAGCTATGGCTGCTGGGCCTGCATGTCCGGAGCCTGTGCCCTGCAGTGGGAGGGTCCATGGCAGTGAGAGGCCCATATACCGCACACACACACACAAAAGGACACAGGCTGGAAATCCTGCACTCCAGCAATATTTACCATAGCCAACACTTGGAAGCTACGAAAATGTCCATCAACAGAGGAATGCACAAAGAAGTGGTCCATGTGCACATTGGAATATGACTCCAATAAAAAAATATATAAATTCAATTTATAAAACAAACTTAAGGAGACATCAGATTTGGGGGCACATTCCACTCTAATATATAACCGAGGAACACCACTGCCAGGAAGCTCTGTTTCCCTAGTTACCAGATTGGGAAAAGCAGAAATGCTGCCGCCCTCTGGCCGTTACCTGCAACAGCAGCTTTAAAACCTGTGCTAAGGGTCACTTCACATGCACCAGTACCAGAGGGGCGTAAATGAAACCTGCCCTCAAAATGTCTTGAGGGATGTAATGGCCAAAATATTTCTAAATGTCACACATACTTCACGAAAACTATTTGAAGAAGTAAGCTGTACTCACAGTTTGAAGAAAAAAAGGACATGCCAGAAAGCTCAATTTCAGGGGATTATGAGACGCTTGCAAATCCAACCACAAAGTGCTATCAGCTCACACTAGTCAGAACAAACATCAGCAAAAAGCTACAAACAGTAAATGCTGAAGGTGTTGTGGAGAAGTGAATACCCTCAAATTTAAGTGGAACGTAACCTGGTAAGAGCCACTAATGAGAACAGAATGGAGGTGCCTCTACAAGGTAAACATTTTGCTACCATATGATCCAGGAGGCCCACTCCTGTGCCTATAACCTAAGAAGACAGAATTGGAAAGACACAGGCAGGCAAATGTGCATTGCCGCAGCATTACAATAGCCATGACATGGAAGCAACCAAAACGTCCACCAACGGATGAGTGGACAAAGAAGAACTGGTACATGTACAGACAGAATAGTAGCCAAAGAAAAAAGGGACACAGTGCCATTTGCAGCACCGTAGATGAGTCTAGAGGTAATCACGTGACTCGTAGTAAATCAGAAAGAGAAAGACACATATCGTATGATATCACTTATAGGCGTTACCGAAAAAATGATACCAGTGAAGATACTTCCACAGAGAAGGGCAATCAATCACAGATTCATTAAACAAACTTATGGATCACCAATGGAAAGGTGTGAGGATTGGATACATTAGGATATTGGGGTTAACAGACATATACCAACACAGGTGAAATATATAATCACCAAACACCTACAGAATGCCAAGAGAAGACTACTCAACATTCTGTCATAACGTACATGGGAAAAGGATCCCAGGAAGAACAGACATATGTATATGTGTAAAAGAACCACATCTTGCACACCTACAACAAGCCAAACATTGTAATCAGACTGCCTGTGATAAAAAATAAAAATTAAATGAAAAAAACGAACAAGAAGTAGTGAGACAAACTGACGGGGCTTATTCCTGGCACATTCCATTCTAAATTACAACCTAGAACACGACTTCCATTGAGGCTCTGTTGCCCTAGTAACCAGCTTTGGTAAAGGAGAACTGCTGCCACCTTGTGGCCGTTTCACACAACAGCAGCTTTCATCCAAGCGCTAATGCTCAGTTGATATTCAAAATAATTGCAGGCCTGTCAATGACACCTGCCCTGAAAACAAATCCTGGGGTCGTAGATCAACCAAAAAATTCAAAAGACGTCCATATTTCAAAACGACAGTTTCAAGAGGCATATTTTATGCACAATTTGTGTTCTGCTTCTTTTTCTTTCTTTATCTTTTTGTTAAAAAACGGGAATGGATAAAGGCAACCCTCAGAATGGGAGAAAATATTTGCAAACGAATCAATGGACAAAGGTTTAATCTCCAATATATATAAACAGCTCATGCAGCTTAATATTAAAAAAACAAAGAACCCAATACAAAAATGGTTAGAAGATCTAAATAGACATTTCTTCAAAGAAGACACAGAGATGGCCAAGATGCACATGAAAAGCTGCTCAACATCACTAATTATTAAAGTAATGCAAATCAAAACTACAATGAGGTATCACCTCACACCTGTTAGAATGGGCATCATCAGAAAATCTACAAACAACAAATGCTGAGGAGGGTGTGGACAAATGGAACCCACTTCCACTATTGGTGGGAATGTAAATTGATACAGTCACTATGGAGAACAGTATGGAGGGTCCTTAAAAAACTAAAAATAGAACTACCATATGATCCAGCAATCCCACTTCTGGGCATATACCCAGAGAAAACCATAAAGCAAAAAGACACATTCACCACAATGTTCACTGCAGCACTATTTAGAATAGCCAGGTAATGGAAGCAACCTAAATGCCCACAGACAGACGAATGGATAAAGGTGTGGTACATACCTGAAATGGAATATTACTCAGCCATAAAAAGGAATGAGACTGGGTCATTTGTAGAGACGCCGATGGGTCTAGAGACTGTCATACAGAGTGAAGTAAGTCAGAAAGAGAAAAACAAATATTGTATATTAATGCATGTATGTGGAACCTAGAAAATTGGTACAGATGAAAAGGTTTGCAGGGCAGAAATAGAGACACAGAGGTAGAGAACAAACGTATGGACACCAAAGGGGGGAAGCCATGGGGTGGTGGTGGTGGGATGAGTTGGGAGATTGGGATTGACCTGTATACATGTATATGTATAAAATAGATAACTAATAATAACCTGCTGTATACAAAAATAAATTAAATTAAATTCCAAATTTTAAAAAATAAATAAAATTTAAAAATAAAACAGAAAAAAGTTCTTCACTTCACACAGATGTATTTATATGAATGAATTATTTCCATGCTTATATCTATAAATACATAAAAGATGAATAAAATCTACCTTGAACCAAAAAAGAAGAAAAAAAAAAACGGAACCCAGCAGTTATAAGGAGGAAAACACTATCAGGGCACTTGCTCCAGTGGTAAACAATTCTGAAGTTGGTCAGAGGTGGGGAATCATCTCCCATGCAGCCAGCAGCACCCCCGCAAGGAGCGTCCTCATTGCAAAGCTGGGGGACCGTGCCGAGGCATCTGTGAGTAAACGTGAGCTGAGTCCCAGGCCAGCTGCTGCTGAACTGCTCCCACCCTTCCCAGGTAAAACACCTGAATATGTACAAGGACTTGAAAGCCTAGAGGAAGGGCCGTCGAACCACACCAGCAACAGCACGCAGGCCGACTTGGTGCTTGCAGGCCAGCCAGGATGGTCCTGGCCCCGGGCGCTCTTCTGGAAGCTTTGCAGTTCCCTGACTGAGATACCCCTCCTGTCCCGGCCCCCACTGCCTTTTTCCTTCCTCACCTCTGCCCAGGGAGAAATTCCAGCAGAAGTTATGGGTGACACATCCTCTTCTTTAGCAGGTGGCAGCCTGGAAACTCCTGCAGAAAGTCCAGCAGAGCCCCACTCACACCGGGCCACCCACAAAGCCGTGGCCCCTCACTCCCTCCCACCAGCACAGGCCCGAGACTGCTGACGGGGCAGAGAATATGGCGTCAGGCACAGCTGCAGGGGCTCTTGCTGCCTGGAGCGGTGTTTATATTGACCTCAACACAGGCACACCTGGGTAGGGCTGGCCGGCAAGGTCAGGCTGTCCAGGTCAGCCAATCCTCACCCCTCAGGGGCTCACATTGCAGAAAAAGGACCTCGCTGAAGCGGCCAGGTCCAAGGAACAGGTGTGGGCTCCTGAGAGTCAGGATAGACAAGGGGCTGCAGCTCCGGTTTGTTTTCGAATCACTTTATCTGGCCCATGAGTGGGAGACAACTTCAAGAAGACCCTCTCCTAATGAGAGGAACCCAGGAGTCAGTGCGAGGAGGGGTGATGGGTGGAGACAGAGGCCTGGTGCCCCGGCTGCAGTGGAATTCTCTGGAAGATCAGGCAGAGGGAGGCCGCACAGAGTGAGCCCAGGGTCACAGAACTGTCCGAGCTGCTGTTTCTTAGTTCAAGTCCTGCTCTGAGGTGCTCTGTGTCAGCTCTGAGAGACAGGTGATCTGGGGTGCTCTGAAATGAGGGCTATGTGCATGGTTCCTATGCGCCCAGCCCCGCCGGGGTACCTGCCCAGGGGAGCTCCGTATCCTGGGAGGGGCCTGACCACCAGAGCCCCATGGGCTGCTTGGTAGTTGCCAGGTGAGATCCGCAACCTGGGAGTTGCCTGACCATGAGAGCCTCGTGGGCTGCTGGGGACCTGCCCACGTAAGCCCCATATCATGGGAGGGGCCTGACCACGAGAGCCCCATGGGCTGCTGTGTAGTTGCGCAGGTGAGCTCCATAACCTGGGAGTGGCCTGACCATGAGAGCCCCGTGGGCTGCTGGGGACCTTCCCAGGTGAGCCCCATATTCTAGGAGAGGCCTGACCATGAGAGTCCCATGGGCTGCTGGGTAGTTGCGCAAGTGAGCTCCATAACCTGGGATTGCCCTGACCTCGAGAGCCCCGTGGCCTGCTGGGGACCTGGTAAAGGATGTCAGTACAGTCAGTGAAGCCACCGAGGATATACATACTGTAGTTCCTAATTCCTACACAGTGCTGGTCATTCTACCATCCACCAGGACATGGTATTCTGTATTAGACTTCAGTGATGCCTTCTTCTGTATTCCATAGGTCCCAGAAACGCTCTGCTGCCCTAGTAACCAGATTTGGGAATGGAGAAATGCTGCCGCCTTGTGGCCGTTTCCCACAACAGCAGCTTTAAACCCAGTGCTAATGGTCACTAAATATTCACACTCATTGCAGGCCTGTAAATGACACCTGCCCTCAGAAACAATCCTGGGGTTGAAAACTGACCAAAAAATTCAAAAGAGGGCAACCACCCAAGAAGACAATGTCAAGAGCTTAATTGTACTCTCCGTTTTTTTCTGTTTTTCTGTACCAGAAATTTTAAAAGGCATGGAAAAATGCTGAACATTAGGAATAATTGAAGATATGCAAATCCAAATTACAAAAACCTATCAGCTCACACCAGTCAAAATGGCCATCAGCAAAAATGCTGCAAACAATAAATGCTGAAGGGGTTTTGGAGAAATGCCTACCCTTGGTTCAACGTGGGGCATGGTAAGAGCCAGTAATGAAAACAAAAATGACGTGCCTTGTAAAGGTAAATACTGAGCAACCATTCAATCAAGCATACCCACTGCTGGGCCTATCGCCTGAGGGGATGAGAATCAAAAACACACAGGCTGGGCTTCACTGGTGGCGCAGTGGTTGAGAGTCCACCTGCCAATGCAGGGGACACGGATACATGCCCCGGTTCGGGAAGATCCCACATACCGCGGAGTGGCTGGTCCCGTGAGCTATGGCTGCTGGGCCTGCAAGTCCGGAGCCTGTGCTCTGCGGTGGGAGGGTCCATGGCAGTGAGAGGCCCATATACCGCACACACACACACAAAAGGACACAGGCTGGCAATCCTGAACTCCAGCAATATTTACCATAGCCTACACTTGGAAGCTACGAAAATGTCCATCAACAGAGGAATGCACAAAGAAGTGGTCCATGTACACATTGGAATATGACTCCAATAAAAAAATATATAAATTCAATTTATAAAACAAACTTAAGGAGACATCAGATTTGGGGGCAGATTCCACTCAAATATATAACCGAGGAACACCACTGCCAGGAAGCTCTGTTTCCCTAGTTACCAGATTGGGAAAAGCAGAAATGCTGCCGCCCTCTGGCCGTTACCTGCAACAGCAGCTTTAAAACCTGTGCTAAGGGTCACTTCACATGCACCAGTACTGGAGGGCCGTAAATGAAACCTGCCCTCAAAATGTCTTGAGGGAAGTAATGGCCAAAATATTTCTAAATGTCACACATACTTCACGAAAACTATTTGAAGAGGTAAGCTGCACTCACAGTTTGAAGAAAAGAAGGACATGCCAGAAAGCTCAATTT
This sequence comes from Hyperoodon ampullatus, assembly GCF_949752795.1. Classification (NCBI taxonomy): domain Eukaryota; kingdom Metazoa; phylum Chordata; class Mammalia; order Artiodactyla; family Ziphiidae; genus Hyperoodon; species Hyperoodon ampullatus. The sequence continues at coordinate 34,395,190 of NC_136914.1, forward strand.
CAGGGGATTATGAGACGCTTGCAAATCCAACCACAAAGTGCTATCAGCTCACTCTAGTCAGAACAAACATCAGCAAAAAACTACAAACAGTAAATGCTGAAGGTGTTGTGGAGAAGTGAATACCCTCAAATTTAAGTGGAACGTAACCTGGTAAGAGCCACTAATGAGAACAGAATGGAGGTGCCTCTACAAGGTAAACATTTTGCTACCATATGATCCAGGAGGCCCACTCCTGGGCCTATAACCTAAGAAGACAGAATTGGAAAGACACAGGCAGGCAAATGTGCATTGCCGCAGCATTACAATAGCCATGACATGGAAGCAACCAAAACGTCCACTAACGGATGAGTGGACAAAGAAGAACTGGTACATGTACAGACAGAATAGTAGCCAAAGAAAAAAGGGACACAGTGCCATTTGCAGCACCGTAGATGAGTCTAGAGGTAATCACGTGACTCGTAGTAAGTCAGAAAGAGAAAGACACATATCGTATGATATCACTTATAGGCGTTACCGAAAAAATGATACCAGTGAAGATACTTCCACAGAGAAGGGCAATCAATCACAGATTCATTAAACAAACTTATGGATCACCAATGGAAAGGTGTGAGGATTGGATACATTAGGATATTGGGGTTAACAGACATATACCAACACAGGTGAAATATATAATCACCAAACACCTACAGAATGCCAAGAGAAGACTACTCAACATTCTGTCATAACGTACATGGGAAAAGGATCCCAGGAAGAACAGACATATGTATATGTGTAAAAGAACCACATCTTGCACACCTACAACAAGCCAAACATTGTAATCAGACTGCCTGTGATAAAAAATAAAAATTAAATGAAGAAAACGAACAAGAAGTAGTGAGACAAACTGACGGGGCTTATTCCTGGCACATTCCATTCTAAATTACAACCTAGAACACGACTTCCACTGAGGCTCTGTTGCCCTAGTAACCAGCTTTGGTAAAGGAGAACTGCTGCCACCTTGTGGCCGTTTCACACAACAGCAGCTTTCATCCCAGCGCTAATGCTCAGTTGATATTCAAAATAATTGCAGGCCTGTCAATGACACCTGCCCTGAAAACAAATCCTGGGGTCGTAGATCGACCAAAAAATTCAAAAGACGTCCATATTTCAAAACGACAGTTTCAAGAGGCATATTTTATGCACAATTTGTGTTCTGCTTCTTTTTCTTTCTTTCTTCTTTTGTTAAAAAACGGGAATGGAAAAAGGCAACCCTCAGAATGGGAGAAAATATTTGCAAACGAATCAATGGACAAAGGTTTAATCTCCAATATATATAAACAGCTCATGCAGCTTAATATTAAAAAAACAAAGAACCCAACACAAAAATGGTTAGAAGATCTAAATAGACATTTCTTCAAAGAAGACACAGAGATGGCCAAGATGCACATGAAAAGCTGCTCAACATCACTAATTATTAAAGTAATGCAAATCAAAACTACAATGAGGTATCACCTCACACCTGTTAGAATGGGCATCATCAGAAAATCTACAAACAACAAATGCTGAGGAGGGTGTGGACAAATGGAACCCACTTCCACTATTGGTGGGAATGTAAATTGATACAGTCACTATGGAGAACAGTATGGAGGGTCCTTAAAAAACTAAAAATAGAACTACCATATGATCCAGCAATCCCACTTCTGGGCATATACCCAGAGAAAACCATAAAGCAAAAAGACACATTCACCACAATGTTCACTGCAGCACTATTTAGAATAGCCAGGTAATGGAAGCAACCTAAATGCCCACAGACAGACGAATGGATAAAGGTGTGGTACATACCTGAAATGGAATATTACTCAGCCATAAAAAGGAATGAGACTGGGTCATTTGTAGAGACGCCGATGGGTCTAGAGACTGTCATACAGAGTGAAGTAAGTCAGAAAGAGAAAAACAAATATTGTATATTAATGCATGTATGTGGAACCTAGAAAATTGGTACAGATGAAAAGGTTTGCAGGGCAGAAATAGAGACACAGAGGTAGAGAACAAACGTATGGACACCAAAGGGGGGAAGCCATGGGGTGGTGGTGGTGGGATGAGTTGGGAGATTGGGATTGACCTGTATACATGTATATGTATAAAATAGATAACTAATAATAACCTGCTGTATACAAAAATAAATTAAATTAAATTCCAAATTTTTAAAAATAAATAAAATTTAAAAATAAAACAGAAAAAAGTTCTTCACTTCACACAGATGTATTTATATGAATGAATTATTTCCATGCTTATATCTATAAATACATAAAAGAGGAATAAAATCTACCTGGAACCAAAAAAGAAGAAAAAAAAAAACGGAACCCAGCAGTTATAAGGAGGAAAACACTATCAGGGCACTTGCTCCAGTGGTAAACAATTCTGAAGTTGGTCAGAGGTGGGGAATCATCTCCCATGCAGCCAGCAGCACCCCCGCAAGGAGCATCCTCATTGCAAAGCTGGGGGACCGTGCCGAGGCATCTGTGAGTAAACGTGAGCTGAGTCCCAGGCCAGCTGCTGCTGAACTGCTCCCACCCTTCCCAGGTAAAACACCTGAATATGTACAAGGACTTGAAAGCCTAGAGGAAGGGCCGTCGAACCACACCAGCAACAGCACGCAGGCCGACTTGGTGCTTGCAGGCCAGCCAGGATGGTCCTGGCCCCGGGCGCTCTTCTGGAAGCTTTGCAGTTCCCTGACTGAGATACCATTCCTGTCCCGGCCCCCACTGCCTTTTTCCTTCCTCACCTCTGCCCAGGGAGAAATTCCAGCAGAAGTTATGGGTGACACATCCTCTTCTTTAGCAGGTGGCAGCCTGGAAACTCCTGCAGAAAGTCCAGCAGAGCCCCACTCACACCGGGCCACCCACAAAGCCGTGGCCCCTCACTCCCTCCCACCAGCACAGGCCCGAGACTGCTGACGGGGCAGAGAATATGGCGTCAGGCACAGCTGCAGGGGCTCTTGCTGCCTGGAGCGGTGTTTATATTGACCTCAACACAGGCACACCTGGGTAGGGCTGGCCGGCAAGGTCAGGCTGTCCAGGTCAGCCAATCCTCACCCCTCAGGGGCTCACATTGCAGAAAAAGGACCTCGCTGAAGCGGCCAGGTCCAAGGAACAGGTGTGGGCTCCTGAGAGTCAGGATAGACAAGGGGCTGCAGCTCCGGTTTGTTTTCGAATCACTTTATCTGGCCCATGAGTGGGAGACAACTTCAAGAAGACCCTCTCCTAATGAGAGGAACCCAGGAGTCAGTGCGAGGAGGGGTGATGGGTGGAGACAGAGGCCTGGTGCCCCGGCTGCAGTGGAATTCTCTGGAAGATCAGGCAGAGGGAGGCCGCACAGAGTGAGCCCAGGGTCACAGAACTGTCCGAGCTGCTGTTTCTTAGTTCAAGTCCTGCTCTGAGGTGCTCTGTGTCAGCTCTGAGAGACAGGTGATCTGGGGTGCTCTGAAATGAGGGCTATGTGCACGGTTCCTGTGCGCCCAGCCCCGCCGGGGTACCTGCCCAGGGGAGCTCCGTATCCTGGGAGGGGCCTGACCACCAGAGCCCCATGGGCTGCTTGGTAGTTGCCAGGTGAGATTCGCAACCTGGGAGTGGCCTGACCATGAGAGCCCCGTGGGCTGCTGGGGACACTCCCAGGTGAGCCCCATATTCTAGGAGAGGCCTGACCATGAGAGCCCCATGGGCTGCTGGGAAGTTGCGCAAGTGAGCCCCATAACCTGGGATTGCCCTGACCTCGAGAGCCCCGCGGCCTGCTGGGGACCTGGTAAAGGATGTCAGGACAGTCAGTGAAGCCACCGAGGATATACATACAGTAGTTCCTAATTCCTACACAGTGCTGGTCATTCTACCATCCACCAGGACATGGTATTCTGTATTAGACTTCAGTGATGCCTTCTTCTGTATTCCATTGGTCCCAGAAACGCTCTGCTGCCCTAGTAACCAGATTTGGGAATGGAGAAATGCTGCCGCCTTGTGGCCGTTTCCCACAACAGCAGCTTTAAACCCAGTGCTAATGGTCACTAAATATTCACACTCATTGCAGGCCTGTAAATGACACCTGCCCTCAGAAACAATCCTGGGGTTGAAAACTGACCAAAAAATTCAAAAGAGGGCAACCACCCAAGAAGACAATGTCAAGAGCTTAATTGTACTCTCCGTTTTTTTCTGTTTTTCTGTACCAGAAATTTTAAAAGGCATGGAAAAATGCTGAACATTAGGAATAATTGAAGATATGCAAATCCAAATTACAAAAACCTATCAGCTCACACCAGTCAAAATGGCCATCAGCAAAAATGCTGCAAACAATAAATGCTGAAGGGGTTTTGGAGAAATGCCTACCCTTGGTTCAACGTGGGGCATGGTAAGAGCCAGTAATGAAAACAAAAATGAGGTGCCTTGTAAAGGTAAATACTGAGCAACCATTCAATCAAGCATACCCACTGCTGGGCCTATCGCCTGAGGGGATGAGAATCAAAAACACACAGGCTGGGCTTCACTGGTGGCGCAGTGGTTGAGAGTCCACCTGCCAATGCAGGGGACACGGATACATGCCCCGGTTCGGGAAGATCCCACATACCGCGGAGTGGCTGGTCCCGTGAGCTATGGCTGCTGGGCCTGCAAGTCCGGAGCCTGTGCTCTGCGGTGGGAGGGTCCATGGCAGTGAGAGGCCCATATACCGCACACACACACACAAAAGGACACAGGCTGGAAATCCTGCACTCCAGCAATATTTACCATAGCCAACACTTGGAAGCTACGAAAATGTCCATCAACAGAGGAATGCACAAAGAAGTGGTCCATGTGCACATTGGAATATGACTCCAATAAAAAAATATATAAATTCAATTTATAAAACAAACTTAAGGAGACATCAGATTTGGGGGCACATTCCACTCTAATATATAACCGAGGAACACCACTGCCAGGAAGCTCTGTTTCCCTAGTTACCAGATTGGGAAAAGCAGAAATGCTGCCGCCCTCTGGCCGTTACCTGCAACAGCAGCTTTAAAACCTGTGCTAAGGGTCACTTCACATGCACCAGTACCAGAGGGGCGTAAATGAAACCTGCCCTCAAAATGTCTTGAGGGATGTAATGGCCAAAATATTTCTAAATGTCACACATACTTCACGAAAACTATTTGAAGAAGTAAGCTGTACTCACAGTTTGAAGAAAAAAGGACATGCCAGAAAGCTCAATTTCAGGGGATTATGAGACGCTTGCAAATCCAACCACAAAGTGCTATCAGCTCACACTAGTCAGAACAAACATCAGCAAAAAGCTACAAACAGTAAATGCTGAAGGTGTTGTGGAGAAGTGAATACCCTCAAATTTAAGTGGAACGTAACCTGGTAAGAGCCACTAATGAGAACAGAATGGAGGTGCCTCTACAAGGTAAACATTTTGCTACCATATGATCCAGGAGGCCCACTCCTGTGCCTATAACCTAAGAAGACAGAATTGGAAAGACACAGGCAGGCAAATGTGCATTGCCGCAGCATTACAATAGCCATGACATGGAAGCAACCAAAACGTCCACCAACGGATGAGTGGACAAAGAAGAACTGGTACATGTACAGACAGAATAGTAGCCAAAGAAAAAAGGGACACAGTGCCATTTGCAGCACCGTAGATGAGTCTAGAGGTAATCACGTGACTCGTAGTAAATCAGAAAGAGAAAGACACATATCGTATGATATCACTTATAGGCGTTACCGAAAAAATGATACCAGTGAAGATACTTCCACAGAGAAGGGCAATCAATCACAGATTCATTAAACAAACTTATGGATCACCAATGGAAAGGTGTGAGGATTGGATACATTAGGATATTGGGGTTAACAGACATATACCAACACAGGTGAAACATATAATCACCAAACACCTACAGAATGCCAAGAGAAGACTACTCAACATTCTGTCATAACGTACATGGGAAAAGGATCCCAGGAAGAACAGACATATGTATATGTGTAAAAGAACCACATCTTGCACACCTACAACAAGCCAAACATTGTAATCAGACTGCCTGTGATAAAAAATAAAAATTAAATGAAAAAAACAAACAAGAAGTAGTGAGACAAACTGACGGGGCTTATTCCTGGCACATTCCATTCTAAATTCCAACCTAGAACACGACTTCCATTGAGGCTCTGTTGCCCTAGTAACCAGCTTTGGTAAAGGAGAACTGCTGCCACCTTGTGGCCGTTTCACACAACAGCAGCTTTCATCCCAGCGCTAATGCTCAGTTGATATTCAAAATAATTGCAGGCCTGTCAATGACACCTGCCCTGAAAACAAATCCTGGGGTCGTAGATCAACCAAAAAATTCAAAAGACGTCCATATTTCAAAACGACAGTTTCAAGAGGCATATTTTATGCACAATTTGTGTTCTGCTTCTTTTTCTTTCTTTATCTTTTTGTTAAAAAACGGGAATGGATAAAGGCAACCCTCAGAATGGGAGAAAATATTTGCAAACGAATCAATGGACAAAGGTTTAATCTCCAATATATATAAACAGCTCATGCAGCTTAATATTAAAAAAACAAAGAACCCAATACAAAAATGGTTAGAAGATCTAAATAGACATTTCTTCAAAGAAGACACAGAGATGGCCAAGATGCACATGAAAAGCTGCTCAACATCACTAATTATTAAAGTAATGCAAATCAAAACTACAATGAGGTATCACCTCACACCTGTTAGAATGGGCATCATCAGAAAATCTACAAACAACAAATGCTGAGGAGGGTGTGGACAAATGGAACCCACTTCCACTATTGGTGGGAATGTAAATTGATACAGTCACTATGGAGAACAGTATGGAGGGTCCTTAAAAAACTAAAAATAGAACTACCATATGATCCAGCAATCCCACTTCTGGGCATATACCCAGAGAAAACCATAAAGCAAAAAGACACATTCACCACAATGTTCATTGCAGCACTATTTAGAATAGCCAGGTAATGGAAGCAACCTAAATGCCCACAGACAGACGAATGGATAAAGGTGTGGTACATACCTGAAATGGAATATTACTCAGCCATAAAAAGGAATGAGACTGGGTCATTTGTAGAGACGCCGATGGGTCTAGAGACTGTCATACAGAGTGAAGTAAGTCAGAAAGAGAAAAACAAATATTGTATATTAATGCATATATGTGGAACCTAGAAAAATGTTACAGATGAACCGGTTTGCAGGGCAGAAATAGAGACACAGAGGTAGAGAACAAACGTATGGACACCAAAGGGGGGAAGCCATGGGGTGGTGGTGGTGGGATGAGTTGGGAGATTGGGATTGACCTGTATACATGTATATGTATAAAATAGATAACTAATAATAACCTGCTGTATACAAAAATAAATTAAATTAAATTCCAAATTTTTAAAAATAAATAAAATTTAAAAATAAAACAGAAAAAAGTTCTTCACTTCACACAGATGTATTTATATGAATGAATTATTTCCATGCTTATATCTATAAATACATAAAAGAGGAATAAAATCTACCTGGAACCAAAGAAGGAAAAAAAAACCGGAACACAGCAGTTATAAAGAGGAAAACACTATCAGGGCACTTGCTCCAGTGGTAAACAATTCTGAAGTTGGTCAGAGGTGGGGAATCATCTCCCATGCAGCCAGCAGCACCCCCGCAAGGAGCGTCCTCATTGCAAAGCTGGGGGACCGTGCCGAGGCATCTGTGAGTAAACGTGAGCTGAGTCCCAGGCCAGCTGCTGCTGAACTGCTCCCACCCTTCCCAGGTAAAACACCTGAATATGTACAAGGACTTGAAAGCCTAGAGGAAGGGCCGTCGAACCACACCAGCAACAGCACGCAGGCCGACTTGGTGCTTGCAGGCCAGCCAGGATGGTCCTGGCCCCGGGTGCTCTTCTGGAAGCTTTGCAGTTCCCTGACTGAGATACCCCTCCTGTCCCGGCCCCCACTGCCTTTTTCCTTCCTCACCTCTGCCCAGGGAGAAATTCCAGCAGAAGTTATGGGTGACACATCCTCTTCTTTAGCAGGTGGCAGCCTGGAAACTCCTGCAGAAAGTCCAGCAGAGCCCCACTCACACCGGGCCACCCACAAAGCCGTGGCCCCTCACTCCCTCCCACCAGCACAGGCCCGAGACTGCTGACGGGGCAGAGAATATGGCGTCAGGCACAGCTGCAGGGGCTCTTGCTGCCTGGAGCGGTGTTTATATTGACCTCAACACAGGCACACCTGGGTAGGGCTGGCCGGCAAGGTCAGGCTGTCCAGGTCAGCCAATCCTCACCCCTCAGGGGCTCACATTGCAGAAAAAGGACCTCGCTGAAGCGGCCAGGTCCAAGGAACAGGTGTGGGCTCCTGAGAGTCAGGATAGACAAGGGGCTGCAGCTCCGGTTTGTTTTCGAATCACTTTATCTGGCCCATGAGTGGGAGACAACTTCAAGAAGACCCTCTCCTAATGAGAGGAACCCAGGAGTCAGTGCGAGGAGGGGTGATGGGTGGAGACAGAGGCCTGGTGCCCCGGCTGCAGTGGAATTCTCTGGAAGATCAGGCAGAGGGAGGCCGCACAGAGTGAGCCCAGGGTCACAGAACTGTCCGAGCTGCTGTTTCTTAGTTCAAGTCCTGCTCTGAGGTGCTCTGTGTCTGCTCTGAGAGACAGGTGATCTGGGGTGCTCTGAAATGAGGGCTATGTGCACGGTTCCCGTGCGCCCAGCCCCGCCACGGTACCTGCCCAGGGGAGCTCCGTATCCTGGGAGGGGCCTGACCACCAGAGCCCCATGGGCTGCTTGGTAGTTGCCAGGTGAGATCCGCAACCTGGGAGTTGCCTGACCATGAGAGCCTCGTGGGCTGCTGGGGACCTGCCCACGTAAGCCCCATATCATGGGAGGGGCCTGACCACGAGAGCCCCATGGGCTGCTGTGTAGTTGCGCAGGTGAGCTCCATAACCTGGGAGTGGCCTGACCATGAGAGCCCCGTGGGCTGCTGGGGACCTTCCCAGGTGAGCCCCATATTCTAGGAGAGGCCTGACCATGAGAGTCCCATGGGCTGCTGGGTAGTTGCGCAAGTGAGCTCCATAACCTGGGATTGCCCTGACCTCGAGAGCCCCGTGGCCTGCTGGGGACCTGGTAAAGGATGTCAGTACAGTCAGTGAAGCCACCGAGGATATACATACTGTAGTTCCTAATTCCTACACAGTGCTGGTCATTCTACCATCCACCAGGACATGGTATTCTGTATTAGACTTCAGTGATGCCTTCTTCTGTATTCCATAGGTCCCAGAAACGCTCTGCTGCCCTAGTAACCAGATTTGGGAATGGAGAAATGCTGCCGCCTTGTGGCCGTTTCCCACAACAGCAGCTTTAAACCCAGTGCTAATGGTCACTAAATATTCACACTCATTGCAGGCCTGTAAATGACACCTGCCCTCAGAAACAATCCTGGGGTTGAAAACTGACCAAAAAATTCAAAAGAGGGCAACCACCCAAGAAGACAATGTCAAGAGCTTAATTGTACTCTCCGTTTTTTTCTGTTTTTCTGTACCAGAAATTTTAAAAGGCATGGAAAAATGCTGAACATTAGGAATAATTGAAGATATGCAAATCCAAATTACAAAAACCTATCAGCTCACACCAGTCAAAATGGCCATCAGCAAAAATGCTGCAAACAATAAATGCTGAAGGGGTTTTGGAGAAATGCCTACCCTTGGTTCAACGTGGGGCATGGTAAGAGCCAGTAATGAAAACAAAAATGAGGTGCCTTGTAAAGGTAAATACTGAGCAACCATTCAATCAAGCATACCCACTGCTGGGCCTATCGCCTGAGGGGATGAGAATCAAAAACACACAGGCTGGGCTTCACTGGTGGCGCAGTGGTTGAGAGTCCACCTGCCAATGCAGGGGACACGGATACATGCCCCGGTTCGGGAAGATCCCACATACCGCGGAGTGGCTGGTCCCGTGAGCTATGGCTGCTGGGCCTGCAAGTCCGGAGCCTGTGCTCTGCGGTGGGAGGGTCCATGGCAGTGAGAGGCCCATATACCGCACACACACACACAAAAGGACACAGGCTGGCAATCCTGAACTCCAGCAATATTTACCATAGCCTACACTTGGAAGCTACGAAAATGTCCATCAACAGAGGAATGCACAAAGAAGTGGTCCATGTACACATTGGAATATGACTCCAATAAAAAAATATATAAATTCAATTTATAAAACAAACTTAAGGAGACATCAGATTTGGGGGCAGATTCCACTCAAATATATAACCGAGGAACACCACTGCCAGGAAGCTCTGTTTCCCTAGTTACCAGATTGGGAGAAGCAGAAATGCTGCCGCCCTCTGGCCGTTACCTGCAACAGCAGCTTTAAAACCTGTGCTAAGGGTCACTTCACATGCACCAGTACTGGAGGGCCGTAAATGAAACCTGCCCTCAAAATGTCTTGAGGGAAGTAATGGCCAAAATATTTCTAAATGTCACACATACTTCACGAAAACTATTTGAAGAGGTAAGCTGCACTCACAGTTTGAAGAAAAGAAGGACATGCCAGAAAGCTCAATTTCAGGGGATTATGAGACGCTTGCAAATCCAACCACAAAGTGCTATCAGCTCACTCTAGTCAGAACAAACATCAGCAAAAAACTACAAACAGTAAATGCTGAAGGTGTTGTGGAGAAGTGAATACCCTCAAATTTAAGTGGAACGTAACCTGGTAAGAGCCACTAATGAGAACAGAATGGAGGTGCCTCTACAAGGTAAACATTTTGCTACCATATGATCCAGGAGGCCCACTCCTGGGCCTATAACCTAAGAAGACAGAATTGGAAAGACACAGGCAGGCAAATGTGCATTGCCGCAGCATTACAATAGCCATGACATGGAAGCAACCAAAACGTCCACTAACGGATGAGTGGACAAAGAAGAACTGGTACATGTACAGACAGAATAGTAGCCAAAGAAAAAAGGGACACAGTGCCATTTGCAGCACCGTAGATGAGTCTAGAGGTAATCACGTGACTCGTAGTAAGTCAGAAAGAGAAAGACACATATCGTATGATATCACTTATAGGCGTTACCGAAAAAATGATACCAGTGAAGATACTTCCACAGAGAAGGGCAATCAATCACAGATTCATTAAACAAACTTATGGATCACCAATGGAAAGGTGTGAGGATTGGATACATTAGGATATTGGGGTTAACAGACATATACCAACACAGGTGAAATATATAATCACCAAACACCTACAGAATACCAAGAGAAGACTACTCAACATTCTGTCATAACGTACATGGGAAAAGGATCCCAGGAAGAACAGACATATGTATATGTGTAAAAGAACCACATCTTGCACACCTACAACAAGCCAAACATTGTAATCAGACTGCCTGTGATAAAAAATAAAAATTAAATGAAGAAAACGAACAAGAAGTAGTGAGACAAACTGACGGGGCTTATTCCTGGCACATTCCATTCTAAATTACAACCTAGAACACGACTTCCACTGAGGCTCTGTTGCCCTAGTAACCAGCTTTGGTAAAGGAGAACTGCTGCCACCTTGTGGCCGTTTCACACAACAGCAGCTTTCATCCCAGCGCTAATGCTCAGTTGATATTCAAAATAATTGCAGGCCTGTCAATGACACCTGCCCTGAAAACAAATCCTGGGGTCGTAGATCGACCAAAAAATTCAAAAGACGTCCATATTTCAAAACGACAGTTTCAAGAGGCATATTTTATGCACAATTTGTGTTCTGCTTCTTTTTCTTTCTTTCTTCTTTTGTTAAAAAACGGGAATGGAAAAAGGCAACCCTCAGAATGGGAGAAAATATTTGCAAACGAATCAATGGACAAAGGTTTAATCTCCAATATATATAAACAGCTCATGCAGCTTAATATTAAAAAAACAAAGAACCCAACACAAAAATGGTTAGAAGATCTAAATAGACATTTCTTCAAAGAAGACACAGAGATGGCCAAGATGCACATGAAAAGCTGCTCAACATCACTAATTATTAAAGTAATGCAAATCAAAACTACAATGAGGTATCACCTCACACCTGTTAGAATGGGCATCATCAGAAAATCTACAAACAACAAATGCTGAGGAGGGTGTGGACAAATGGAACCCACTTCCACTATTGGTGGGAATGTAAATTGATACAGTCACTATGGAGAACAGTATGGAGGGTCCTTAAAAAACTAAAAATAGAACTACCATATGATCCAGCAATCCCACTTCTGGGCATATACCCAGAGAAAACCATAAAGCAAAAAGACACATTCACCACAATGTTCACTGCAGCACTATTTAGAATAGCCAGGTAATGGAAGCAACCTAAATGCCCACAGACAGACGAATGGATAAAGGTGTGGTACATACCTGAAATGGAATATTACTCAGCCATAAAAAGGAATGAGACTGGGTCATTTGTAGAGACGCCGATGGGTCTAGAGACTGTCATACAGAGTGAAGTAAGTCAGAAAGAGAAAAACAAATATTGTATATTAATGCATGTATGTGGAACCTAGAAAATTGGTACAGATGAAAAGGTTTGCAGGGCAGAAATAGAGACACAGAGGTAGAGAACAAACGTATGGACACCAAAGGGGGGAAGCCATGGGGTGGTGGTGGTGGGATGAGTTGGGAGATTGGGATTGACCTGTATACATGTATATGTATAAAATAGATAACTAATAATAACCTGCTGTATACAAAAATAAATTAAATTAAATTCCAAATTTTTAAAAATAAATAAAATTTAAAAATAAAACAGAAAAAAGTTCTTCACTTCACACAGATGTATTTATATGAATGAATTATTTCCATGCTTATATCTATAAATACATAAAAGATGAATAAAATCTACCTTGAACCAAAAAAGAAGAAAAAAAAAACGGAACCCAGCAGTTATAAGGAGGAAAACACTATCAGGGCACTTGCTCCAGTGGTAAACAATTCTGAAGTTGGTCAGAGGTGGGGAATCATCTCCCATGCAGCCAGCAGCACCCCCGCAAGGAGCGTCCTCATTGCAAAGCTGGGGGACCGTGCCGAGGCATCTGTGAGTAAACGTGAGCTGAGTCCCAGGCCAGCTGCTGCTGAACTGCTCCCACCCTTCCCAGGTAAAACACCTGAATATGTACAAGGACTTGAAAGCCTAGAGGAAGGGCCGTCGAACCACACCAGCAACAGCACGCAGGCCGACTTGGTGCTTGCAGGCCAGCCAGGATGGTCCTGGCCCCGGGCGCTCTTCTGGAAGCTTTGCAGTTCCCTGACTGAGATACCCCTCCTGTCCCGGCCCCCACTGCCTTTTTCCTTCCTCACCTCTGCCCAGGGAGAAATTCCAGCAGAAGTTATGGGTGACACATCCTCTTCTTTAGCAGGTGGCAGCCTGGAAACTCCTGCAGAAAGTCCAGCAGAGCCCCACTCACACCGGGCCACCCACAAAGCCGTGGCCCCTCACTCCCTCCCACCAGCACAGGCCCGAGACTGCTGACGGGGCAGAGAATATGGCGTCAGGCACAGCTGCAGGGGCTCTTGCTGCCTGGAGCGGTGTTTATATTGACCTCAACACAGGCACACCTGGGTAGGGCTGGCCGGCAAGGTCAGGCTGTCCAGGTCAGCCAATCCTCACCCCTCAGGGGCTCACATTGCAGAAAAAGGACCTCGCTGAAGCGGCCAGGTCCAAGGAACAGGTGTGGGCTCCTGAGAGTCAGGATAGACAAGGGGCTGCAGCTCCGGTTTGTTTTCGAATCACTTTATCTGGCCCATGAGTGGGAGACAACTTCAAGAAGACCCTCTCCTAATGAGAGGAACCCAGGAGTCAGTGCGAGGAGGGGTGATGGGTGGAGACAGAGGCCTGGTGCCCCGGCTGCAGTGGAATTCTCTGGAAGATCAGGCAGAGGGAGGCCGCACAGAGTGAGCCCAGGGTCACAGAACTGTCCGAGCTGCTGTTTCTTAGTTCAAGTCCTGCTCTGAGGTGCTCTGTGTCAGCTCTGAGAGACAGGTGATCTGGGGTGCTCTGAAATGAGGGCTATGTGCACGGTTCCTGTGCGCCCAGCCCCGCCGGGGTACCTGCCCAGGGGAGCTCCGTATCCTGGGAGGGGCCTGACCACCAGAGCCCCATGGGCTGCTTGGTAGTTGCCAGGTGAGATTCGCAACCTGGGAGTGGCCTGACCATGAGAGCCCCGTGGGCTGCTGGGGACACTCCCAGGTGAGCCCCATATTCTAGGAGAGGCCTGACCATGAGAGCCCCATGGGCTGCTGGGAAGTAGCGCAAGTGAGCCCCATAACCTGGGATTGCCCTGACCTCGAGAGCCCCGCGGCCTGCTGGGGACCTGGTAAAGGATGTCAGGACAGTCAGTGAAGCCACCGAGGATATACATACAGTAGTTCCTAATTCCTACACAGTGCTGGTCATTCTACCATCCACCAGGACATGGTATTCTGTATTAGACTTCAGTGATGCCTTCTTCTGTATTCCATTGGTCCCAGAAACGCTCTGCTGCCCTAGTAACCAGATTTGGGAATGGAGAAATGCTGCCGCCTTGTGGCCGTTTCCCACAACAGCAGCTTTAAACCCAGTGCTAATGGTCACTAAATATTCACACTCATTGCAGGCCTGTAAATGACACCTGCCCTCAGAAACAATCCTGGGGTTGAAAACTGACCAAAAAATTCAAAAGAGGGCAACCACCCAAGAAGACAATGTCAAGAGCTTAATTGTACTCTCCGTTTTTTTCTGTTTTTCTGTACCAGAAATTTTAAAAGGCATGGAAAAATGCTGAACATTAGGAATAATTGAAGATATGCAAATCCAAATTACAAAAACCTATCAGCTCACACCAGTCAAAATGGCCATCAGCAAAAATGCTGCAAACAATAAATGCTGAAGGGGTTTTGGAGAAATGCCTACCCTTGGTTCAACGTGGGGCATGGTAAGAGCCAGTAATGAAAACAAAAATGAGGTGCCTTGTAAAGGTAAATACTGAGCAACCATTCAATCAAGCATACCCACTGCTGGGCCTATCGCCTGAGGGGATGAGAATCAAAAACACACAGGCTGGGCTTCACTGGTGGCGCAGTGGTTGAGAGTCCACCTGCCAATGCAGGGGACACGGATACATGCCCCGGTTCGGGAAGATCCCACATACCGCGGAGTGGCTGGTCCCGTGAGCTATGGCTGCTGGGCCTGCAAGTCCGGAGCCTGTGCTCTGCGGTGGGAGGGTCCATGGCAGTGAGAGGCCCATATACCGCACACACACACACAAAAGGACACAGGCTGGAAATCCTGCACTCCAGCAATATTTACCATAGCCAACACTTGGAAGCTACGAAAATGTCCATCAACAGAGGAATGCACAAAGAAGTGGTCCATGTGCACATTGGAATATGACTCCAATAAAAAAATATATAAATTCAATTTATAAAACAAACTTAAGGAGACATCAGATTTGGGGGCACATTCCACTCTAATATATAACCGAGGAACACCACTGCCAGGAAGCTCTGTTTCCCTAGTTACCAGATTGGGAAAAGCAGAAATGCTGCCGCCCTCTGGCCGTTACCTGCAACAGCAGCTTTAAAACCTGTGCTGAGGGTCACTTCACATGCACCAGTACCAGAGGGGCGTAAATGAAACCTGCCCTCAAAATGTCTTGAGGGATGTAATGGCCAAAATATTTCTAAATGTCACACATACTTCACGAAAACTATTTGAAGAAGTAAGCTGTACTCACAGTTTGAAGAAAAAAAGGACATGCCAGAAAGCTCAATTTCAGGGGATTATGAGACGCTTGCAAATCCAACCACAAAGTGCTATCAGCTCACACTAGTCAGAACAAACATCAGCAAAAAGCTACAAACAGTAAATGCTGAAGGTGTTGTGGAGAAGTGAATACCCTCAAATTTAAGTGGAACGTAACCTGGTAAGAGCCACTAATGAGAACAGAATGGAGGTGCCTCTACAAGGTAAACATTTTGCTACCATATGATCCAGGAGGCCCACTCCTGTGCCTATAACCTAAGAAGACAGAATTGGAAAGACACAGGCAGGCAAATGTGCATTGCCGCAGCATTACAATAGCCATGACATGGAAGCAACCAAAACGTCCACCAACGGATGAGTGGACAAAGAAGAACTGGTACATGTACAGACAGAATAGTAGCCAAAGAAAAAAGGGACACAGTGCCATTTGCAGCACCGTAGATGAGTCTAGAGGTAATCACGTGACTCGTAGTAAATCAGAAAGAGAAAGACACATATCGTATGATATCACTTATAGGCGTTACCGAAAAAATGATACCAGTGAAGATACTTCCACAGAGAAGGGCAATCAATCACAGATTCATTAAACAAACTTATGGATCACCAATGGAAAGGTGTGAGGATTGGATACATTAGGATATTGGGGTTAACAGACATATACCAACACAGGTGAAACATATAATCACCAAACACCTACAGAATGCCAAGAGAAGACTACTCAACATTCTGTCATAACGTACATGGGAAAAGGATCCCAGGAAGAACAGACATATGTATATGTGTAAAAGAACCACATCTTGCACACCTACAACAAGCCAAACATTGTAATCAGACTGCCTGTGATAAAAAATAAAAATTAAATGAAAAAAACGAACAAGAAGTAGTGAGACAAACTGACGGGGCTTATTCCTGGCACATTCCATTCTAAATTACAACCTAGAACACGACTTCCATTGAGGCTCTGTTGCCCTAGTAACCAGCTTTGGTAAAGGAGAACTGCTGCCACCTTGTGGCCGTTTCACACAACAGCAGCTTTCATCCAAGCGCTAATGCTCAGTTGATATTCAAAATAATTGCAGGCCTGTCAATGACACCTGCCCTGAAAACAAATCCTGGGGTCGTAGATCAACCAAAAAATTCAAAAGACGTCCATATTTCAAAACGACAGTTTCAAGAGGCATATTTTATGCACAATTTGTGTTCTGCTTCTTTTTCTTTCTTTATCTTTTTGTTAAAAAACGGGAATGGATAAAGGCAACCCTCAGAATGGGAGAAAATATTTGCAAACGAATCAATGGACAAAGGTTTAATCTCCAATATATATAAACAGCTCATGCAGCTTAATATTAAAAAAACAAAGAACCCAATACAAAAATGGTTAGAAGATCTAAATAGACATTTCTTCAAAGAAGACACAGAGATGGCCAAGATGCACATGAAAAGCTGCTCAACATCACTAATTATTAAAGTAATGCAAATCAAAACTACAATGAGGTATCACCTCACACCTGTTAGAATGGGCATCATCAGAAAATCTACAAACAACAAATGCTGAGGAGGGTGTGGACAAATGGAACCCACTTCCACTATTGGTGGGAATGTAAATTGATACAGTCACTATGGAGAACAGTATGGAGGGTCCTTAAAAAACTAAAAATAGAACTACCATATGATCCAGCAATCCCACTTCTGGGCATATACCCAGAGAAAACCATAAAGCAAAAAGACACATTCACCACAATGTTCATTGCAGCACTATTTAGAATAGCCAGGTAATGGAAGCAACCTAAATGCCCACAGACAGACGAATGGATAAAGGTGTGGTACATACCTGAAATGGAATATTACTCAGCCATAAAAAGGAATGAGACTGGGTCATTTGTAGAGACGCCGATGGGTCTAGAGACTGTCATACAGAGTGAAGTAAGTCAGAAAGAGAAAAACAAATATTGTATATTAATGCATATATGTGGAACCTAGAAAAATGTTACAGATGAACCGGTTTGCAGGGCAGAAATAGAGACACAGAGGTAGAGAACAAACGTATGGACACCAAAGGGGGGAAGCCATGGGGTGGTGGTGGTGGGATGAGTTGGGAGATTGGGATTGACCTGTATACATGTATATGTATAAAATAGATAACTAATAATAACCTGCTGTATACAAAAATAAATTAAATTAAATTCCAAATTTTTAAAAATAAATAAAATTTAAAAATAAAACAGAAAAAAGTTCTTCACTTCACACAGATGTATTTATATGAATGAATTATTTCCATGCTTATATCTATAAATACATAAAAGAGGAATAAAATCTACCTGGAACCAAAGAAGGAAAAAAAAACCGGAACACAGCAGTTATAAAGAGGAAAACACTATCAGGGCACTTGCTCCAGTGGTAAACAATTCTGAAGTTGGTCAGAGGTGGGGAATCATCTCCCATGCAGCCAGCAGCACCCCCGCAAGGAGCGTCCTCATTGCAAAGTTGGGGGACCGTGCCGAGGCATCTGTGAGTAAACGTGAGCTGAGTCCCAGGCCAGCTGCTGCTGAACTGCTCCCACCCTTCCCAGGTAAAACACCTGAATATGTACAAGGACTTGAAAGCCTAGAGGAAGGGCCGTCGAACCACACCAGCAACAGCACGCAGGCCGACTTGGTGCTTGCAGGCCAGCCAGGATGGTCCTGGCCCCGGGTGCTCTTCTGGAAGCTTTGCAGTTCCCTGACTGAGATACCCCTCCTGTCCCGGCCCCCACTGCCTTTTTCCTTCCTCACCTCTGCCCGGGGAGAAATTCCAGCAGAAGTTATGGGTGACACATCCTCTTCTTTAGCAGGTGGCAGCCTGGAAACTCCTGCAGAAAGTCCAGCAGAGCCCCACTCACACCGGGCCACCCACAAAGCCGTGGCCCCTCACTCCCTCCCACCAGCACAGGCCCGAGACTGCTGACGGGGCAGAGAATATGGCGTCAGGCACAGCTGCAGGGGCTCTTGCTGCCTGGAGCGGTGTTTATATTGACCTCAACACAGGCACACCTGGGTAGGGCTGGCCGGCAAGGTCAGGCTGTCCAGGTCAGCCAATCCTCACCCCTCAGGGGCTCACATTGCAGAAAATGGACCTCGCTGAACCGGCCAGGTCCAAGGAACAGGTGTGGGCTCCTGAGAGTCAGGATAGACAAGGGGCTGCAGCTCCGGTTTGTTTTCGAATCACTTTATCTGGCCCATGAGTGGGAGACAACTTCAAGAAGACCCTCTCCTAATGAGAGGAACCCAGGAGTCAGTGCGAGGAGGGGTGATGGGTGGAGACAGAGGCCTGGTGCCCCGGCTGCAGTGGAATTCTCTGGAAGATCAGGCAGAGGGAGGCCGCACAGAGTGAGCCCAGGGTCACAGAACTGTCCGAGCTGCTGTTTCTTAGTTCAAGTCCTGCTCTGAGGTGCTCTGTGTCAGCTCTGAGAGACAGGTGATCTGGGGTGCTCTGAAATGAGGGCTATGTGCACGGTTCCCGTGCGCCCAGCCCCGCCACGGTACCTGCCCAGGGGAGCTCCGTATCCTGGGAGGGGCCTGACCACCAGAGCCCCATGGGCTGCTTGGTAGTTGCCAGGTGAGATCCGCAACCTGGGAGTTGCCTGACCATGAGAGCCTCGTGGGCTGCTGGGGACCTGCCCACGTAAGCCCCATATCATGGGAGGGGCCTGACCACGAGAGCCCCATGGGCTGCTGTGTAGTTGCGCAGGTGAGCTCCATAACCTGGGAGTGGCCTGACCATGAGAGCCCCGTGGGCTGCTGGGGACCTTCCCAGGTGAGCCCCATATTCTAGGAGAGGCCTGACCATGAGAGTCCCATGGGCTGCTGGGTAGTTGCGCAAGTGAGCTCCATAACCTGGGATTGCCCTGACCTCGAGAGCCCCGTGGCCTGCTGGGGACCTGGTAAAGGATGTCAGTACAGTCAGTGAAGCCACCGAGGATATACATACTGTAGTTCCTAATTCCTACACAGTGCTGGTCATTCTACCATCCACCAGGACATGGTATTCTGTATTAGACTTCAGTGATGCCTTCTTCTGTATTCCATAGGTCCCAGAAACGCTCTGCTGCCCTAGTAACCAGATTTGGGAATGGAGAAATGCTGCCGCCTTGTGGCCGTTTCCCACAACAGCAGCTTTAAACCCAGTGCTAATGGTCACTAAATATTCACACTCATTGCAGGCCTGTAAATGACACCTGCCCTCAGAAACAATCCTGGGGTTGAAAACTGACCAAAAAATTCAAAAGAGGGCAACCACCCAAGAAGACAATGTCAAGAGCTTAATTGTACTCTCCGTTTTTTTCTGTTTTTCTGTACCAGAAATTTTAAAAGGCATGGAAAAATGCTGAACATTAGGAATAATTGAAGATATGCAAATCCAAATTACAAAAACCTATCAGCTCACACCAGTCAAAATGGCCATCAGCAAAAATGCTGCAAACAATAAATGCTGAAGGGGTTTTGGAGAAATGCCTACCCTTGGTTCAACGTGGGGCATGGTAAGAGCCAGTAATGAAAACAAAAATGAGGTGCCTTGTAAAGGTAAATACTGAGCAACCATTCAATCAAGCATACCCACTGCTGGGCCTATCGCCTGAGGGGATGAGAATCAAAAACACACAGGCTGGGCTTCACTGGTGGCGCAGTGGTTGAGAGTCCACCTGCCAATGCAGGGGACACGGATACATGCCCCGGTTCGGGAAGATCCCACATACCGCGGAGTGGCTGGTCCCGTGAGCTATGGCTGCTGGGCCTGCAAGTCCGGAGCCTGTGCTCTGCGGTGGGAGGGTCCATGGCAGTGAGAGGCCCATATACCGCACACACACACACAAAAGGACACAGGCTGGCAATCCTGAACTCCAGCAATATTTACCATAGCCTACACTTGGAAGCTACGAAAATGTCCATCAACAGAGGAATGCACAAAGAAGTGGTCCATGTACACATTGGAATATGACTCCAATAAAAAAATATATAAATTCAATTTATAAAACAAACTTAAGGAGACATCAGATTTGGGGGCAGATTCCACTCAAATATATAACCGAGGAACACCACTGCCAGGAAGCTCTGTTTCCCTAGTTACCAGATTGGGAGAAGCAGAAATGCTGCCGCCCTCTGGCCGTTACCTGCAACAGCAGCTTTAAAACCTGTGCTAAGGGTCACTTCACATGCACCAGTACTGGAGGGCCGTAAATGAAACCTGCCCTCAAAATGTCTTGAGGGAAGTAATGGCCAAAATATTTCTAAATGTCACACATACTTCACGAAAACTATTTGAAGAGGTAAGCTGCACTCACAGTTTGAAGAAAAGAAGGACATGCCAGAAAGCTCAATTTCAGGGGATTATGAGACGCTTGCAAATCCAACCACAAAGTGCTATCAGCTCACTCTAGTCAGAACAAACATCAGCAAAAAACTACAAACAGTAAATGCTGAAGGTGTTGTGGAGAAGTGAATACCCTCAAATTTAAGTGGAACGTAACCTGGTAAGAGCCACTAATGAGAACAGAATGGAGGTGCCTCTACAAGGTAAACATTTTGCTACCATATGATCCAGGAGGCCCACTCCTGGGCCTATAACCTAAGAAGACAGAATTGGAAAGACACAGGCAGGCAAATGTGCATTGCCGCAGCATTACAATAGCCATGACATGGAAGCAACCAAAACGTCCACTAACGGATGAGTGGACAAAGAAGAACTGGTACATGTACAGACAGAATAGTAGCCAAAGAAAAAAGGGACACAGTGCCATTTGCAGCACCGTAGATGAGTCTAGAGGTAATCACGTGACTCGTAGTAAGTCAGAAAGAGAAAGACACATATCGTATGATATCACTTATAGGCGTTACCGAAAAAATGATACCAGTGAAGATACTTCCACAGAGAAGGGCAATCAATCACAGATTCATTAAACAAACTTATGGATCACCAATGGAAAGGTGTGAGGATTGGATACATTAGGATATTGGGGTTAACAGACATATACCAACACAGGTGAAATATATAATCACCAAACACCTACAGAATGCCAAGAGAAGACTACTCAACATTCTGTCATAACGTACATGGGAAAAGGATCCCAGGAAGAACAGACATATGTATATGTGTAAAAGAACCACATCTTGCACACCTACAACAAGCCAAACATTGTAATCAGACTGCCTGTGATAAAAAATAAAAATTAAATGAAGAAAACGAACAAGAAGTAGTGAGACAAACTGACGGGGCTTATTCCTGGCACATTCCATTCTAAATTACAACCTAGAACACGACTTCCATTGAGGCTCTGTTGCCCTAGTAACCAGCTTTGGTAAAGGAGAACTGCTGCCACCTTGTGGCCGTTTCACACAACAGCAGCTTTCATCCCAGCGCTAATGCTCAGTTGATATTCAAAATAATTGCAGGCCTGTCAATGACACCTGCCCTGAAAACAAATCCTGGGGTCGTAGATCGACCAAAAAATTCAAAAGACGTCCATATTTCAAAACGACAGTTTCAAGAGGCATATTTTATGCACAATTTGTGTTCTGCTTCTTTTTCTTTCTTTCTTCTTTTGTTAAAAAACGGGAATGGAAAAAGGCAACCCTCAGAATGGGAGAAAATATTTGCAAACGAATCAATGGACAAAGGTTTAATCTCCAATATATATAAACAGCTCATGCAGCTTAATATTAAAAAAACAAAGAACCCAACACAAAAATGGTTAGAAGATCTAAATAGACATTTCTTCAAAGAAGACACAGAGATGGCCAAGATGCACATGAAAAGCTGCTCAACATCACTAATTATTAAAGTAATGCAAATCAAAACTACAATGAGGTATCACCTCACACCTGTTAGAATGGGCATCATCAGAAAATCTACAAACAACAAATGCTGAGGAGGGTGTGGACAAATGGAACCCACTTCCACTATTGGTGGGAATGTAAATTGATACAGTCACTATGGAGAACAGTATGGAGGGTCCTTAAAAAACTAAAAATAGAACTACCATATGATCCAGCAATCCCACTTCTGGGCATATACCCAGAGAAAACCATAAAGCAAAAAGACACATTCACCACAATGTTCACTGCAGCACTATTTAGAATAGCCAGGTAATGGAAGCAACCTAAATGCCCACAGACAGACGAATGGATAAAGGTGTGGTACATACCTGAAATGGAATATTACTCAGCCATAAAAAGGAATGAGACTGGGTCATTTGTAGAGACGGCGATGGGTCTAGAGACTGTCATACAGAGTGAAGTAAGTCAGAAAGAGAAAAACAAATATTGTATATTAATGCATGTATGTGGAACCTAGAAAATTGGTACAGATGAAAAGGTTTGCAGGGCAGAAATAGAGACACAGAGGTAGAGAACAAACGTATGGACACCAAAGGGGGGAAGCCATGGGGTGGTGGTGGTGGGATGAGTTGGGAGATTGGGATTGACCTGTATACATGTATATGTATAAAATACATAACTAATAATAACCTGCTGTATACAAAAATAAATTAAATTAAATTCCAAATTTTTAAAAATAAATAAAATTTAAAAATAAAACAGAAAAAAGTTCTTCACTTCACACAGATGTATTTATATGAATGAATTATTTCCATGCTTATATCTATAAATACATAAAAGATGAATAAAATCTACCTTGAACCAAAAAAGAAGAAAAAAAAAAAAACGGAACCCAGCAGTTATAAGGAGGAAAACACTATCAGGGCACTTGCTCCAGTGGTAAACAATTCTGAAGTTGGTCAGAGGTGGGGAATCATCTCCCATGCAGCCAGCAGCACCCCCGCAAGGAGCGTCCTCATTGCAAAGCTGGGGGACCGTGCCGAGGCATCTGTGAGTAAACGTGAGCTGAGTCCCAGGCCAGCTGCTGCTGAACTGCTCCCACCCTTCCCAGGTAAAACACCTGAATATGTACAAGGACTTGAAAGCCTAGAGGAAGGGCCGTCGAACCACACCAGCAACAGCACGCAGGCCGACTTGGTGCTTGCAGGCCAGCCAGGATGGTCCTGGCCCCGGGCGCTCTTCTGGAAGCTTTGCATTTCCCTGACTGAGATACCCCTCCTGTCCCGGCCCCCACTGCCTTTTTCCTTCCTCACCTCTGCCCAGGGAGAAATTCCAGCAGAAGTTATGGGTGACACATCCTCTTCTTTAGCAGGTGGCAGCCTGGAAACTCCTGCAGAAAGTCCAGCAGAGCCCCACTCACACCGGGCCACCCACAAAGCCGTGGCCCCTCACTCCCTCCCACCAGCACAGGCCCGAGACTGCTGACGGGGCAGAGAATATGGCGTCAGGCACAGCTGCAGGGGCTCTTGCTGCCTGGAGCGGTGTTTATATTGACCTCAACACAGGCACACCTGGGTAGGGCTGGCCGGCAAGGTCAGGCTGTCCAGGTCAGCCAATCCTCACCCCTCAGGGGCTCACATTGCAGAAAATGGACCTCGCTGAAGCGGCCAGGTCCAAGGAACAGGTGTGGGCTCCTGAGAGTCAGGATAGACAAGGGGCTGCAGCTCCGGTTTGTTTTCGAATCACTTTATCTGGCCCATGAGTGGGAGACAACTTCAAGAAGACCCTCTCCTAATGAGAGGAACCCAGGAGTCAGTGCGAGGAGGGGTGATGGGTGGAGACAGAGGCCTGGTGCCCCGGCTGCAGTGGAATTCTCTGGAAGATCAGGCAGAGGGAGGCCGCACAGAGTGAGCCCAGGGTCACAGAACTGTCCGAGCTGCTGTTTCTTAGTTCAAGTCCTGCTCTGAGGTGCTCTGTGTCAGCTCTGAGAGACAGGTGATCTGGGGTGCTCTGAAATGAGGGCTATGTGCACGGTTCCTGTGCGCCCAGCCCCGCCACGGTACCTGCCCAGGGGAGCTCCGTATCCTGGGAGGGGCCTGACCACCAGAGCCCCATGGGCTGCTTGGTAGTTGCCAGGTGAGATTCGCAACCTGGGAGTGGCCTGACCATGAGAGCCCCGTGGGCTGCTGGGGACACTCCCAGGTGAGCCCCATATTCTAGGAGAGGCCTGACCATGAGAGCCCCATGGGCTGCTGGGAAGTTGCGCAAGTGAGCCCCATAACCTGGGATTGCCCTGACCTCGAGAGCCCCGCGGCCTGCTGGGGACCTGGTAAAGGATGTCAGGACAGTCAGTGAAGCCACCGAGGATATACATACAGTAGTTCCTAATTCCTACACAGTGCTGGTCATTCTACCATCCACCAGGACATGGTATTCTGTATTAGACTTCAGTGATGCCTTCTTCTGTATTCCATTGGTCCCAGAAACGCTCTGCTGCCCTAGTAACCAGATTTGGGAATGGAGAAATGCTGCCGCCTTGTGGCCGTTTCCCACAACAGCAGCTTTAAACCCAGTGCTAATGGTCACTAAATATTCACACTCATTGCAGGCCTGTAAATGACACCTGCCCTCAGAAACAATCCTGGGGTTGAAAACTGACCAAAAAATTCAAAAGAGGGCAACCACCCAAGAAGACAATGTCAAGAGCTTAATTGTACTCTCCGTTTTTTTCTGTTTTTCTGTACCAGAAATTTTAAAAGGCATGGAAAAATGCTGAACATTAGGAATAATTGAAGATATGCAAATCCAAATTACAAAAACCTATCAGCTCACACCAGTCAAAATGGCCATCAGCAAAAATGCTGCAAACAATAAATGCTGAAGGGGTTTTGGAGAAATGCCTACCCTTGGTTCAACGTGGGGCATGGTAAGAGCCAGTAATGAAAACAAAAATGAGGTGCCTTGTAAAGGTAAATACTGAGCAACCATTCAATCAAGCATACCCACTGCTGGGCCTATCGCCTGAGGGGATGAGAATCAAAAACACACAGGCTGGGCTTCACTGGTGGCGCAGTGGTTGAGAGTCCACCTGCCAATGCAGGGGACACGGATACATGCCCCAGTTCGGGAAGATCCCACATACCGCAGAGTGGCTGGTCCCGTGAGCTATGGCTGCTGGGCCTGCATGTCCGGAGCCTGTGCCCTGCAGTGGGAGGGTCCATGGCAGTGAGAGGCCCATATACCGCACACACACACACAAAAGGACACAGGCTGGAAATCCTGCACTCCAGCAATATTTACCATAGCCAACACTTGGAAGCTACGAAAATGTCCATCAACAGAGGAATGCACAAAGAAGTGGTCCATGTGCACATTGGAATATGACTCCAATAAAAAAATATATAAATTCAATTTATAAAACAAACTTAAGGAGACATCAGATTTGGGGGCACATTCCACTCTAATATATAACCGAGGAACACCACTGCCAGGAAGCTCTGTTTCCCTAGTTACCAGATTGGGAAAAGCAGAAATGCTGCCGCCCTCTGGCCGTTACCTGCAACAGCAGCTTTAAAACCTGTGCTAAGGGTCACTTCACATGCACCAGTACCAGAGGGGCGTAAATGAAACCTGCCCTCAAAATGTCTTGAGGGATGTAATGGCCAAAATATTTCTAAATGTCACACATACTTCACGAAAACTATTTGAAGAAGTAAGCTGTACTCACAGTTTGAAGAAAAAAAGGACATGCCAGAAAGCTCAATTTCAGGGGATTATGAGACGCTTGCAAATCCAACCACAAAGTGCTATCAGCTCACACTAGTCAGAACAAACATCAGCAAAAAGCTACAAACAGTAAATGCTGAAGGTGTTGTGGAGAAGTGAATACCCTCAAATTTAAGTGGAACGTAACCTGGTAAGAGCCACTAATGAGAACAGAATGGAGGTGCCTCTACAAGGTAAACATTTTGCTACCATATGATCCAGGAGGCCCACTCCTGTGCCTATAACCTAAGAAGACAGAATTGGAAAGACACAGGCAGGCAAATGTGCATTGCCGCAGCATTACAATAGCCATGACATGGAAGCAACCAAAACGTCCACCAACGGATGAGTGGACAAAGAAGAACTGGTACATGTACAGACAGAATAGTAGCCAAAGAAAAAAGGGACACAGTGCCATTTGCAGCACCGTAGATGAGTCTAGAGGTAATCACGTGACTCGTAGTAAATCAGAAAGAGAAAGACACATATCGTATGATATCACTTATAGGCGTTACCGAAAAAATGATACCAGTGAAGATACTTCCACAGAGAAGGGCAATCAATCACAGATTCATTAAACAAACTTATGGATCACCAATGGAAAGGTGTGAGGATTGGATACATTAGGATATTGGGGTTAACAGACATATACCAACACAGGTGAAACATATAATCACCAAACACCTACAGAATGCCAAGAGAAGACTACTCAACATTCTGTCATAACGTACATGGGAAAAGGATCCCAGGAAGAACAGACATATGTATATGTGTAAAAGAACCACATCTTGCACACCTACAACAAGCCAAACATTGTAATCAGACTGCCTGTGATAAAAAATAAAAATTAAATGAAAAAAACGAACAAGAAGTAGTGAGACAAACTGACGGGGCTTATTCCTGGCACATTCCATTCTAAATTACAACCTAGAACACGACTTCCATTGAGGCTCTGTTGCCCTAGTAACCAGCTTTGGTAAAGGAGAACTGCTGCCACCTTGTGGCCGTTTCACACAACAGCAGCTTTCATCCCAGCGCTAATGCTCAGTTGATATTCAAAATAATTGCAGGCCTGTCAATGACACCTGCCCTGAAAACAAATCCTGGGGTCGTAGATCGACCAAAAAATTCAAAAGACGTCCATATTTCAAAACGACAGTTTCAAGAGGCATATTTTATGCACAATTTGTGTTCTGCTTCTTTTTCTTTCTTTATCTTTTTGTTAAAAAACGGGAATGGATAAAGGCAACCCTCAGAATGGGAGAAAATATTTGCAAACGAATCAATGGACAAAGGTTTAATCTCCAATATATATAAACAGCTCATGCAGCTTAATATTAAAAAAACAAAGAACCCAATACAAAAATGGTTAGAAGATCTAAATAGACATTTCTTCAAAGAAGACACAGAGATGGCCAAGATGCACATGAAAAGCTGCTCAACATCACTAATTATTAAAGTAATGCAAATCAAAACTACAATGAGGTATCACCTCACACCTGTTAGAATGGGCATCATCAGAAAATCTACAAACAACAAATGCTGAGGAGGGTGTGGACAAATGGAACCCACTTCCACTATTGGTGGGAATGTAAATTGATACAGTCACTATGGAGAACAGTATGGAGGGTCCTTAAAAAACTAAAAATAGAACTACCATATGATCCAGCAATCCCACTTCTGGGCATATACCCAGAGAAAACCATAAAGCAAAAAGACACATTCACCACAATGTTCATTGCAGCACTATTTAGAATAGCCAGGTAATAGAAGCAACCTAAATGCCCACAGACAGACGAATGGATAAAGGTGTGGTACATACCTGAAATGGAATATTACTCAGCCATAAAAAGGAATGAGACTGGGTCATTTGTAGAGACGCCGATGGGTCTAGAGACTGTCATACAGAGTGAAGTAAGTCAGAAAGAGAAAAACAAATATTGTATATTAATGCATATATGTGGAACCTAGAAAAATGGTACAGATGAACCGGTTTGCAGGGCAGAAATAGAGACACAGAGGTAGAGAACAAACGTATGGACACCAAAGGGGGGAAGCCATGGGGTGGTGGTGGTGGGATGAGTTGGGAGATTGGGATTGACCTGTATACATGTATATGTATAAAATAGATAACTAATAATAACCTGCTGTATACAAAAATAAATTAAATTAAATTCCAAATTTTTAAAAATAAATAAAATTTAAAAATAAAACAGAAAAAAGTTCTTCACTTCACACAGATGTATTTATATGAATGAATTATTTCCATGCTTATATCTATAAATACATAAAAGAGGAATAAAATCTACCTTGAACCAAAGAAGGAAAAAAAAACCGGAACCCAGCAGTTATAAAGAGGAAAACACTATCAGGGCACTTGCTCCAGTGGTAAACAATTCTGAAGTTGGTCAGAGGTGGGGAATCATCTCCCATGCAGCCAGCAGCACCCCCGCAAGGAGCGTCCTCATTGCAAAGCTGGGGGACCGTGCCGAGGCATCTGTGAGTAAACGTGAGCTGAGTCCCAGGCCAGCTGCTGCTGAACTGCTCCCACCCTTCCCAGGTAAAACACCTGAATATGTACAAGGACTTGAAAGCCTAGAGGAAGGGCCGTCGAACCACACCAGCAACAGCACGCAGGCCGACTTGGTGCTTGCAGGCCAGCCAGGATGGTCCTGGCCCCGGGTGCTCTTCTGGAAGCTTTGCAGTTCCCTGACTGAGATACCCCGCCTGTCCCGGCCCCCACTGCCTTTTTCCTTCCTCACCTCTGCCCGGGGAGAAATTCCAGCAGAAGTTATGGGTGACACATCCTCTTCTTTAGCAGGTGGCAGCCTGGAAACTCCTGCAGAAAGTCCAGCAGAGCCCCACTCACACCGGGCCACCCACAAAGCCGTGGCCCCTCACTCCCTCCCACCAGCACAGGCCCGAGACTGCTGACGGGGCAGAGGATATGGCGTCAGGCACAGCTGCAGGGGCTCTTGCTGCCTGGAGCGGTGTTTATATTGACCTCAACACAGGCACACCTGGGTAGGGCTGGCCGGCAAGGTCAGGCTGTCCAGGTCAGCCAATCCTCACCCCTCAGGGGCTCACATTGCAGAAAATGGACCTCGCTGAACCGGCCAGGTCCAAGGAACAGGTGTGGGCTCCTGAGAGTCAGGATAGACAAGGGGCTGCAGCTCCGGTTTGTTTTCGAATCACTTTATCTGGCCCATGAGTGGGAGACAACTTCAAGAAGACCCTCTCCTAATGAGAGGAACCCAGGAGTCAGTGCGAGGAGGGGTGATGGGTGGAGACAGAGGCCTGGTGCCCCGGCTGCAGTGGAATTCTCTGGAAGATCAGGCAGAGGGAGGCCGCACAGAGTGAGCCCAGGGTCACAGAACTGTCCGAGCTGCTGTTTCTTAGTTCAAGTCCTGCTCTGAGGTGCTCTGTGTCAGCTCTGAGAGACAGGTGATCTGGGGTGCTCTGAAATGAGGGCTATGTGCACGGTTCCCGTGCGCCCAGCCCCGCCACGGTACCTGCCCAGGGGAGCTCCGTATCCTGGGAGGGGCCTGACCACCAGAGCCCCATGGGCTGCTTGGTAGTTGCCAGGTGAGATCCGCAACCTGGGAGTTGCCTGACCATGAGAGCCTCGTGGGCTGCTGGGGACCTGCCCACGTAAGCCCCATATCATGGGAGGGGCCTGACCACGAGAGCCCCATGGGCTGCTGTGTAGTTGCGCAGGTGAGCTCCATAACCTGGGAGTGGCCTGACCATGAGAGCCCCGTGGGCTGCTGGGGACCTTCCCAGGTGAGCCCCATATTCTAGGAGAGGCCTGACCATGAGAGTCCCATGGGCTGCTGGGTAGTTGCGCAAGTGAGCTCCATAACCTGGGATTGCCCTGACCTCGAGAGCCCCGTGGCCTGCTGGGGACCTGGTAAAGGATGTCAGTACAGTCAGTGAAGCCACCGAGGATATACATACTGTAGTTCCTAATTCCTACACAGTGCTGGTCATTCTACCATCCACCAGGACATGGTATTCTGTATTAGACTTCAGTGATGCCTTCTTCTGTATTCCATAGGTCCCAGAAACGCTCTGCTGCCCTAGTAACCAGATTTGGGAATGGAGAAATGCTGCCGCCTTGTGGCCGTTTCCCACAACAGCAGCTTTAAACCCAGTGCTAATGGTCACTAAATATTCACACTCATTGCAGGCCTGTAAATGACACCTGCCCTCAGAAACAATCCTGGGGTTGAAAACTGACCAAAAAATTCAAAAGAGGGCAACCACCCAAGAAGACAATGTCAAGAGCTTAATTGTACTCTCCGTTTTTTTCTGTTTTTCTGTACCAGAAATTTTAAAAGGCATGGAAAAATGCTGAACATTAGGAATAATTGAAGATATGCAAATCCAAATTACAAAAACCTATCAGCTCACACCAGTCAAAATGGCCATCAGCAAAAATGCTGCAAACAATAAATGCTGAAGGGGTTTTGGAGAAATGCCTACCCTTGGTTCAACGTGGGGCATGGTAAGAGCCAGTAATGAAAACAAAAATGAGGTGCCTTGTAAAGGTAAATACTGAGCAACCATTCAATCAAGCATACCCACTGCTGGGCCTATCGCCTGAGGGGATGAGAATCAAAAACACACAGGCTGGGCTTCACTGGTGGCGCAGTGGTTGAGAGTCCACCTGCCAATGCAGGGGACACGGATACATGCCCCGGTTCGGGAAGATCCCACATACCGCGGAGTGGCTGGTCCCGTGAGCTATGGCTGCTGGGCCTGCAAGTCCGGAGCCTGTGCTCTGCAGTGGGAGGGTCCATGGCAGTGAGAGGCCCATATACCGCACACACACACACAAAAGGACACAGGCTGGCAATCCTGAACTCCAGCAATATTTACCATAGCCTACACTTGGAAGCTACGAAAATGTCCATCAACAGAGGAATGCACAAAGAAGTGGTCCATGTACACATTGGAATATGACTCCAATAAAAAAATATATAAATTCAATTTATAAAACAAACTTAAGGAGACATCAGATTTGGGGGCAGATTCCACTCAAATATATAACCGAGGAACACCACTGCCAGGAAGCTCTGTTTCCCTAGTTACCAGATTGGGAGAAGCAGAAATGCTGCCGCCCTCTGGCCGTTACCTGCAACAGCAGCTTTAAAACCTGTGCTAAGGGTCACTTCACATGCACCAGTACTGGAGGGCCGTAAATGAAACCTGCCCTCAAAATGTCTTGAGGGAAGTAATGGCCAAAATATTTCTAAATGTCACACATACTTCACGAAAACTATTTGAAGAGGTAAGCTGCACTCACAGTTTGAAGAAAAGAAGGACATGCCAGAAAGCTCAATTTCAGGGGATTATGAGACGCTTGCAAATCCAACCACAAAGTGCTATCAGCTCACTCTAGTCAGAACAAACATCAGCAAAAAACTACAAACAGTAAATGCTGAAGGTGTTGTGGAGAAGTGAATACCCTCAAATTTAAGTGGAACGTAACCTGGTAAGAGCCACTAATGAGAACAGAATGGAGGTGCCTCTACAAGGTAAACATTTTGCTACCATATGATCCAGGAGGCCCACTCCTGGGCCTATAACCTAAGAAGACAGAATTGGAAAGACACAGGCAGGCAAATGTGCATTGCCGCAGCATTACAATAGCCATGACATGGAAGCAACCAAAACGTCCACTAACGGATGAGTGGACAAAGAAGAACTGGTACATGTACAGACAGAATAGTAGCCAAAGAAAAAAGGGACACAGTGCCATTTGCAGCACCGTAGATGAGTCTAGAGGTAATCACGTGACTCGTAGTAAGTCAGAAAGAGAAAGACACATATCGTATGATATCACTTATAGGCGTTACCGAAAAAATGATACCAGTGAAGATACTTCCACAGAGAAGGGCAATCAATCACAGATTCATTAAACAAACTTATGGATCACCAATGGAAAGGTGTGAGGATTGGATACATTAGGATATTGGGGTTAACAGACATATACCAACACAGGTGAAATATATAATCACCAAACACCTACAGAATACCAAGAGAAGACTACTCAACATTCTGTCATAACGTACATGGGAAAAGGATCCCAGGAAGAACAGACATATGTATATGTGTAAAAGAACCACATCTTGCACACCTACAACAAGCCAAACATTGTAATCAGACTGCCTGTGATAAAAAATAAAAATTAAATGAAGAAAACGAACAAGAAGTAGTGAGACAAACTGACGGGGCTTATTCCTGGCACATTCCATTCTAAATTACAACCTAGAACACGACTTCCATTGAGGCTCTGTTGCCCTAGTAACCAGCTTTGGTAAAGGAGAACTGCTGCCACCTTGTGGCCGTTTCACACAACAGCAGCTTTCATCCCAGCGCTAATGCTCAGTTGATATTCAAAATAATTGCAGGCCTGTCAATGACACCTGCCCTGAAAACAAATCCTGGGGTCGTAGATCGACCAAAAAATTCAAAAGACGTCCATATTTCAAAACGACAGTTTCAAGAGGCATATTTTATGCACAATTTGTGTTCTGCTTCTTTTTCTTTCTTTCTTCTTTTGTTAAAAAATGGGAATGGAAAAAGGCAACCCTCAGAATGGGAGAAAATATTTGCAAACGAATCAATGGACAAAGGTTTAATCTCCAATATATATAAACAGCTCATGCAGCTTAATATTAAAAAAACAAAGAACCCAACACAAAAATGGTTAGAAGATCTAAATAGACATTTCTTCAAAGAAGACACAGAGATGGCCAAGATGCACATGAAAAGCTGCTCAACATCACTAATTATTAAAGTAATGCAAATCAAAACTACAATGAGGTATCACCTCACACCTGTTAGAATGGGCATCATCAGAAAATCTACAAACAACAAATGCTGAGGAGGGTGTGGACAAATGGAACCCACTTCCACTATTGGTGGGAATGTAAATTGATACAGTCACTATGGAGAACAGTATGGAGGGTCCTTAAAAAACTAAAAATAGAACTACCATATGATCCAGCAATCCCACTTCTGGGCATATACCCAGAGAAAACCATAAAGCAAAAAGACACATTCACCACAATGTTCACTGCAGCACTATTTAGAATAGCCAGGTAATGGAAGCAACCTAAATGCCCACAGACAGACGAATGGATAAAGGTGTGGTACATACCTGAAATGGAATATTACTCAGCCATAAAAAGGAATGAGACTGGGTCATTTGTAGAGACGGCGATGGGTCTAGAGACTGTCATACAGAGTGAAGTAAGTCAGAAAGAGAAAAACAAATATTGTATATTAATGCATGTATGTGGAACCTAGAAAATTGGTACAGATGAAAAGGTTTGCAGGGCAGAAATAGAGACACAGAGGTAGAGAACAAACGTATGGACACCAAAGGGGGGAAGCCATGGGGTGGTGGTGGTGGGATGAGTTGGGAGATTGGGATTGACCTGTATACATGTATATGTATAAAATAGATAACTAATAATAACCTGCTGTATACAAAAATAAATTAAATTAAATTCCAAATTTTTAAAAATAAATAAAATTTAAAAATAAAACAGAAAAAAGTTCTTCACTTCACACAGATGTATTTATATGAATGAATTATTTCCATGCTTATATCTATAAATACATAAAAGATGAATAAAATCTACCTTGAACCAAAAAAGAAGAAAAAAAAAAACGGAACCCAGCAGTTATAAGGAGGAAAACACTATCAGGGCACTTGCTCCAGTGGTAAACAATTCTGAAGTTGGTCAGAGGTGGGGAATCATCTCCCATGCAGCCAGCAGCACCCCCGCAAGGAGCGTCCTCATTGCAAAGCTGGGGGACCGTGCCGAGGCATCTGTGAGTAAACGTGAGCTGAGTCCCAGGCCAGCTGCTGCTGAACTGCTCCCACCCTTCCCAGGTAAAACACCTGAATATGTACAAGGACTTGAAAGCCTAGAGGAAGGGCCGTCGAACCACACCAGCAACAGCACGCAGGCCGACTTGGTGCTTGCAGGCCAGCCAGGATGGTCCTGGCCCCGGGCGCTCTTCTGGAAGCTTTGCAGTTCCCTGACTGAGATACCCCTCCTGTCCCGGCCCCCACTGCCTTTTTCCTTCCTCACCTCTGCCCAGGGAGAAATTCCAGCAGAAGTTATGGGTGACACATCCTCTTCTTTAGCAGGTGGCAGCCTGGAAACTCCTGCAGAAAGTCCAGCAGAGCCCCACTCACACTGGGCCACCCACAAAGCCGTGGCCCCTCACTCCCTCCCACCAGCACAGGCCCGAGACTGCTGACGGGGCAGAGAATATGGCGTCAGGCACAGCTGCAGGGGCTCTTGCTGCCTGGAGCACTGTTTATATTGACCTCAACACAGGCACACCTGGGTAGGGCTGGCCGGCAAGGTCAGGCTGTCCAGGTCAGCCAATCCTCACCCCTCAGGGGCTCACATTGCAGAAAATGGACCTCGCTGAAGCGGCCAGGTCCAAGGAACAGGTGTGGGCTCCTGAGAGTCAGGATAGACAAGGGGCTGCAGCTCCGGTTTGTTTTCGAATCACTTTATCTGGCCCATGAGTGGGAGACAACTTCAAGAAGACCCTCTCCTAATGAGAGGAACCCAGGAGTCAGTGCGAGGAGGGGTGATGGGTGGAGACAGAGGCCTGGTGCCCCGGCTGCAGTGGAATTCTCTGGAAGATCAGGCAGAGGGAGGCCGCACAGAGTGAGCCCAGGGTCACAGAACTGTCCGAGCTGCTGTTTCTTAGTTCAAGTCCTGCTCTGAGGTGCTCTGTGTCAGCTCTGAGAGACAGGTGATCTGGGGTGCTCTGAAATGAGGGCTATGTGCACGGTTCCTGTGCGCCCAGCCCCGCCGGGGTACCTGCCCAGGGGAGCTCCGTATCCTGGGAGGGGCCTGACCACCAGAGCCCCATGGGCTGCTTGGTAGTTGCCAGGTGAGATTCGCAACCTGGGAGTGGCCTGACCATGAGAGCCCCGTGGGCTGCTGGGGACACTCCCAGGTGAGCCCCATATTCTAGGAGAGGCCTGACCATGAGAGCCCCATGGGCTGCTGGGAAGTTGCGCAAGTGAGCCCCATAATCTGGGATTGCCCTGACCTCGAGAGCCCCGCGGCCTGCTGGGGACCTGGTAAAGGATGTCAGTACAGTCAGTGAAGCCACCGAGGATATACATACAGTAGTTCTTAATTCCTACACAGTGCTGGTCATTCTACCATCCACCAGGACATGGTATTCTGTATTAGACTTCAGTGATGCCTTCTTCTGTATTCCATAGGTCCCAGAAACGCTCTGCTGCCCTAGTAACCAGATTTGGGAATGGAGAAATGCTGCCGCCTTGTGGCCGTTTCCCACAACAGCAGCTTTAAACCCAGTGCTAATGGTCACTAAATATTCACACTCATTGCAGGCCTGTAAATGACACCTGCCCTCAGAAACAATCCTGGGGTTGAAAACTGACCAAAAAATTCAAAAGAGGGCAACCACCCAAGAAGACAATGTCAAGAGCTTAATTGTACTCTCCGTTTTTTTCTGTTTTTCTGTACCAGAAATTTTAAAAGGCATGGAAAAATGCTGAACATTAGGAATAATTGAAGATATGCAAATCCAAATTACAAAAACCTATCAGCTCACACCAGTCAAAATGGCCATCAGCAAAAATGCTGCAAACAATAAATGCTGAAGGGGTTTTGGAGAAATGCCTACCCTTGGTTCAACGTGGGACATGGTAAGAGCCAGTAATGAAAACAAAAATGAGGTGCCTTGTAAAGGTAAATACTGAGCAACCATTCAATCAAGCATACCCACTGCTGGGCCTATCGCCTGAGGGGATGAGAATCAAAAACACACAGGCTGGGCTTCACTGGTGGCGCAGTGGTTGAGAGTCCACCTGCCAATGCAGGGGACACGGATACATGCCCCAGTTCGGGAAGATCCCACATACCGCAGAGTGGCTGGTCCCGTGAGCTATGGCTGCTGGGCCTGCAAGTCCGGAGCCTGTGCTCTGCAGTGGGAGGGTCCATGGCAGTGAGAGGCCCATATACCGCACACACACACACAAAAGGACACAGGCTGGAAATCCTGCACTCCAGCAATATTTACCATAGCCAACACTTGGAAGCTACGAAAACGTCCATCAACAGAGGAATGCACAAAGAAGTGGTCCATGTGCACATTGGAATATGACTCCAATAAAAAAATATATAAATTCAATTTATAAAACAAACTTAAGGAGACATCAGATTTGGGGGCACATTCCACTCTAATATATAACCGAGGAACACCACTGCCAGGAAGCTCTGTTTCCCTAGTTACCAGATTGGGAAAAGCAGAAATGCTGCCGCCCTCTGGCCGTTACCTGCAACAGCAGCTTTAAAACCTGTGCTAAGGGTCACTTCACATGCACCAGTACCAGAGGGGCGTAAATGAAACCTGCCCTCAAAATGTCTTGAGGGATGTAATGGCCAAAATATTTCTAAATGTCACACATACTTCACGAAAACTATTTGAAGAAGTAAGCTGTACTCACAGTTTGAAGAAAAAAAGGACATGCCAGAAAGCTCAATTTCAGGGGATTATGAGACGCTTGCAAATCCAACCACAAAGTGCTATCAGCTCACACTAGTCAGAACAAACATCAGCAAAAAGCTACAAACAGTAAATGCTGAAGGTGTTGTGGAGAAGTGAATACCCTCAAATTTAAGTGGAACGTAACCTGGTAAGAGCCACTAATGAGAACAGAATGGAGGTGCCTCTACAAGGTATACATTTTGCTACCATATGATCCAGGAGGCCCACTCCTGGGCCTATAACCTAAGAAGACAGAATTGGAAAGACACAGGCAGGCAAATGTGCATTGCCGCAGCATTACAATAGCCATGACGTGGAAGCAACCAAAACGTCCACCAACGGATGAGTGGACAAAGAAGAACTGGTACATGTACAGACAGAATAGTAGCCAAAGAAAAAAGGGACACAGTGCCATTTGCAGCACTGTAGATGAGTCTAGAGGTAATCACGTGACTCGTAGTAAATCAGAAAGAGAAAGACACATATCGTATGATATCACTTATAGGCGTTACCGAAAAAATGATACCAGTGAAGATACTTCCACAGAGAAGGGCAATCAATCACAGATTCATTAAACAAACTTATGGATCACCAATGGAAAGGTGTGAGGATTGGATACATTAGGATATTGGGGTTAACAGACATATACCAACACAGGTGAAACATATAATCACCAAACACCTACAGAATGCCAAGAGAAGACTACTCAACATTCTGTCATAACGTACATGGGAAAAGGATCCCAGGAAGAACAGACATATGTATATGTGTAAAAGAACCACATCTTGCACACCTACAACAAGCCAAACATTGTAATCAGACTGCCTGTGATAAAAAATAAAAATTAAATGAAAAAATCGAACAAGAAGTAGTGAGACAAACTGACGGGGCTTATTCCTGGCACATTCCATTCTAAATTCCAACCTAGAACACGACTTCCATTGAGGCTCTGTTGCCCTAGTAACCAGCTTTGGTAAAGGAGAACTGCTGCCACCTTGTGGCCGTTTCACACAACAGCAGCTTTCATCCAAGCGCTAATGCTCAGTTGATATTCAAAATAATTGCAGGCCTGTCAATGACACCTGCCCTGAAAACAAATCCTGGGGTCATAGATCGACCAAAAAATTCAAAAGACGTCCATATTTCAAAACGACAGTTTCAAGAGGCATATTTTATGCACAATTTGTGTTCTGCTTCTTTTTCTTTCTTTATCTTTTTGTTAAAAAACGG
Source organism: Hyperoodon ampullatus (assembly GCF_949752795.1). Lineage (NCBI taxonomy): Eukaryota > Metazoa > Chordata > Mammalia > Artiodactyla > Ziphiidae > Hyperoodon > Hyperoodon ampullatus. Next base: position 34,433,328 of record NC_136914.1, read on the forward strand.
GAATGGATAAAGGCAACCCTCAGAATGGGAGAAAATATTTGCAAACGAATCAATGGACAAAGGTTTAATCTCCAATATATATAAACAGCTCATGCAGCTTAATATTAAAAAAACAAAGAACCCAACACAAAAATGGTTAGAAGATCTAAATAGACATTTCTTCAAAGAAGACACAGAGATGGCCAAGATGCACATGAAAAGCTGCTCAACATCACTAATTATTAAAGTAATGCAAATCAAAACTACAATGAGGTATCACCTCACACCTGTTAGAATGGGCATCATCAGAAAATCTACAAACAACAAATGCTGAGGAGGGTGTGGACAAATGGAACCCACTTCCACTATTGGTGGGAATGTAAATTGATACAGTCACTATGGAGAACAGTATGGAGGGTCCTTAAAAAACTAAAAATAGAACTACCATATGATCCAGCAATCCCACTTCTGGGCATATACCCAGAGAAAACCATAAAGCAAAAAGACACATTCACCACAATGTTCACTGCAGCACTATTTAGAATAGCCAGGTAATGGAAGCAACCTAAATGCCCACAGACAGACGAATGGATAAAGGTGTGGTACATACCTGAAATGGAATATTACTCAGCCATAAAAAGGAATGAGACTGGGTCATTTGTAGAGACGCCGATGGGTCTAGAAACTGTCATACAGAGTGAAGTAAGTCAGAAAGAGAAAAACAAATATTGTATATTAATGCATATATGTGGAACCTAGAAAAATGGTACAGATGAACCGGTTTGCAGGGCAGAAATAGAGACACAGAGGTAGAGAACAAACGTATGGACACCAAAGTGGGGAAGCCATGGGGTGGTGGTGGTGGGATGAGTTGGGAGATTGGGATTGACCTGTATACATGTATATGTATAAAATAGATAACTAATAATAACCTGCTGTATACAAAAATAAATTAAATTAAATTCCAAATTTTTAAAAATAAATAAAATTTAAAAATAAAACAGAAAAAAGTTCTTCACTTCACACAGATGTATTTATATGAATGAATTATTTCCATGCTTATATCTATAAATACATAAAAGAGGAATAATATCTACCTTGAACCAAAGAAGAAAAAAAAAAACCGGAACCCAGCAGTTATAAAGAGGAAAACACTATCAGGGCACTTGCTCCAGTGGTAAACAATTCTGAAGTTGGTCAGAGGTGGGGAATCATCTCCCATGCAGCCAGCAGCACCCCCGTAAGGAGCGTCCTCATTGCAAAGCTGGGGGACCATGCCGAGGCATCTGTGAGTAAACGTGAGCTGAGTCCCAGGCAAGCTGCTGCTGAACTGCTCCCACCCTTCCCAGGTAAAACACCTGAATATGTACAAGGACTTGAAAGCCGAAAGAAAGGGCCGTCGAGACACACCAGCAACAGCACGCAGACCGACTTGGTGCTTGCAGGCCAGCCAGGATGGTCCTGGCCCCGGGCGCTCTTCTGGAAGCTTTGCATTTCCCTGACTGAGATACCCCTCCTGTCCCGGCCCCCACTGCTTTTTTCCTTCCTCACCTCTGCCCGGGGAGAAATTCCAGCAGAAGTTATGGGTGACACATCCTCTTCTTTAGCAGGTGGCAGCCTGGAAACTCCTGCAGAAAGTCCAGCAGAGCCCCACTCACACCGGGCCACCCACAAAGCCGTGGCCCCTCACTCCCTCCCACCAGCACAGGCCCGAGACTGCTGACGGGGCAGAGAATATGGCGTCAGGCACAGCTGCAGGGGCTCTTGCTGCCTGGAGCGGTGTTTATATTGACCTCAACACAGGCACACCTGGGTAGGGCTGGCCGGCAAGGTCAGGCTGTCCAGGTCAGCCAATCCTCACCCCTCAGGGGCTCACATTGCAGAAAAAGGACCTCGCTGAAGCGGCCAGGTCCAAGGAACAGGTGTGGGCTCCTGAGAGTCAGGATAGACAAGGGGCTGCAGCTCCGGTTTGTTTTCGAATCACTTTATCTGGCCCATGAGTGGGAGACAACTTCAAGAAGACCCTCTCCTAATGAGAGGAACCCAGGAGTCAGTGCGAGGAGGCGTGATGGGAGGAGACAGAGGCCTGGTGCCCCGGCTGCAGTGGAATTCTCTGGAAGATGAGGCAGAGGGAGGCCGCACAGAGTGAGCCCAGGGTCACAGAACTGTCCGAGCTGCTGTTTCTTAGTTCAAGTCCTGCTCTGAGGTGCTCTGTGTCAGCTCTGAGAGACAGGTGATCTGGGGTGCTCTGAAATGAGGGCTATGTGCACGGTTCCCGTGCGCCCAGCCCCGCCGGGGTACCTGCACAGGGGAGCTCCGTATCCTAGGAGGGGCCTGACCACCAGAGCCCCATGGGCTGCTTGGTAGTTGCCAGGTGAGATCCGCAACCTTGGAGTTGCCTGACCATGAGAGACTCGTGGGCTGCTGGGGACCTGCCCACGTAAGCCCCATATCATGGGAGGGGCCTGACCACGAGAGCCCCATGGGCTGCTGTGTAGTTGCACAGGTGAGCTCCATAACCTGGGAGTGGCCTGACCATGAGAGCCCCGTGGGCTGCTGGGGACCTTCCCAGGTGAGCCCCATATTCTAGGAGAGGCCTGACCATGAGAGCCCCACGGGCTGCTGGGTAGTTGCGCAAGTGAGCCCCATAACCTGGGATTGCCCTGACCTCGGGAGCCCCGCGGCCTACTGGGGACCTGGTAAAGGATGTCAGGACAGTCAGTGAAGCCACAGAGGATATACATACAGTAGTTCCTAATTCCTACACAGTGCTGGTCATTCTACCATCCACCAGGACATGGTATTCTGTATTAGACTTCAGTGATGCCTTCTTCTGTATTCCATTGGTCCCAGAAACGCTCTGCTGCCCTAGTAACCAGATTTGGGAATGGAGAAATGCTGCCGCCTTGTGGCCGTTTCCCACAACAGCAGCTTTAAACCCAGTGCTAATGGTCACTAAATATTCACACTCATTGCAGGCCTGTAAATGACACCTGCCCTCAGAAACAATCCTGGGGTTGAAAACTGACCAAAAAATTCAAAAGAGGGCAACCACCCAAGAAGACAATGTCAAGAGCTTAATTGTACTCTCCGGTTTTTTCTGTTTTTCTGTACCAGAAATTTTAAAAGGCATGGAAAAATGCTGAACATTAGGAATAATTGAAGATATGCAAACCCAAATTACAAAAACCTATCAGCTCACACCAGTCAAAATGGCCATCAGCAAAAATGCTGCAAACAATAAATGCTGAAGGGGTTTTGGAGAAATGCCTACACTTGGTTCAACGTGGGGCATGGTAAGAGCCAGTAATGAAAACAAAAATGAGGTGCCTTGTAAAGGTAAATACTGAGCAACCATTCAATCAAGCATACCCACTGCTGGGCCTATCGCCTGAGGGGATGAGAACCAAAAACACACAGGCTGGGCTTCACTGGTGGCGCAGTGGTTGAGAGTCCACCTGCCAATGCAGGGGACACGGATACATGCCCCGGTTCGGGAAGATCCCACATACCGTGGAGTAGCTGGTCCCGTGAGCTATGGCTGCTAGGCCTGCAAGTCCGGAGCCTGTGCTCTGCAGTGGGAGGGTCCATGGCAGTGAGAGGCCCATATACCGCACACACACACACAAAAGGACACAGGCTGGCAATCCTGAACTCCAGCAATATTTACCATAGCCAACACTTGGAAGCTACGAAAATGTCCATCAACAGAGGAATGCACAAAGAAGTGGTCCATGTACACATTGGAATATGACTCCAATAAAAAATATATATAAATTCAATTTATAAAACAAACTTAAGGAGACATCAGATTTCGGGGCACATTCCACTCTAATGTATAACCGAGGAACACCACTGCCAGGAAGCTCTGTTTCCCTAGTTACCAGATTGGGGGAAGCAGAAATGCTGCCGCCTTCTGGGCGTTACCTGCAACAGCAGCTTTAGAACCTGTGCTAAGGGTCACTTCACATGCACCAGTACTGGAGGGCCGTAAATGAAATCTGCCCTCAAAATGTCTTGAGGGAAGTAATAGCCAAAATATTTCTAAATGTCACACATACTTCACGAAAACTATTTGAAGAGGTAAGCTATACTCACATTTTGAAGAAAAGAAGGACATGCCAGAAAGCTCAATTTCAGGGGATTTTGAGACGCTTGCAAATCCAACCACAAAGTGCTATCAGCTCACACTAGTCAGAACAAACATCAGCAAAAAACTACAAACAGTAAATGCTGAAGGTGTTGTGGAGAAGTGAATACCCTCAAATTTAAGTGGAACGTAACCTGGTAAGAGCCACTAATGAGAACAGAATGGAGGTGCCTCTACAAGGTAAACATTTTGCTACCATATGATCCAGGAGGCCCACTCCTGGGCCTATAACCTAAGAAGACAGAATTGGAATGCCACAGGCAGGCAAATGTGCATTGCCGCAGCATTACAATAGCCATGACGTGGAAGCAACCAAAACGTCCACCAACGGATGAGTGGACAAAAAAGAACTGGTACATGTACAGACAGAATAGTAGCCAAAGAAAAAAGGGACACAGTGCCATTTGCAGCACCGTAGATGAGTCTAGAGGTAATCACGTGACTCGTAGTAAATCAGAAAGAGAAAGACACATATCGTATGATATCACTTATAGGCGTTACCGAAAAAATGATACCAGTGAAGATACTTCCACAGAGAAGGGCAATCAATCACAGATTCATTAAACAAACTTATGGATCACCAATGGAAAGGTGTGAGGATTGGATACATTAGGATATTGGGGTTAACAGACATATACCAATACAGGTGAAACATATAATCACCAAACACCTACAGAATACCAAGAGAAGACTACTCAACATTCTGTCATAACGTACATGGGAAAAGGATCCCAGGAAAAACAGACATATGTATATGTGTAAAAGAACCACATCTTGCACACCTACAGCAAGCCAAACATTGTAATCAGACTGCATGTGATAAAAAATAAAAATTAAATGAAAAAATCGAACAAGAAGTAGTGAGACAAACTGACGGGGCTTATTACTGGCACATTCCATTCTAAATTACAAACTAGAACACGACTTCCATTGAGGCTCTGTTGCCCTAGTAACCAGCTTTGGTAAAGGAAAACTGCTGCCACCTTGTGGCCGTTTCACACAACAGCAGCTTTCATCCCAGCGCTAATGCTCAGTTGATATTCAAAATAATTGCAGGCCTGTCAATGACACCTGCCCTGAAAACAAATCCTGGGGTCGTAGATCGACCAAAATATTCAAAAGACGTCCATATTTCAAAACGACAGTTTCAAGAGGCATATTTTATGCACAATTTGTGTTCTGCTTCTTTTTCTTTCTTTATCTTTTTGTTAAAAAACGGGAATGGAAAAAGGCAACCCTCAGAATGGGAGAAAATATTTGCAAACGAATCAATGGACAAAGGTTTAATCTCCAATATATATAAACAGCTCATGCAGCTTAATATTAAAAAAACAAAGAACCCAATACAAAAATGGTTAGAAGATCTAAATAGACATTTCTTCAAAGAAGACACAGAGATGGCCAAGATGCACATGAAAAGCTGCTCAACATCACTAATTATTAAAGTAATGCAAATCAAAACTACAATGAGGTATCACCTCACACCTGTTAGAATGGGCATCATCAGAAAATCTACAAACAACAAATGCTGAGGAGGGTGTGGACAAATGGAACCCACTTCCACTATTGGTGGGAATGTAAATTGATACAGTCACTATGGAGAACAGTATGGAGGGTCCTTAAAAAACTAAAAATAGAACTACCATATGATCCAGCAATCCCACTTCTGGGCATATACCCAGAGAAAACCATAAAGCAAAAAGACACATTCACCACAATGTTCATTGCAGCACTATTTAGAATAGCCAGGTAATGGAAGCAACCTAAATGCCCACAGACAGACGAATGGATAAAGGTGTGGTACATACCTGAAATGGAATATTACTCAGCCATAAAAAGGAATGAGACTGGGTCATTTGTAGAGACGCCGATGGGTCTAGAGACTGTCATACAGAGTGAAGTAAGTCAGAAAGAGAAAAACAAATATTGTATATTAATGCATGTATGTGGAACCTAGAAAAATGGTTCAGATGAACCGGTTTGCAGGGCAGAAATAGAGACACAGAGGTAGAGAACAAACGTATGGACACCAAAGGGGGAAGCCATGGGGTGGTGGTGGTGGGATGAGTTGGGAGATTGGGATTGACCTGTATACATGTATATGTATAAAATAGATAACTAATAATAACCTGCTGTATACAAAAATAAATTAAATTAAATTCCAAATTTTTAAAAATAAATAAAATTTAAAAATAAAACAGAAAAAAGTTCTTCACTTCACACAGATGTATTTATATGAATGAATTATTTCCATGCTTATATCTATAAATACATAAAAGAGGAATAAAATCTACCTTGAAACAAAAAGGAAAAAAAAAAAAAACGGAACCCAGCAGTTATAAGGAGGAAAACACTATCAGGGCACTTGCTCCAGTGGTAAACAATTCTGAAGTTGGTCAGAGGTGGGGAATCATCTCCCATGCAGCCAGCAGCACCCCCGCAAGGAGCGTCCTCATTGCAAAGCTGGGGGACCGTGCCGAGGCATCTGTGAGTAAACGTGAGCTGAGTCCCAGGCCAGCTGCTGCTGAACTGCTCCCACCCTTCCCAGGTAAAACACCTGAATATGTACAAGGACTTGAAAGCCTAGAGGAAGGGCCGTCGAACCACACCAGCAACAGCACGCAGGCCGACTTGGTGCTTGCAGGCCAGCCAGGATGGTCCTGGCCCCGGGCGCTCTTCTGGAAGCTTTGCAGTTCCCTGACTGAGATACCCCTCCTGTCCCGGCCCCCACTGCATTTTTCCTTCCTCACCTCTGCCCGGGGAGAAATTCCAGCAGAAGTTATGGGTGACACATCCTCTTCTTTAGCAGTTGGCAGCCTGGAAACTCCTGCAGAAAGTCCAGCAGAGCCCCACTCACAACGGGCCACCCACAGAGCCGTGGCCCCTCACTCCCTCCCACCAGCACAGGCCCGAGACTGCTGACGGTGCAGAGAATATGGCGTCAGGCACAGCTGCAGGGGCTCTTGCTGCCTGGAGCGGTGTTTATATTGACCTCAACACAGGCACACCTGGGTAGGGCTGGCCTGCAAGGTCAGGCTGTCCAGGTCAGCAATCCTCACCCCTCAGGGGCTCACATTGCAGAAAACGGACCTCGCTGAACCGGCCAGGTCCAAGGAACAGGTGTGGGCTCCTGAGAGTCAGGATAGACAAGGGGCTGCAGCTCCGGTTTGTTTTCGAATCACTTTATCTGGCCCATGAGTGGGAGACAACTTCAAGAAGACCCTCTCCTAATGAGAGGAACCCAGGAGTCAGTGCGAGGAGGGGTGATGGGTGGAGACAGAGGCCTGGTGCCCCGGCTGCAGTGGAATTCTCTGGAAGATCAGGCAGAGGGAGGCCGCACAGAGTGAGCCCAGGATCACAGAACTGTCTGAGCTGCTGTTTCTTAGTACAAGTCCTGCTCTGAGGTGCTCTGTGTCAGCTCTGAGAGACAGGTGATCTGGGGTGCTCTGAAATGAGGGCTATGTGCACGGTTCCTGTGCGCCCAGCCCCGCCGGGGTACCTGCCCAGGGGAGCTCCGTATCCTGGGAGGGGCCTGACCACCAGAGCCCCATGGGCTGCTTGGTAGTTGCCAGGTGAGATTCGCAACCTGGGAGTGGCCTGACCATGAGAGCCCCGTGGGATGCTGGGGACCTGCCCAAGTAAGCCCCATATCATGGGAGGGGCCTGACCACGAGAGCCCCATGGGCTGCTGTGTAGTTGCACAGGTGAGCTCCATAACCTGGGAGTGGCCTGACCATGAGAGCCCCGTGGGCTGCTGGGGACCTTCCCAGGTGAGCCCCATATTCTAGGAGAGGCCTGACCATTAGAGCCCCATGGGCTGCTGGGTAGTTGCGCAAGTGAGCTCCATAACCTGGGATTGCCCTGAACTCGAGAGCCCCGCGGCCTGCTGGGGACCTGGTAAAGGATGTCAGGACAGTCAGTGAAGCCACCGAGGATATACATACAGTAGTTCCTAATTCCTACACAGTGCTGGTCATTCTACCATCCACCAGGACAAGGTATTCTGTATTAGACTTCAGTGATTCCTTCTTCTGTATTCCATTGGTCCCAGAAACGCTCTGCTGCCCTAGTAACCAGATTTGGGAATGGAGAAATGCTGCCGCCTTGTGGCCGTTTCCTACAGCAGCAGCTTTAAACCCAGTGCTAAAGGTCACTAAATATTCACACTCATTGCAGGCCTGTAAATGACACCTGCCTTCAGAAACAATCCTGGGGTTGAAAACTGACCAAAAAATTCAAACGAGGGCAACCACCCAAGAAGACAATGTCAAGAGATTAATTGTACTCTCCGTTTTTTTCTGTTTTTCTGTACCAGAAATTTTAAAAGGCATGGAAAAATGCTGAACATTAGGAATAATTAAAGATATGCAAATCCAAATTACAAAAACCTATCAGCTCACACCAGTCAAAATGGCCATCAGCAAAAATGCTGCAAACAATAAATGCTGAAGGGGTTTTGGAGAAATGCCTACCCTTGGTTCAACGTGGGGCATGGTAAGAGCCAGTAATGAAAACAAAAATGAGGTGCCTTGTAAAGGTAAATACTGAGCAACCATTCAATCAAGCATACCCACTGCTGGGCCTATCGACTGAGGGGATGAGAATCAAAAACACACAGGCTGGGCTTCACTGGTGGCACAGTGGTTGAGAGTCCACCTGCCAATGCAGGGGACACGGATACATGCCCCGGTTCGGGAAGATCCCACATACCGCGGAGTGGCTGGTCCCCTGAGCTATGGCTGCTCGGCCTGCAAGTCCGGAGCCTTTGCTCTGCAGTAGGAGGGTCCATGGCAGTGAGAGGACCATATACCGCACACACACACAAAAAAAGTCACAGGCTGGAAATCCTGCACTCCAGCATTATTTACCATAGCCAACACTTGGAAGCTACGAATATGTCCATCAACAGAGGAATGCACAAAGAAGTGGTCCATGTACACATTGGAATATGACTCCAATAAAAAAATATATAAATTCAATTTATAAAACAAACTTAAGGAGACATCAGATTTGGGGGCATATTCCACTCTAATATATAAGCGAGGAACACCACTGCCAGGAAGCTCTGTTTCCCTAGTTACCAGATTGGGAAAAGCAGAAATGCTGCCACACTCTGGCCGTTACCTGCAACAGCAGATTTAAAACCTGTGCTAAGGGTCACTTCACATGCACCAGTACTGGAGGGCCGTAAATGAAACCTGCCCTCAAAATGTCTTGAGGGAAGTAATGGCCAAAATATTTCTAAATGTCACACATACTTCACGAAAACTATTTGAAGAGGTAAGCTGTACTCACAGTTTGAAGAAAAAAAGGACATGACAGAAAGCTCAATTTCAGGGGATTATGAGACGCTTGCAAATCCAACCACAAAGTGCTATCAGCTCACACTAGTCAGAACAAACATCAGCAAAATCTACAAACAGTACATGCTGAAGGTGTTGTGGAGAAGTGAATACCCTCAAATTTAAGTGGAACGTAACCTGGTAAGAGCCACTAATGAGAACAGAATGGAGGTGCCTCTGCAAGGTAAACATTTTGCTACCATATGATCCAGGAGGCCCACTCCTGGGCCTGTAACTTAAGAAGACAGAATTGGAAAGACACAGGCAGGCAAATGTGCATTGCCGCAGCATTACAATAGCCATGACGTGGAAGCAACCAAAACGTCCACCAACGGATGAGTGGACAAAGAAGAACTGGTACATGTACAGACAGAATAGTAGCCAAAGAAAAAAGGGACACAGTGCCATTTGCAGCACCGTAGATGAGTCTAGAGGTAATCATGTGACTCGTAGTAAATCAGAAAGAGAAAGACACATATCGTATGATATCACTTATAGGCGTTACCGAAAAAATGATAGTAGTGAAGATACTTCCAGAGAGAAGGGCAATCAATCACAGATTCATTAAACAAACTTATGGATCACCAATGGAAAGGTGTGAGGATTGGATACATTAGGATATTGGGGTTAACAGACATATACCAACACAGGTGAAATATATAATCACCAAACACCTACAGAATACCAAGAGAAGACTACTCAACATTCTGTCATAACGTACATGGGAAAAGGATCCCAGGAAGAACAGACATATGTATATGTGTAAAAGAACCACATCTTGCACACCTACAACAAGCCAAACATTGTAATCAGACTGCCTGTGATAAAAAATAAAAATTAAATGAAGAAAACGAACAAGAAGTAGTGAGACAAACTGACGGGGCTTATTCCTGGCACATTCCATTCTAAATTACAACCTAGAACACGACTTCCGTTGAGGCTCTTTCGCCCTAATAACCAGATTTGGTAAAGGAGAACTGCTGCCACCTTGTGGCCGTTTCACACAACAGCAGCTTTCATCCCAGCACCAAAGCTCAGTTGATATTCAAAATAATTGCAGTCCTGTCAATGACACCTGCCCTGAAAACAAATCCTGGGGTCGTATATCGACCAAAACATTCAAAAGACGTCCATATTTCAAAACGACAGTTTCAAGAGGCATATTTTATGCACAATTTGTGTTCTGCTTCTTTTTCTTTCTTTATTTTGTTAAAAAACGGGAATGGAAAAAGGCAACCCTCAGAATGGGAGAAAATATTTGCAAACGGATCAATGGACAAAGGTTTAATCTCCAATATATATAAACAGCTCATGCAGCTTAATATTAAAAAAACAAAGAACCCAATACAAAAATGGTTAGAAGATCTAAATAGACATTTCTTCAAAGAAGACACAGAGATGGCCAAGATGCACATGAAAAGCTCCTCAACATCACTAATTATTAAAGTAATGCAAATCAAAACTACAATGAGGTATCACCTCACACCTGTTAGAATGGGCATCATCAGAAAATTACAAACAACAAATGCTGTGGAGGGTGTGGACAAAAGGAACCTTCTTCCACTATTGGTGGGAATGTAAATTGATACAGTCACTATGAAGAACAGTATGGAGTTTCCTTAAAAATCCAAATTGAGAATTACCATATGATCCAGCAATCCCACTTCTGGGCATATACCCAGAGAAAACCTTAAATCAAAAAGACACATTCACCACAATGTTCATTGCAGCACTATTTACAATAGCCAGGTAATGGAAGCAACCTAAATGCCCACAGAAATTCGAATGGATAAAGATGTGGTACATATATAAAATGGATTATTACTCAGCCATATAAAGGAATGAAACTGGGTCATTTGTTGAGACGTCGATGGATCTATCGACTGTCGTACAGAGTGAAGTAAGTCAGAAAGTGAAAAACAAATATTGTATATTAATGCAAATATGTGGAACCTAGAAAAATGGGACAGATGATCCAGTTTGCAGGGCAGAAATAGAGACACAGAGGTAGAGAACAAACGTATGGACACCAAAGGGGGGAAGCCATGGGGTGGTGGTGGTGGGATGAGTTTGGAGATTGGGATTGACCTGTATACATGTATATGTATAAAATAGATAACTAATAATAACCTGCTGTATAAAAAATAAATTAAATTAAATTTAAAATTTTTTAAAAATAAATAAAATTTAAAAATAAAACAGAAAAAAGTTCTTCCCTTCACACAGATGTATTTATATGAATGAATTATTTCCATGCTTATATCTATAAATACATAAAAGAGGAATAAAATCTACCTTCAACCAAAAAAGAAAAAAAAAAAAACAGAACCCACCTGTTATACAGAGGAAAGCCCTATCAGAGCACTTGCTCCAGTGGTAAACAATAGTGAAGTTGGTAAGAAGTGGGGAATCATCTCCCATGCAGCCAGCAGCCCCCCCGCAAGGATCGTCCTCTTTGCAAAGCTGGGGGACGGCGCCGAAGCGTCTCTGAGTAAATGTGATCTGAGCCCCAGGCCAGCTGCTGCTGAACTGTTCCCACCCTTCCCAGCTAAAACACCTGAATATTTACAAGGACTTGAAAGCCTAGAGGAAGGGCCGTGGAGCCACACCAGCAACAGCACGCAGGCCGACTTGGTGCTTGCAGGCCAGCCAGGATGGTCCTGGCCCCGGGCGCTCTTCTGGAAGCTTTGCATTTCCCTGACTGAGATACCCCTCCTGTCCCGGCCCCCACTGCTTTTTTCCTTCCTCACCTCTGCCCGGGGAGAAATTCCAGCGGAAGGTATGGGTGACACATCCTCTTCTTTAGCAGGTGGCAGCCTGGAAACTCCTGCAGAAAGTCCAGCAGAGCCCCACTCACACCGGGCCACCCACAAAGCCGTGGCCCCTCACTCCCTCCCACCAGCACAGCCCCGAGACTGCTGACAGGGCAGAGAATATGGCGTCAGGCACAGCTGCAGGGGCTCTTGCTGCCTGGAGCGGTGTTTATATTGACCTCAACACAGGCACACCTGGGTAGGGCTGGCCGGCAAGGTCAGGCTGTCCAGGTCAGCCAATCCTCACCCCTCAGGGACTCACATTGCAGAAAATGGACCTCGCTGAAGCGGCCAGGTCCAAGGAACAGGTGTGGGCTCCTGAGAGTCAGGATAGACAAGGGGCTGCAGCTCCGGTTTGTTTTCGAATCACTTTATCTGGCCCATGAGTGGGAGACAACTTCAAGAAGACCCTCACCTACTGAGAGGAACCCAGGAGTCAGTGCGAGGAGGGGTGATGTGTGGAGACAGAGGCCTGGTGCTCCGGCTGCAGTGGAATTCTCTGGAAGATCAGGCAGAGGGAGGCCGCACACAGTGAGCCCAGGGTCACAGAACTGTCCGAGCTGCTGTTTCTTAGTTCAAGTCCTGCTCTGAGGTGCTCTGTGTCAGCTCTGAGAGACAGGTGATCTGGGGTGCTCTGAAATGAGGGCTATGTGCACGGTTCCCGTGCGCCCAGCCCCGCCAGGGTACCTGCCCAAGAGAGCTCCGTATCCTGGGAGGGGCCTGACCACCAGAGCCCCATGGGCTGCTTGGTAGTTGCCAGGTGAGATCCGCAACCTGGGAGTTGCCTGACCATGAGAGCCTCGTGGGTTGCTGGGGACCTGCCCAACTAAGCCCGATATCATGGGAGGGGACTGACCACGAGAGCCCCATGGGCTGCTGTGTAGCTGCGCAGGTGAGCTCCATAACCTGGGAGTGCCCTGACCATGAGAGCCCAGTGGGCTGCTGGGGACACTCCCAGGTGAGCCCCATATTCTAGGAGAGGCCTGACCATGAGAGCCCCATGGGCTGCTGGGTAGTTGCGCAAGTGAGCTCCATAACCTGGGATTGCCCTGACCTCGAGAGCCCCGCGGCCTGCTGGGGACCTGGTAAAGGATGTCAGGACAGTCAGTGAAGCCACAGAGGATATACATACAGTAGTTCCTAATTCCTACACAGTGCTGGTCATTCTACCATCCACCAGGACATGGTATTCTGTATTAGACTTCAGTGATGCCTTCTTCTGTATTCCATTGGTCCCAGAAACGCTCTGCTGCCCTAGTAACCAGATTTGGGAATGGAGAAATGCTGCCGCCTTGTGGCCGTTTCCCACAACAGCAGCTTTAAACCCAGTGCTAATGGTCACTAAATATTCACACTCATTGCAGGCCTGTAAATGACACCTGCCCTCAGAAACAATCCTGGGGTTGAAAATTGACCAAAAAATTCAAAAGAGGGCAACCACCCAAGAAGACAATGTCAAGAGCTTAATTGTACTCTCCGTTTTTTTCTGTTTTTCTGTACCAGAAATTTTAAAAGGCATGGAAAAATGCTGAACATTAGGAATAATTAAAGATATGCAAATCCAAATTACAAAAACCTATCAGCTCACACCAGTCAAAATGGCCATCAGCAAAAATGCTGCAAACAATAAATGCTGAAGGGGTTTTGGAGAAATGCCTACCCTTGGTTCAACGTGGGACATGGTAAGAGCCAGTAATGAAAACAAAAATGAGGTGCCTTGTAAATGTAAATACCGAGCAACCATTCAATCAAGCATACCCACTGCTGGGCCTATCGCCTGAGGGGATGAGAATCAAAAACACACAGGCTGGGCTTCACTGGTGGCGCAGTGGTTGAGAGTCCACCTGCCAATGCAGGGGACACGGATACATGCCCCGGTACAGGATGATCCCACATACTGCGGAGTGGCTGGTCCCGTGAGCTTATGTCTGATGGGCCTGAAAGTCCGGAGCTTGTGCTCTAAAGTGGGAGGGCCCATGGCAGTGAGAGGCCCATATACAGAAAAAAAAAAAAAAAAAAAGACACAGGCTGGCAATCCTGCACTCCAGCAATATTTACCATAGCCAGCACTTGGAAGCTATGAAAGTGTCCATCAACAGAGGAATGAACAAAGAAGTGGTCCATGTACACATTAGAATATGACTCCAATAAAAAATATATAAATTCAATTTATAAAACAAACTTAAGGAGACATCAGATTTGGGGGCACATTCCTCTCTAATAGGCGCAATCCTGGGCCTATAACCTAAGGAGACAGAATTGGAAAGACACAGGCAGGCAAATGTGCATTGCCGCAGCATTACAATAGCCATGACATGGAAGCAACCAAAAAGTCCACCAACGGATGAGTGGACAAAGAAGAACTGGTACATGTACAGACAGAATAGTAGCCAAAGAAAAAAGGGACACAGTGCCATTTGCAGCACCGTAGATGAGTCTAGAGGTAATCACGTGACTCGTAGTATGTCAGAAAGAGAAAGACACATATCGTATGTTATCACTTATAGGTGTTATCAAAAAAATGATACCAGTGAAGATACTTCCACAGAGAAGGGCAATCAATCACAGATTCATTAAACAAACTTATGGATCACCAATGGAAAGGTGTAAGGATTGGATACATTAGGATATTGGGGTTAACAGACATATACCAACACAGGTGAAATATATAATCACCAAACACCTACAGAATACCAAGAGAAGACTACTCAACATTCTGTCATAACGTACATGGGAGAAGGATCCCAGGAAGAACAGACATATGTATATGTGTAAAAGAACCACATCTTGCACACCTACAACAAGCCAAACATTGTAATCAAACTTGCTGTGATAAAAAATAAAAATTAAATTTAAAAAACGAACAAGAAGTAGTGAGACAAACTGAAGGGGCTTTTTCCTGGCACATTCCATTCTAAATTACAACCTAGAACACGACTTCCATTGAGGCTCTTTTGCCCTAGTAACTAGATTTGGTAAAGGAGAACTGCTGCCACGTTGTGGCCGTTTCACACAACAGCAGCTTTCATCCCAGCACCAAAGCTCAGTTGATATTCAAAATAATTGCAGGCCTGTCAATGACACCTGCCCTGAAAACAAATCCTGGGGTCGTAGATCGACCAAAACATTCAAAAGACGTCCATATTTCAAAACGACAGTTTCAAGAGGCATATTTTATGCACAATTTGTGTTCTGCTTCTTTTCCTTTCTTTCTTTTTTTGTTAAAAAACGGGAATGGAAAAAGGCAACCCTCAGAATGGGAGAAAATATTTGCAAACGAATCAATGGACAAAGGTTTAATCTCCAATATATATAAACAGCTCATGCAGCTTAATATTAAAAAAACAAAGAACCCAATACAAAAATGGTTAGAAGATCTAAATAGACATTTCTTCAAAGAAGACACAGAGATGGCCAAGATGCACATGAAAAGCTCCTCAACATCACTAATTATTAAAGTAATGCAAATCAAAACTACAATGAGGTATCACCTCACACCTGTTAGAATGGGCATCATCAGAAAATTACAAACAACAAATGCTGTGGAGGGTGTGGACAAAAGGAACCTTCTTCCACTATTGGTGGGAATGTAAATTGATACAGTCACTATGAAGAACAGTATGGAGTTTCCTTAAAAATCTAAAATGAGAATTACCATATGATCCAGCAATCCCACTTCTGGGCATATACCCAGAGAAAACCTTAAATCAAAAAGACACATTCACCACAATGTTCATTGCAGCACTATTTACAATAGCCAGGTAATGGAAGCAACCTAAATGCCCACAGAAATTCGAATGGATAAAGATGTGGTACATATATAAAATGGATTATTACTCAGCCATATAAAGGAATGAAACTGGGTCATTTGTAGAGACGTCGATGGATCTATCGACTGTCGTACAGAGTGAAGTAAGTCAGAAAGTGAAAAACAAATATTGTATATTAATGCATATATGTGGAACCTGGAAAAATGGGACAGATGATCCGGTTTGCAGGGCAGAAATAGAGACACAGAGGTAGAGAACAAACGGATGGAAATCAACGGGTGGGAGCCGTGCGGTGGTGGTGGTGGGATGAGTTGGGAGATTGGGATTGACCTGTATACATGTATATGTATAAAATAGATAACTAATAATAACCTGCTGTATAAAAAATAAATTAAATTAAATTTCAAAATTTTTAAGAATATATAAAATTTAAAAATAAAACAGAAAAAAGTTCTTCCCTTCACACAGATGTATTTATATGAATGAATTATTTCCATGCTTATATCTATAAATACATAAAAGAGGAATAAAATCTACCTTCAACCAAAAAAGAAAAAAAAAAAAAACAGAACCCACCTGTTATACAGAGGAAAGCCCTATTAGAGCACTTGCTCCAGTGGTAAACAATAGTGAAGTTGGTAAGAAGTGGGGAATCATCTCCCATGCAGCCAGCAGCACCCCCGCAAGGATCGTTCTCATTGCAAAGCTGGGGGACCGCGCCGAAGCGTCTCTGAGTAAATGTGATCTGAGCCCCAGGCCAGCTGCTGCTGAACTGTTCCCACCCTTCCCAGCTAAAACACCTGAATATTTACAAGGACTTGAAAGCCTAGAGGAAGGGCCGTGGAGCCACACCAGCAACAGCACGCAGGCCGAATTGGTGCTTGCAGGCCAGCCAGGATGGTCCTGGCCCCGGGCGCTCTTCTGGAAGCTTTGCAGTTCCCTGACTGAGATACCCCTCCTGTCCCGGCCCCCACTGCTTTTTTCCTTCCTCACCTCTGCCCGGGGAGAAATTCCAGCAGAAGTTATGGGTGACACATCCTCTTCTTTAGCAGGTGGCAGCCTGGAAACTCCTGCAGAAAGTCCAGCAGAGCCCCACTCACACCGGGCCACCCACAAAGCCGTGGCCCCTCACTCCCTCCCACCAGCACAGGCCCGAGACTGCTGACGGGGCAGAGAATATGGCGTCAGGCGCCGCTGCAGGGGCTCTTTTGCTGGATGTAAGTGATGTCTTAAAGTCCCCTGCTATTATTGTGTTACTGTCAATTACTGTTTTAATGTTTGTTAATATTTGCTTTATGTGTTTAGTTGCTCCTATGTTGGGTGCATATAAATATACAATTGTTATGTCTTCTGGTTGAATTGATCCCTGATTTTTAGGAACTGTCTTTCTTTGTCTCCTATTATAGTCTTTGTTTTAAAGTCTATTTTGTCTAATATAAATATTGCCACACCAGCTTCCTTTCATTTCCGTTTGCATGGAATACCTATTTCCATCTCCTCACTTTCAGTCTGTGTGTGTTTTTAGATCTGAAGTGATTCTCTTATAGGTAGCATATATATGGATCTTTTAAAAAATTCTTTCAGCCACTCTATGTCTTTTGACTGGAGCATTTAGTCCATTTACATTTAAATTAATTAATTATAGGTGTGTACTTGTTGTCATCTGCTAATTGTTTTCAGGCTGTTTTTCTAATTTTTATTTGTTCCTTTTTTCTTCTTTTGCTCTCTTCCCTCGTGATTTGAGGACAATTTTTATTTAGCATTATGTTTGGATTCTCTTCACTTTTTTGCATGTGTATCTATTATAATTTGGACGTTGTTACCATGCCGTCATATATAACCCCATATATTTGATTATTCTAATATGATATTTTAATATGATAATCTGTGTGTGATTTGGGGGTAGGGTGGGGCTTGTTGGTGAGCAGGGCTGCGTCCATGGCCCTAATAAGCTAGAAGGAGAATTCCAAAATTGTACTTGCCAGTGCCAATGTTTTTGCATTGGAGTGAGCTCACAATAATATCTGCTGCTAGTGTCTATATCATAAGTGGGAGTTCCATTTGCCTCCTACCCCTCTAGGAAGCTGTCCAAGATTAGGAAATGGGTCTGACCAAGGCTTCTTTGAAACTACTGCCTCTGCACTGGGTCTCATAGCATGTGAGATTTTGTGTGTGCCCTTTAAGAGTGGAGCTCTGTTTCCTATGTCCCTCTGGCTCTCCTGAACACAAGCCCCGATGATTTTCAAAAACAGATAATCTGGGGGCTCATCTTCCTGGCACATGACCCCCAGGTGGGGTGGCCTGATGTGGGGCTTGGACTCCTTGCTCTTTGAGGACTACATCTACAGTTGTGATATTCTATACATTTGTGGTTTGCTGACTGGTGGGTTGTGTGTCTGACTATGTCTTGTCTCTACCCCTCCAACCCTTCTCGTTTTGGTTTCTTCCTTATGTCTTTGTGGAAATTCTTTTCTACTAGTTTTCAGGTTGTTCTCATAGAGAGTTGCTCTGTGAGTAGTTGTAATTTTGATGTGTCCATGGGAGGAGGTGAAGTTAGGATCCTCCATCACCTCCCTAGGTAGTGCTTTTTATAAAATTACATTGTTTAGTTTTGTTTGTTAAATAGTTACATAAATAAATATCAGAATTTTGATATGTTATCCCACTCTCATTGCTCATCATGAGAATAAATAATTTCATTTATAAGCTGAGAATATGTGGTTGATGCAAAAATAAGTTATTTTATACAAAAGTTGAAATTTTAGAAAGCACAAATGTAAGTAAGAAGACAGTGGAAAAACAAGGATAAGGAAAGGATGCTTATGTTAATACTTGTCTCAAAATCCAAACAATGCTGTTTGGAAGAGTGCCCCCAAAATGGTAGTAAAATGCATGTGCATTTTTTTTTTTTTTTTGGCTGCACCAGAGTGGCATGTGGGATCTTAGTTCCCTGATGAGGGATCAAACCTGTGCCCCCTGAAGTGGAAGCATGGAATCCTAACCACGGAACTGCCAGGGAATTCTGCACATGCATTTTATATTGCAGTTATACCTTTTTGTGATTTGCTTTTAATTAATATTAATATTTCTCTCTCCAACTAGAATTTAACTTTCAAGAAAGAAAAGATTGTGATTGTTTTCCTTTTTAAAGTCTCACTAAATTCTTAATATTTAACATAGTGCTTAGCATATTATAGGCATTAAGCAAATATTTGTTGAATAAATAAATGTCTATGTCTTTTGGCTTAAAAATGACAAAAATTAATAGGGAAGACTCTATTTCCATGAAATTCAAACACAACTAATAGATGTACAATGGTGTAAAAATGACTTTAACAAATTTATTACATCCCTGTGGAATATTTTTCTGCAATTTAATTTTTAATTATACTCCTCTATGGAATGTTCATTAAATACTGTTTTAGGATAGATTTACATATTTAAGCCTTATTATCTATAATCCTTTCACTTTATTTGTCATTTCTGCGTGTTCTCCTGTTTAAATAATTTTAAGGGCATTCCTTGAAATGGATCTCTCCCTGCCACTTCAACCACCTCTGCTCTGGCAGCAAATGCAGAGAAGACCCAGCTGCCAGGGCCTTCTATCTACATGTCTTACACTACATGTTGGTGCTTAGGTCTTCTCTTTTTATAGGCTTTAGCCCAAGTAATATTTTACCTACAAGTCTTCTAAAGTTAGAATTTGAGATTTATTGCACTGAATATTCAAAATATTGGACGAGAGGGAGATTATATATATGAGACATGCTCAGGGCCCTCTACACTGTTTGGAATCACCTTGTGTTGACCTCTGCACCAAGTAGGTGTCATGGTATTGACTAGAATTACATGGTAAGCCTGAATTCAGTTTGAGTACACTGGTGGGGAGTGAAATGTAGGTAGGTTGAAAGCTGAACAATTTAAAAAGTACATGTCAAAGAAAGTTTGGAGACTAATAATAATATTTCACATTGTATAAGAGCCAGCCTTTCCATCATTTCCTAAGCTAATGACAAAATTTCTCAATTTTATAATAATAGCACTAAAAGACTAAAAGTTAAATGTTCATTGGTAACCATTTATTATGCATTGATGTAAAAATGCATCCATAGACCATCTTTTCTTTCTTTTTTATAAGCTCATATTACATATTTTTTCTAGTAAAACAGAAGGCATCACTGCAGCTCAAGTTATAGATTTTTATATGGTAATTATTTTTCCTGTTTTCTTCCACCCATGCAGGATTTAATAAGTGGTATTAAGGTTTTCCTTTATCCAAAATATTCTTGCTAAATAAAATTATTGTTAAATAAAATTTCCAAACATTTTGTTAATTGCTTTAAGAAAAGTTATTTTTAATGTCACACATGGCTATAGTTTACTAAATCTAAAGAAATATGTAATTTAATGTTTCTTTAAAAAAATTTTAGTCTTGTGAAGAGTAATTAGATGCTTTTAGAGATTTTCTATATGTGAGAATAAAATTTCATTATTTGAGGCTTACTATAAAAATATAGTAATAGAAACCAAACAAAAGACACTAAGATATTTAAAAACAAAATTGAACAGAATTTGAATCTGATAACTGTGGTATACTAAAATTAATCCAAGATAGCAAAAATTCAACCAATACAGGCAGGGGACATTTGGAGACTTTGGAAATAGAATTACTGTTTCTCATATATTTCATTTAAAATGTTGTTTTGTTCAGTTGTCAAGATTTCCTAAATAAACTAGATTAATATTCAAAACTGAATTTAAAAATAATTTAGTAAAATCATATAAAGTGGGAGCAGTTTTTTTCTATGTATAGTTAGTGAAGATTGTATAGGAATTAGAACTTTGGCAAATAGAGAGTAGAGGTTGAAAATAAATTTACAAAACTAATAAAATGCTTGGAACAGTAATTAACAATTATTAACACAATAACAATGAAGCTGTTTGTGTTTGAATTTAACAGCACACTTAAGCCAAAGTCGAATTAATATAAAAATAATATTCAATGAGCTGATATCTGACATAAGGTACAATAAAAAATGAATGTTCCCATTGAAGACCTAAATTATGACAATATCTCTGTGGTGTGCCTTCTAAATACTTTATTTCTCAGTTGTGTCAAAGGCAGCTCATTGTGGCCTAATAAGATGTCAGTCAGAATATCAACAATATTTCTTAAAGTAGAACACTACATTTCTCCTACCACACCAGATAAAATAATTTAAAATATTTATTTCAACAAAAGGCCCATAGTTACTAACTCCAAACTATATAGTAGTTTTTTTGTTTTTCACATTTCTAGTACTACCTGTGGTTCTTAAAGATATCTACAGTTGATATTTGAATTGTCATGCTATTATTGAAAGCAACAATGCTTATCCTGAAAGTTTTACTGTAATTCACCTCTAAAATTGACCTTATGTGGAGAAGTTTCATCATAAAATATATCTACTATTTATATAGGTCAAAATTGATTCTACTTCATTTTGTAGAACAAACACAGATTTTTATATCAGACAATCTGGGTTTTAACATCTAACTTTACACTGTGACCCTGGGAAAATTATATGCCTTCTTTGAGCCTCAGTTCATAAACCACAAAATGAGAACATCACCACTGTTCTCAAAGGGTAGCATAAATGTTAAGAAGAGCTAGTGTATGTGTCTAGTACTGGGCTGGGCACAGTGTAGTATATTAGGTGTTAATGCTTTTTTTCTCCTCTAATTCCCATTTCCAATATTTTGGCTAACTGGAGATTAGTGAAAAAAAAAATATAGAAGAGTTACTGGAATAAATCAGCTCCACTAAAAAGCTCATTATATTGCAGGCGTTAGCTATACATTTCCAAAGTAACATTCAGTAAGATCAAAAGATTGGTTTAAAAAATGTATTTACATAATAAAATTCATATGCAAGAAAAGATTTCCAAGGCAACAATGACAAAAAAACCCCAAAAAAACAAATAAGCTAAATCTGTGTGTATAGTTTAATTTTGTAAAATGAAGAAAAATTCTCAATTTTATTAAATGTTGAATGTTCATGGACAGGTAACAGAACAAAAGCTACTTCATATAGCAATCTATATCAACATCAAAAAATATGAAAATAGAGTTTCTCTGAAGGAAGGAGCCTTTTTAAAATGGGGTTGATAATAATTAGGAGTTCCCATTATTTGTCCATGAAACGTTCTATGAAAGGTGCTACTTTAAATAGGATTTTAGTAGAACTTGGCACGTAAATTTAAACTTTTCAACCACCCACTACTATTCATCTCCTCGTAACTCCACTCATTCAGACAACTTCACATATACATACATTAATATTTTTTTTAAATCCTGCCTTTAAAGCAGAAAATTCATTTTCTACAGTAAAAGCAGGTCACCATACTTATATCCAATGCTCTCAGTCACAGAAATGGATTTTCCTCATAGAAATGTTAATTAACATACACTGTTATGTTCAACTTTTCAAAAGTTGTGTCTCTTAGGAGGATCTGCTCGATCATGTGAAAGAATTCTAAGGCAATATAAGCAGTTGTTCCACAGGACAAGTGTTGCCCTTGCAATGATATACTCTTGATACATTAAGTCTTTAGTCTTCAAGTGCTACCAGCCAGACAGAGACATTCATAGTCTACAGGTGGTTGGCTCAAAGGTCAAAAACTTTGTTTAAAAAAATGTTTATGGAATAGCACCATGGAAAATCTTTCAGAAACAAATCCTTTTTTTTCAACATTGCATTTAAAAAAACTGATTTCAAGGAAGAGAAAGGAAGAGACCTTTCAATTCTAACAAGGCCTACTTCCACTTCATTTCATTTCATTAAAAAAAAATACATTAACCATGACAACATCAACGTTAACAACTACAACAGATCAACAACAAAAGAAAGACAATAGCAGCAGTGGAACTTGAGTATGAACCATCCAGGCAGTCACTTAGAAGAATCTTGTTCACACCTGTTGGGAGTTGTTTCATCAAGTTCATAAGACATCACAAGGCTTCTTGAATTTGGTATGAAAAGACAGCACTTTCACTGAAAGAACTGAGTTTACCAATCAACTGGGCATTTTCCAGCACTTAAATAAATGATATCTAGAATTAACTGCAATGATAGACAGTATTGACATTTCAAACTTGTCAGAATGTCACAAAAAGGAAGTGGTCTCGAGATCATTTATGTTTCAAAGAGGTAAATTTAGCCTGCAAGTGAAAATAATGAAGCTGAAATATTCCAGTTTCCAAGCATTGGTCATACCCACATTTAAAGTATAAACCACCCTCAAGAGACTCCCACTTCACAACAACTTATATGGGTCTGGTTTAGACTGTCTTCAAGATGCAAAGTCAAAGCAATTATCCTAAGATACAAGGAGAGAGTGTTCCAGTTTATGACCTGCAAGTTCATTTTACTTTTCCCATATATTGAAAAATTGTCAAAAAGGACACTCTGCAGGGTCACAGACCCTGAATGAGACTGTTTGAATTGTGAAGCAGCTATGGTGAGCTGTGAACAAAGGATTGTGAAGTCTTCTTTGAAGCATGAGATGCCCTTTCACCAACTTTATTTATATTTATACTGTCAAGAATGAAGTTCAGATATCCTGGTAATGTTGATCAGGGTTAGCTTGGAAACTTCTCTTTTAGTATAGAGATAATTCTGGTCTTGCAGTTTTCTTCTGCTCAAACTCATTATATAAATCTTTGTGCTAAAATCTTCATTTAAAAAAGAATACATCTTCTTTCCATTATGCCCATTCCTTTATGTTTTGATGGAGGTTTTGGTGTTATTTTTTGGTATGCGTGGTATCTGGATATCTGATGCTTTTGTATCTTATATGAAATCCTTTCTTGCTGATTGTGTCATCAGTGTGAAAATGAATTAAAACTGTCTCACCAATTGAATAGATCTCTTCTGGTGGCTGAAGACAAAAACAAACAAAACAAATAAACAAACAACAAGAATGAATTATTTTTTCTTCAATGTAATTCATGTTTGGGAATTTTTTTGGTATATAATTTAAACCTCCCAACAACATTGAAAAGTGGATAAGAGTGACTTTATTTTACAGATGAGAAAACTTGAGTTTCAGAGAACAGATGACATGCTCAAGATCACAAGGCTGATCAGTGATATAGCTGAGCTTTGAACATAATTAAGTCTATTTCCAAGTTCTGGAACTTGGATTTTAAAATTTTCCCAAAATTTTAAGCCAATTTCCTTTGATTTACAAGTAATTAAAGTGAGGTTCACAGAGGAAAAAGGGACATTAAATCTATTTCAGAAGGTGCTCTGAGGCAGAGCCACTTCCAGAATCCAAATCGTCCATTCTTTCTTGCTTTAATAATCTAAGTACCAAGAATAATTTTTGTTTCATTTCAGTAGCTATTTGGACAGGAGTTCAATATTATTTAAGAAATAGACATTTGAAAAATGGGACTAATATCTTCAGAACAAAATATGTATTCAGAAGAACATTTGATATTAATGCAGTGAATCCTGTCGGAAAAGCATTGAGAAAACCTTAAGCTTTCCTGTTTCTTATTTCTCATGTTGACACCCTCTGACCTATGTTTGGTACTCCATCCTGTGCCCACTGCAATGGAGCAACATTCAATAGTACCAGCTAACCCCCCACACCAATGGTAGTTACTGTCACTTATCAAATATATTGTTGAGAGAGGAATGCCAATGATGTGCATATTCTTTTTGCTTTATGCTTTAATTTATGAAGCTTAGAAAATTGTCAAAGGTGTGTATTTAGGCATATTGCTTTTAGATAATTAAACATTTAAATATTTATTGCACAATAAAAAATGAATTAAAAAATTTAGAATGTGGACAGTAACAAGAAATTATAGTTATTGAGTTCATCTGTCTTATTCAATATTATTGAGCAAATTCATTAGAGATGGAGAAGTAAGGGAAGAAGAGGCATGTTATAACTTGTCAAGCCATTTTGTAAAAGCACTGCTGGTTTGCATATGTTACACATATCAATCACCAATTTATATGCATTTTTATCATGTCTATGCTATCCTGCTCGTACTGTATTTACCCCTGATCCACAGAATCGACCAAGCCCCACCGCTGTTGAATCGAGACCGTCAAAGAGCTCAACATAGTCATAGCCACAGTCGGCTTCTTCTTCCACTTCAAAAATCTGGAAGGATAACTGGAGTCGAGAGCCCCGTTCTGACACTAACAGCCATTCACAGTCAACTTGTCCTGGGTAGTTGTTATCACCAAACTGAGCATGTGAGTACAGATCTCTGGGTTTTGATTCCACTTTCAGTCTGCCACCACACTCTGCTCCGGAAAGAAAAATGAAATAAGTGAGCTCAATGAGCTTTAAAAATTCAAATTTCTCTTTTAATATAGTCTAATCACTCTCTAACTTCTGTATTCATTTCAACCATCAGTTATGTTACCTATATTTGAAGATTCAGATGGCATAGTGGGTACTGTTATAGGCCCTAAAGAGACTGTTGGGTTGGAATTTCAGCTCCATACCTACTAGCTCAGTGACTTTGGATAAGTGACATCACTTCTCTGATCCATAGGGTAAAATGGTCAAGAGTAAAGTGCAGATGATAATAATAGTACCAATCTTAGTGGGTTTTGAGGATTTAATTAACACACGAAAATCACTTAAAATATTACCTGCCATATAGTAGCTCTCAATGCATTTTTTATTGTTATATCTCATGTTGTTTTCAGTCTTGAATAACTGTTTTCATGGAAAAAAGGTCAGTGTCTTAATTTGAGTATAATCTTAATAATTTAAGAACCCAGAATCCAAAGGGATAAGAAATAACTGAAAGATCAACAAAATATATGAAACTCCTGTATGTGTATATGTGTCATATAGAACTCTCTGCATAGAATATACAGACCAGTATTACTTTACTTAGGTAGAAATATTTATCTAACTTGGTTGGGAAAAGCATACACACATCATTAATTGTAGTTATTTTTGTAGTTCCAGAACATTGTCAGTTATATTTTGTGTTTTTAATAAACAAAGGAATTTTAAATGCTCTTTTATGGCTTTTTCAGAGAGATATTAATAAATATAAGCTTTACCAGTTACTACTTTTGTCATTAGAGGTAAACATACCAAAGAAATATATAAGCTTGCATAAAATTTACGGTTAGTGTAATTTAGAGAATCAAAATTTTCTCAGGAACTCTTTGTAGTCTGAGCCCTCAGATTTTACAATGACTAGAGAATAAATTGTAGAGGAAGTCTACAATGTCTCCTCCAACCAAGTACACATAAAAACATATGGCTGGGGGTAGGGAGAAAAAGAAAGGGATATGAAAAGTGTCAGGGGAAAGTAGAGTTTTTTCTGCCCTTATTTGCCAATGACTGAGAGGTCCTGGGAAACAGTAATTTCAGTACTAAAACCAGGAAAGTCCCAAGAAAACTGGTATGAGTTGGGAGGGAACAAAAACAAAAATCCAATGTGGAAAGATTTGGACAGCTAAGCCTCTGGTTATCAAAAGACAATTGTAACCCTGGTGTGGTCATCTGTGACCAGATTGTCCTTGGCAGCACCCAGTGACCGTGAATTAGGACAGCTAAAATTCTTAGATTTTTCAGATTTGTATATGATTTACCCACATTGTGGTTTGGTGATTTTAAGTAACAAAATATTTCTGAATTCCCAGGATGGAACCCCATCTAGATGTGTCTGAATACAAGTAGGCTCAACCAAAACTATGGGCATTGTCACACTTCCAACTATGGTTTCAATCATGAGAATGGCTTCCCCATCATGTTAAATGATGTTCCTTTGTCTTCCAGATGGTAGGTGGGGTGTCTTGCACAATCTATTGATGTAGGTGCCACAATTACAAATGTAAACATGTGAAGAAACACATGTGCTTAGAACCACTCTGGAAAGCTGCAAATCTGATCAGTCTTAGGAATCATCTCTTAAGTGTCACAGACTGGAAGCCAAGCATCCTTCCTTTCCCACGACGGTGCTTCTCTTATTCCAGTAATTCCAAGAATTATTGTCCTCTCCCTGTGACAGAACTCCACAGCTAAATGGCCTGGGTACAAATCTGAGCTCTGTGCTTCATCAGCTGTGGGATTTTGTCTCCCATTTCATTCCTAATTTGGGGATCATACATATACTCAAATGATAGGGTCTAGATGAAGAGTGATGGATTAATATATGTAAAATAATTGAAGGATAACTTGCACATAGGAAAAGCTATATAAGTATACACAATCATCATTTTGTTATTATTTTCTAGTCAGAATATCTAAATGCCACCATCTATACTCCTAGAGATCCACTCAGGCATGAAAAGAAAAGCTAGAAAAGTTGAAAAACAATTTAAAGCACTATTAATCTGTTTTCAGAAAGGAAGGATTATATTTTTGAAGGCCAGTAAAATATTTTGTGAAAGTATTTCTGAATTCAATATATAAATGTATAAACCAGTGTAATCTTATTTACAGATATTTTAAAAATTCGACTTATTCTCAAAGTTTGATATAATTGAGTGATTTGTTTACAACTGTTAGCACTTGTATTACTTTTACTCCACAATCCAGGAAGGGGCGGACTGTGGGAGAGGCACTGGCTTCTGTGTGCCTACTTCAGAGAAACAAAGTAGCAAAACAAATTGGATCCAGAGGTGACAATTCTCTGTCAACCCCAGATCAGAACAGAAATCAAGAAGGAAATGAAGTATTTAAACAAAAAAGAGATTTCACAAAGCCTTTGTGAATCTGAAATGTGAGGCGTCATTATATGATTTTATTGAAAACTTCTAGAAAATGACAATACTCCAAACAAATGACTTCAACTACAATTAAGTGACTTAAAATGTTTCAGAAAGGGTGGTCCTCGTTTTAATTTGGAAAGACTTTTGTTCATTTCCTGGTAAAGTGTTAAATCCCTGTGAGGGCCTGTAATTTGAGCAATAAATGCTTTTAGTAGGCACTATAATTTAATTAAGTTCTATCAAAATAATTTCTAAGGAGCCTAATAATATATTATTAGGTTTTTAAATTAGGATGACGCTTTCTGCTGCAGAATAAAGTCCTACCTGACATGCCATGTTTTAAAATATTTTCTCTCCACACTCCCCTCTTTTTCTGTATTATAGCCTTATCCTCTGAGAGAATATATAGGTTATTACTTTTTTTTACTGAGTTTTTTTCTTCAATAGTTTATCTAAGGCTGGCCTAACAACATTTGTTACCTGATTAAAATAAATTGGGACTTTTAGAATTTGGACCTACCTTTAGAGGAAAAAGGGACTTTTTCCAATAAAGTCCATTTCCCAATGATTTGGATAGTATTACTTGTAAAAAAAATAGCTATAAAGCAATATTAATATTTCTCTTCACCTAATTTCAAACTTCATAGTATTAGAAGCTTTCCTTATGGATAAAATTAAAATTATATATAGAAATATAAATTTACTCAAACAAATTAAAATGTATACTTCAGGGCCCCTTAATAAAAGTTACATGTATTCTAGAAAACATTAAATAATGAATAAATGCTTTATACATTTAGCATAAATTGACAGATGTGGTACTGGACTTGGCTGTCTTGGTGGTAAAAACTGACTGAAAATCATAAGTTTAACATCAGACTATAGCTATCAAAAGGCAGGAATTCCTTCTGTTTTCTCATAAGTTCCCACAAAATTCCTAATTTTTTGCTATGAATTACTAATACTTTATAGTGTCTATTCAAAGCAGGTAACAAATAAATATTTCATGAAAGACTGTGGAATAAACTTGTTAAAGAGAAAGCTTTCAAAAGGAATAAATAATAAGCAGTACCTAAGACTATTTCAGCATGTATGGCTACTTGAAAGTAACAGTCTAAATAAAATCTACCCAGAAAATTCAAAGACAGCTGCTTAAGTGAGAGCAAAAATTTACATGTGAAATAGACAAGCAAACAAAGAAACAGGTAATGCCAAAAGTTTTGCCGAGCACAACTGAGCAGGAGTTGGGAGGCCACCCCTCCAGGCGGTCACAAAGCACCGAGCTGATCTCCCTGTGCTATGCGGCTGCTTCCCACTATCTATCTACCTTACGTTTGTTAGTGTATATATGTCCATGCCTCTCTCTCGCTTTGTCACAGCTTACCCTTCTCCCTCCCCATATCCTCAAGTCCATTCTCTAGTAGGTCTGTGTCTTTATTCCTGTTTTACCCCTAGGTTCTTCATGACATTTTTTTCCTTAAATTCCATATATATGTGTTAGCATACGGTATTTGTCTTTCTCTTTCTGAAGTAAGTCAAACTATGCTAACACATATATATGGAATTTAAGAAAAAAAGATGTCATGAAGAACCTAGGGGTAAAACAGGAATAAAGACACAGACCTACTAGAGAATGGACTTGAGGATATGGGGAGGGAGAAGGGTAAGCTGTGACAAAGCGAGAGAGAGTCATGGACATATATACACTAACAAACGTAAGGTAGATAGAGAGTGGGAAGCAGCCGCATAGCACAGGGAGATCAGCTCGGTGCTTTGTGACCGCCTGGAGGGGTGGGATAGGGAGGGTGGGAGGGAGGCAGACGCAAGAGGGAAGGGATATGGGAACATATGTATATGTATAACTGATTCACTTTGTTATAAAGCAGCAACTAATAAAAAAAAGGACTGTAATTCTGTTATTTTTTGTGATACTTCGGTTTCATTTGAGTCTTAGTCTCAAAATCCTCATTTCTGAGATGACAGGACCGAATCATGTTTTGCCTACAGATTATGATCGAGGCTGCTCACGTGGGTATTTGAATGGATTTGAACTGAACAGGGAGAAAAAATGAGCCTATTCAGTTGGATAGTTGGAACAGAAGATTTGATTAAGACAAATAAGGAAGCATTCAGTCTCTATTGTTTCAATTAACAGTGATCCAGTTTTGTATTGGTTTTCTTCCTAATTCAAAATATTTATGTTAAGAGAAAATATACCATAGTAGAAAGTACATGAGAATTGGAAACAGAATTAGGATAAAAACCAGGGTTGATATTATTTTAGAAGTCTCTGCAAATTAATTAATCCTTCAGACTTTAAATTTCTTTATCTGAAGATAAAGGTAATAATTCATACATCATATAGCTCTTTTGAGAACTCAATGTATGTAATTTATATTAAGTATATGTATGTGCCTGAAATATCAAGTGCATGCTATATATACAATTGGATTTCAATATATGATCCTATGATAAGACAATTAGATCCTAACAGTGGATTCTAAATGGTAATACAAACACTGAAATAGGGTCCAGAGCAGAGGCTCTGCAAATTAAGGAGTCATGGAGTTATATAGCTGCAAGAAAACTTGAGATTTAAGGTAAAGGTAAAGATAAAAAGAGAAACTATAAAAGTAGGTTTTTATTAAACTAAGAGGAATTTATAGGTAAGTAATTTAAAAATAGTGTATCAGCTATTTCAAGAATTTTGATAATATACTTTTACACTTCATTCTTAGAACCTGTGACAGCTACGATTATTTAAAAAATTGTGCCATTAACTCTGTGCTTCAGAAAAATATTGATCAAGTCATAGGATTCCAGTTTTTCCATTCCTTCAATGTGTGACAAGTTATCAGGAAAATATTTAAAGAACAAACGTCAAGTGTATTAAAAAATCCTTCATTAGTATGAAAATTTTGATCCATGAAAGATTTTTCTCAAACCAGAATATATTAATAATGAGAAATAACTAATTTGTATTATTTATGAGGCTAGTCATTACTAGCATGAATCAGACAATATCGACTTTCTCACAAATAGACTTCAATATAAATCTAATGTTCATAATAGAATATACTAGAGTGGAAAATAATATTGGACAATGGAATAAAGTTATGATTTCTAAAATAAAAGGAAAGTAAAAGGAGAAAACAATAATCAGGAAACCATGACAAAAATTACTGCACTAAAATTGTTTCATTGATGAATTTGTAGCCTATTATACTGCATTTTACAACAAGATAAATTTGTGTCTCAATAGTTTTGGCATTAGAACTGCCACTAGGTGTCACTATAAGCTAAATGATTTCAGTAAATATGATTGATTTTTTTTTCTTTTAACTGAATAAAAAAAAAGGATATTTACTGGACATTTATGGAATATATTATAAATTCGCTCCAAATTATAAAAAAGTTATTTGACATTTTTGCTTAAAATTTTCCATATTTTTCTAAATTGTATTTTATTTCTTAAAGACTTCCATTACAGCCGAAATCTGTAAGAATCAAATTAAGGATTAGGATTAGGAAAAAGATTATGTTGCCTACCAAATAAAAGGGGAAAAAATAAGGGTCTGTAAAACAGAGAGTTAAATTCCAAATTTGGTTTACAAAAATATATTAATGTGAAAGTTAGCTAAACAAGTAGGATTTTAGCAAAAACAAAATTTTTGAATTGCTATAGATGTCTATCTGTTAAATATAACATATAAATCAAACAGCTAATGGTAACATGGAATACACCATATAAATATTTAGAGATAGTTCTTCTTGATCATACCACACTGAACATGAATCAGATCAAACTATTGTTTCTTTTAATTAGTTCAACAGCTACAAAGCTATTTAGTTAGGATGCTATGTGGTTCTCAAATATTTCACACAGTGCTTCAATGAGACTTCTTCTGATTCATTTATAATCCTGTTATAGATCCCCTGCGCACACTAGAAGAGAAACTTGGATCTTACTCAGAAAAGAGAAGCATCTCCTAATTTACTGACCTGTAGAATGTGTGGCTTGAAAGCCTTTTCTCTGAACAGATGCATCAGAAACAAACCGAACAAACATTTTATTTCCAGTAGCCACAAGGGGCTCTGGTATCTTGTTCCCACACAGTCGTCCAAGAATTGGTGATTTTTCCGTTTCTCCATCAAATACTTCCAAATGATCATAAGCACATTCTTGATGCTGCTCAATCTCAAATTCACTAAAGATCTATTAAAAAAGAAAGAAAGGGGAAAAAAATTAAAAAGCCACATATCACTCAAAATGGGTTCTTTTCTTTGGAGCAGAAATACAGAACAATAATATGTCCAGGCCATGCAAATGATTCAGTCCATCTAGCACATTATTGAAAGGGGCGTGAAATCAATAGAATATAAAGTCTCTAGGAAGACTTTATAATGAAGAAAACAATGTAATAACTTCACGTGAAATTCGATTGTACTATTTGACTATTGCAACTAATTCTACTCTTGCAATTAAGTCTACTCCAGAATTTAGATTATAATAACAATTTATATTTTATTCTGATTTTATTCTTAATGCATCAGAAAATTTTAAACAGTTATATTTAAAAAATGATTCCTTCTGGTGTTAATGATCATAAACTACTGAACATCATCATACCATTGAGCACTTAAACTAAAAAGAAAACCCCATAAAATAATTAAACAAGTAATTATTTTCCCAAAAATTAAATGTAGTAAATCTTAATAGAATACATAACACAAAGGGATTTTTCATTATACATTTCTTTATTTAGATCTTACAACCCATATTATTAGAAAACACTAATATGACTTTAAGCTAGATTATTTTTAATTAACTTTTCAGAGAGATGGTACACTTATTTTAATATTTGGAGTTTTGCAAAGTTTAGTATGCTTTTTTATGTGTAGCAAATTCTTAAAATAAAAGTTTATTAAATATTTAACACATTAAATATAACAATGGAAAGTTTAACTGAGACTGACTGAAAATAGTAATTGTCCAAACTATTAATAATTCCAGGGATTCTAGGTTAATTGCCATTGCCAATTAAGGCTTTTTCCATTCCTCATAAAAGGATCATACATTCAAGAAATAAACTATCACTCCTACTTAAGTCTATAGAGCAAAGCGAAAAAAAATTAAAATAAATTGGAGGAAATATAAAATATGCTTGAAAATGTAATAATTTTGCTACAATCCATACAGCATAAAATATTTGTAGATAAACTTTCTGCATACATGTTTTCTTTTTCTTTTTTATTTTCACGGTACGCGGGCCTCTCAGTGTTGTGGCCTTTCTCTGTTGTGGCCTCTCCCGTTGCAGAGCACAGGCTCCGGACGCGCAGGCCCAGCGGCCATGGCTCACGGGCCCAGCAGCTCTGCGGCATGTGGAATCTTCCCGGACCGGCACACGAACCCGTGTCCCCTGCATTGGCAGGCAGACTCTCAACCACGGCACCACCAGGGAAGCCCATACATGTTTTCTTTAATGCAGTTTTGTGAAGTGATTATAATTCTCAATTTAAAGCATACATTTTGTATTTTGGAAAGAAAAAAGTGACTAAGACTGGTTCTCCCTCACTGTTGATCACATTTATCAATTCCAACCACACTATCATCTGCTCTTATTTCTGACGTTAGAGGAGTAAGGCAAGAAATGAAGGAAGCAATTTATATTACTTAGGGAGTAGGAGAAAAGAGTGAAGAGACAAAAGAAAAGGAAGAGGGTTGATGTCTCATGTCTCATTCCACTGTGCCCTACTTAAAAATATAAATTAAAATGTTATAACTGGAGGTGAGGGGGAAGATGGTGGAAGAGTAAGACGCGGAGATCACCTTCCTCCCCACAGATACATCAGAAATACCTCTACACGTGGAACAACTCCTACAGAACACCTACTGAACGCTGGCAGAAGACCCTAGACCTCCCAAAAGGCAAGAAACTCCCCACGTACCTGGGTAGGGCAAAAGAAAAAAGAATAAACAGATACAAAAGAACAGGGATGGGACCTGCACCAGTGGGACGGAACTGTGAAGGAGGAAAGGTTTACACACACTAGGAAGCTCCTACGTGGGTGGAGAATGTGGGTGGTGGAGTGGGGAGCTTTGGAGCCACAGAGAAGAGCGCAGCCACAGCGGGGCAGAGGACAAAGCGGAGAGATTCCTGCACAGAGAAACGGTGCCGACCAGCATTCACCAGCCTGAGAGGCTTGTCTGCTCACCCCCTGGGGCAGGCGGGGGCTGGGAGCTGAAGTTTGGGCTTCAGTCAGAAAGCAAGGAGAGGAATGGTGGCGTGAACACAGCCTGAAGGGGGCTAGTACGCCACAGCTGGCCGGGAGGGAGTCCGGGAAAAAGTCTGGACCTGCCTAAGAGGCAAGAGACTTTTTCTTCCCTCTTTGTTTCCTGGTGCGCGAGGAGAGGGGATTAAGAGCACTGCTTAAAGGAGCTCCAGAGATAAGCGTGAGCCGTGGCTATCATCGCAGACCCCAGAGATGGGCATGAGACGCTAAGGCTAATGCTGCCACCATCAAGAAGCCTGTGTGCGAGCACAGGTCACTCTCCACACTTGCCCTCCCAGGGGCCTGTGCAGCCTGTCACTGCCAGGGTCTCGTGATCCAGGGAAAACTTCCCCTGGAGAACGCAAGGTGTGCCTCAGGCTGTTGCAACGTCATGCCAGCCTCTGCCACTTCAGGCTCACCCCACATCCGTACCCCTCCCTCCCCCCGGGCTGAGTGAGCCAGAGCCCCCTAATCAGCTGCTCCTTTAAACCTGTCCTGTCTGAGCGAAGAACAGACGCCCTCAGGCAACCTACACACAGAAGTGGGGCCAAAATCAAAGCTGAACCCGGGGAGCTGTGCAAACAAAGAAGAGAAAGGGAAATTTCTCCCAGCAGCCTCAGGAGCAGTGGATTAAATCTCCAAAATCAACTTGATGTGCACTGCATCCGTGGAATACCTGAATAGACAATGAATCATCCCAAATTGAGGCAGTGGACTTTGAGAGCAAGATATATAATTTTTTCCCCTTTTCCTCTTTTTGTGTGTATGTGTATGCTTCTGTGTGAGATTTTGTCTGTATAGCTTTGTTTTCACCATTTGTTCTAGGGTTCTGTCCGACCGTTTTTTTTTTTAATTAATTTTTTTTAATTCTTAATAATTATTTTTTATTTTAATAACTTTATTTCATTTTATCTTAGTTTATTTTATTTTATCCTTTCTTTCTTTCTTTCTTTCTATCTTCTTTCTTTCTTTCTTTCTTTCTTTCTACATTTTCTCCCTTTTATTCAGAGCTGTGTGGATGAAAGGTTCTTGGTGTTCCAGTCAGGCATCAGGGCTGTGTCACTGAGGTGGGAAAGCCACCTTCAAGACACTGGTCCAAAAGAGACCTCCCAGCTCCACGTAATAACAAATGGCGAAAATCTCGCAGAGATCACGATCTCAACACCAAGACAGAAAGTCACTCAACGACCAGCAAGATACAGTGCTGGACACCCTATGACAAACAACTAGCAAGACAGGAACACAACCCCACACATTAGCAGAGAGGCTGCCTGAAATCATAATAAGGCCACAGACACCCCAAAACACACCACCAAAAGTAGACCTGCCCACCAGAAAGACGAGATAGAGCCTCATCCACCAGAACACAGACACTAGTCCCCTTCACCAGGAAACCTACACAATCCACTGAACGAACCATAGCCACTGGGGACAGACACCCAAAACTACGGGAACAACGAACCTGCAGCCTGAAAAAAGGAGACCCCAAAAAAGTAAGATAAGCAAAATGAGAAGGCAGAAAAAAACACAGCAGATGAAGGAGCAAGGCAAAAAACCACCAGACCTAAAAAATGAAGAGGAAATAGGCAGTCTACCTGAAAAAGAATCCAGAATAATGATACTAAATATGATACAAAATCTTGGAAATAGAATAGAGAAAATGCAAGAAACAATAAACAAGGATCTAGAAGAACTAAAGAGGAAACAAGAAATGATGAACAACACAATAAATGAATTTGAAAATACTCTAGAAGGGATCAATAGAAGAATAACTGAGGCAGAATAATGGATAAGTGACCTGGAAATAAAATAGTGGAAATAAATACTGCAGAACAGAATAAATAAAAAAGAATAAAAGACAAGAGGACAGTCTCAGAGACATTTGGGACAACATTAAACACACCAACATTCGAATAATAGGGGTCCCAGAAAAAGAAGAGAAAAAGAAAGGGACTGAGAGAATTTTCAAAGAGATTAGAGTTGAAAACTTCCTTAATATGGGAAAGGAAATAGTTAATCAAGTCCAGAAAGCACAGAGAGTCCCATATAGGATAAAAACAAGGAGAAGCACACCACGACACATATTAATCAAACTGTCAAAAATTAAGTACAAAGAAAACATATTAAAAGCAGCAAGGGAAGAACAAGAAATAACACACAAGGGAATCCCCATAAGGTAAACAGCTGATCTTTCAGGAGAAATACTGCAAGCCAGAAGGGAGTGGCAGGATATATTTAAAGTGATGAAGGAGAAAAACATACAAACAAGATTACTCTACCCAGCAAGGATCTCATTCAGATTTGATGGAAATATTAAAATCTTTACAGTCAAGCAAAAGCTGAGAGAGTTCAGCACCCCCAAACCAGCTTTACAACAAATGCTAAGGAACTTCTCTAGGCAAGAAACACAAGAGAAGGAAAAGAGCTCCAATAACAAACCCAAAACAATTAAGAAAATGGGAATAGGAAGATACATATTGATAATTACCTTAAGTGTAAATGCATAAATGTTCCCACCAAAAGACACAAACTGGCTGAATGCAAACAAGAACAAGACCAATATATATGCTCTCTACAAGAGACGACTTCAGACCTAGGGACATGTATAGACTGAAAGTGACGGGATGGAAAAAGATATTCCATGTAAATGGAAAACAAAAGAAAGCTGGAGTAACAATTCTCATATCACACAAAATAGACTTTAAAATAAAGACTATTAGAAGAGACAAAGAAGGACACTACATAATGATCAGGGGATCGATCCAAGAAGAAGATATAACAATTGTAAATATTTATACACCCAATATAGGAGCACCACAATACATACGGCAAATACTAACAGCCATAAAAGGGGAAATCGACAGAAACACAATCATAGTAGGGGACTTTAACACCCCACTTTCACCAATGGACAGATCATCCAAAATGAAAATAAATAAGGAAACACAAGCTTTAAATGATACATTATACAAGATGGACTTAATTGATATTTATAGGACATTCCATTCAAAAACTACAGAATACATATTTTTCTCAAGTGGTCATGGAACAGTCTCCTGGATAGATCATACCCTGTGTCACAAATCAAGCCTTGGTAAATTTAAGAAAATTGAAATCGTATCAAGTATCTTTTCCAACCACAACGCTATGAGACCAGATATCAATTACAGGAAAAGATCTGTAAAAAATACAAACACATGGTGGCTAAACAATACACTACTTAAATAATCAAGTGATCACTGAAGAAATCAAAGAGGAAATCAAAAAATACTTAGAAACAAATGACAATGGAGACACAATGACCCAAAACCTATGGGATGCAGAAAAAGCAGTTCTAAGAGGGAAGTTTACAGCAATACAATCA
This sequence comes from Hyperoodon ampullatus, assembly GCF_949752795.1. Classification (NCBI taxonomy): domain Eukaryota; kingdom Metazoa; phylum Chordata; class Mammalia; order Artiodactyla; family Ziphiidae; genus Hyperoodon; species Hyperoodon ampullatus. The sequence goes on from NC_136914.1 coordinate 34,470,762, forward strand.
CACCTTAAGAAACAGGGCACATATCAGATAAACAACCTAACCTTGCACCTAAAGCAATTAGAGAAAGAAGAACAAAAGCCCCCCAAAGTTAACAGAAGGAAAGATGTCATAAAGATCAGATCAGAAATAAATGAAAAAGAAATGAAGGAAATGATAACAAAGACTGATAAAACTAAAAGCTGGTCCTTTGAGAAGATAAGCAAAATTGATAAACCATTAGCCAGACTCATCAAGAAAAAAAGGGAGAAGACTCAAATCAATAGAATTAGAAATGAAAAAGGAGAAGTAACAAGTGACACTGCAAAAATACAAAAGATCATGAGAGATTACTACAAGCAACTCTATGCCAATAAAATGGACAACCCAGAAAAAATGGACAAATTCCTAGAAATGCACATCCTGTCAAGACTGAATCAGGAAGAAATAGAAAATATGAACAGACCAATCACAAGCACTGAAATTAAAACTGTGATTAAGAATCTTCCAACAAACAAAAACCCAGGACCAGATGGCTTCACAGGCGAATTCTATCAAACATTTAGAGAAGAGCTAACACCTATCCTTCTCAAACTCCTCCAAAATATAGCAGGGGGAGGCACACTCCGAAACTCATTCTATGAGGCCACCATCACCCTGATGCCAAAACCAGACAAAGATGAGACAAAGAAAGAAAACTACAGGCCAATATCACTGATGAACATAGATGCAAAAATCCTCAACCAAATACTAGCAAACAGAATCCAACAGCACATTAAAAGGATCATACAGCATGATCAGGTGGGGTTTATTCCAGGATGCAAGGATTCTTCAATATACACAAATCAATTAACGTGATACACCATATTAACAAAGTGAAGGAGAAAAAGCATATGATCATCTCAATAGATGCAGAGAAAGATTTTGACAAAATTCAACACCCATTTATGATAAAAAAAACCCTGGAGAAAGTAGACATAGAAGGAACTTTTGTCAACATAATCAAGGCCATCTATGACAAACCCACAGCTAACATCGTCCTCAATGGTGAAAAACTGAAACCATTTCCACTAAGATCAGGAACAAGACAAGGTTGCCCACTCTCAACACTCTTATTCAACATAGTTTTGCAAGCTTTAGCCACAGAATCAGAGAAGAAAAGGAAATAAAAGGAATCCAAATCGGAAATGAAGAAGTAAATCTGTCACTGTTTGCAGATGACATGATACTATACATAGAGAATTCTAAAGAAGCTACCAGAAAACTACTAGAGCTAATCAATGAATTTGGTAAAGTAGCAGGATACAAAATTAATGCACAGAAATCTGTGGCATTCCTATACACTAATGATGAAAATACTGAAAGTGGAATTAAGAAAACACTCCCATTTACCATGGCAACAAAAAGAATAATATATCTAGGAATAAACCTACCTAAGGAGACAAAAGACCTGTATGCATAAAATTATAAGACACTGATGAAAGAAATTAAAGGTGATACAAATCGATGGAGAGATATACCATGTTCTTGGATTGGAAGAATCAACATTGTGAAAATGACTCTAATACCCAAAGCAATCTACCCATTCAATGCACCCCCTATGGAACTACCTCTGGCATTTTTCACAGAACTAGAACAAAAAATTTCAAAATTTGTATGGAAACACAAAAGAACCCGAAGAGTCAAAGCAATCTTGAGAACGAAAAATGGAGCTGGAGGAATCAGGCTCCCTGACTTCAGACTATCCTACAAAGCTACAGTAATCAAGACAGTATGGTGCTGGCACAAAAACAGAAATATAGATCAATGGAACAGGATAGAAAGCACAGAGATAAACCCAGACATATATGGTCACCTTATCTTTGATAAAGGTGGCAGGATTGTACAGTGGAGAAAGGACAGCCTCTTCAATAAGTGGTGCTGGGAAAACTGGACAGGTACATGTAAAAGTATGAGATCAGAACACTCCCTAACACCATACACAAAAATAAGCTCAAAATGGATTAAAGACCTAAATTTAAGGCCAGAAATTATTAAACTCTTAGAGGAAAACATAGGCTGAACCCTCTATGACATAAATCACAGCAAGATCCTTTTTGACCCACCTCCTAGAGAAATGGAAATAAAACCAAAAGTAAACAAATGGGACCTAATGAAACTGAAAATCTTTTGCACAGCAAAGGAAACCATAAAGAGGACCAAAAGACAACCCTCAGAATTGGAGAAAATATTTGCAAATGAAGCAACTGACAAAGGATTAATCTCCAAGGTTTACAAGCAGCTTCTGCAGCTCAATAACAAAAAAACAAACTACCCAATCCAAAAATGGGCAGAAGTCCTAAACAGACGTTTCTCCAAAGAAGATATACAGACTGCCAACAGACACATGAAAGAATGCTCAACATCATTAATCATTAGAGAAATGCAAATCAAAACTACAATGAGATACCATCTCACACTGGTCAGGATTGCCACCATCAAAAAATCTAGAAACAATAAATGCTGGAGAGGGTGTGGACAAAAGGGAACACTCTTGCACTGCTGGTGGGAATGTGAGTTGGTACAGCCACTATGGAGAACAGTGTGGAGGTTCCTTAAATAACTACAAATAGAACTACCATATGACCCAGCAATCCCACTACTGGGCATATAACCTGAGAAAACCATCATTCAAAAAGAGTCATGTACCAAAATGTTCATTGCAGCTCTATTTACAATAGCCAGGAGATGGAAGCAACCTAAGTGTCTATCATCAGATGAATGGATAAAGAAGATGTGGCACATATATACAATGGAATATTACTCAGCCATAAAAAGAAACGGAATTCAGTTATTTGTAGTGAGGTGGATGGACCTAGAGTCTGTCATACAGAGTGAAGTAAGTGAGAAAGAGAAAGACAAATACCGTATGCTAACACATATATATGTAATCTAAGAAAAAAAATGTCTTGAAGAACCTAGGGGTAAGATGGAAATAAAGATACAGACTTACTAGTGAATGGACTTGAGGATATGGGGATGGGGAAGGGTAAGTTGTGACAATGTGAGAGAGTATCATGGACATATATACACTAGCAAACGTAAAATAGATACCTAGTTGGAAGCAGCCACATAGCACAGGGAGATCAGCTCGGTGCTTTGTGACCACCTAGAGTGGTGGGATAGGGAGGGTGGGAAGGAGGGAGATGCAGGAAGGAAGAGATATGGGAACAGATGTATATGTATAACTGATTCACTTTGTTATAAAGCAGAAACCAGCACACCATTATAAAGCAATTATACTCCAATAAAGATGTTAAAAAATGTTATAACCAATAAGCATTAGTGAATCACTATTTGCTATAATTATTATGAGTAAAAAGGAATATATACTTCATTCAACCAATGACTATGGCTAGTTCAAAAAAGATTAAATACAGCACAAAGAATATCAGCGGAAACAAACACAGTTCAGAAAAATACAGTGAACAAGGAGAGTTTAGAAGAGTTTATTTAATCTGAAGCCCAACATTCAAAGTACACCACCACCAAACGGTTTGTCACTTATTAGTCTCTGTAATCTAGTGGCAGAGAATGAAGCAGAGTAGACGCACAGTGCATGGACTATAAAGGACACTGAATGGATTGTTGGCTGGATGTCTGTATAAGGCTGTCCATTCATCTACCTAATTACCTAAACCCAGTTTATGGCCAATCCCATGAATGGAAACAACGTAGACATGACAAACCAAAACTTCTGGTTATCTGCCACTCATAAGATGGTACTCAGTCAGCTTCTATTATCTTTGTGTACACATAAACAGTCTTAATATCAGTTTGTAACTGTTAAGAAAGCAGTAAGTGAAAATCAGCTTAACTGCACCGAGTTTGTTTTAGCTAAATATGCAACCAAGCTTCTATATAATAAGATAAATATTGTTTTAAAAGAAATATAACAATATCTGAAAACTGTTGCATGTTGAATAATTGTCTCTTTTGAATGGGCTTTAGAACCATTCATCTATAAATATAAAGAGCAGAGAAGCCTACTGTGTACAAGAAAAAATTTTAAGAATGATGGGGATAATGGCATTCTAAAGCTTATCCTTTAAGTAAAAGTTAATAATGGGATCAGAATTTACAGACCACACATGTTCAGTCCATTGATTGGCCCATTGAAAACTAAGTGAATGAGATAACTAAGTGGCTACTTCATTCTCTAATGAAATAACTGCAGGATTTCTGGAGTAAATCATAACATATTTTACAGAGCAGAGCAATACAACACAAGGTGGCATTGAACTAGTGGACTGGGGGCATGCTGACACCTGGTATGGAGTCCATTGGCTCCAGCTTTTTATCAAATTACTAATGGAATCAGACTGACTCTATAAGAGACAGATTAGGCAAAGCTTTTGTAGATGACACATTCTCAATGATGCAAATAACTCGCATTCATTAAAATACTGTTGAATTTTCTTCTTGGAATAAGTAGCAGCTTGTTAGGTCAGCTGCAAAGATTGGGTGGTCCTTTTGGTCCTTTTCCAGAAGTCAGCTTAACCAAATGCTCCACCACACACAAACAAAATGTGACAAATTCACATGCTGAGATCTCATAAATCGGCCCTGTAATATCATAGAGACATCCACGTAGAGACCCCTCCATATATAGTGACTTTGCCTTAATAGAAAATATTTCTAGGCCATAGAACGGTATTATAGGAGTCCATGGGAAAATAGAAAATCTTAAAAACAGTTTTTAGAGTTCCCAAAGATAACGTGAGATACACAATTTATTACTTTATTCTATCACACATTCTAAGCCATGAATCTCTGTCTAAATGATGCAGAATGTGAAAATTTCCAGCCACCAGGAACCAATGGCACAGAAACCTCTTCCTAGAAGACACTTAGATTCCCCCAAAAAATTCACCCAATGTCCTTCAACTTTACAATGGAGACAGAACAGAAAAGCTGATGTGTGGAGCTCTAAGGAAGTCTGATTTCTGCTGAAACACTGCCTTCTTTTTGGGGGACTTTTAAATATTTTTCTTAAGTGTTTACACTCAGACTTTACAGAAAGTTTGGTATTCGAACATTTAAACCTTACTCACTCCATGATTATATTTCTATGATTTTAAGGTTCATAATCCAGGTTTCAGAAAGACTAAAAAGAGTGAATGACTGTAAGTTCTAGTAAGAAATTCTAATGCATTTAAGGAGTTTCATTCAAAAGGAATAAAATTGAACTTTCATTTTAAGCTTTGGAAAGAATAACTGTGTGTTTCTGGAACATCCAAGCAAGTCTAATCTACCTTCCTGGGCACCAGCCAAGCTTCCATATGCAGCTCCCTCATATGAACATCTGTAGAGGTACTTTTACTGAAAATACAGGCACTGGCTAAAGGATAAGGCCATTCAATGTCACATTTACAAGGGACATGATACATTCACAAGGGACAAGATAATAAAATGATAATGCTTAATGTGGAAATAAAATCTAGCTAAGATTTAAACTAAGAGAATTAAAGAGACTGATACAATGTGAGCAGTTGTGAGATGAAATTCAGAGCTCCCGAGTTCTAGTCATCTTTCACCTTTTCCTCCCTTGGTGAGAACTATTATTTGGTTTCCCACAAGACGTTGGAAGGATTGGAGGCCACTGGAAAAAAAAAAAGGCACAGTGGAATATAAACCCCAGGCTTCTGATTCAAAAGACCTTTCTTTCCCATGAATACTCTATAACAGTGATCAAATATACTTATAATGGATTTATGGTGAAGAATTATATAACACTTGTGGGTGTTTTGTTTTCCAAATGTCCCATATATGAAGCTGTAAATTACAACTATATTACTTAGCAGAGCTTTAGGATATGATAAATAAAATAAAAATGATGTAAGTGTATTAGCCTATTTTTGTGTGCTCCTATGCCTAGAACTTTATTTCTGTTTCATTTGTTTTATTTTGTTTTTAATGAAGAGTAATTCAGAATATGAAAAAAGTACCAGAAATTTAATGATCAGTTGAGCCTCTCAAAACCAAGACAGGGTGAAGCCAGGAATGATAGAACTTTATCCCTTTATTCATTCAGAACTTTATCCTTCGTCTAGTAGGAAGACTTTTTCCAAGTATCTTTCAACCAAGGTTTCTTTTACTTTAAAACTGTTATCATGCATTTAGCATCTCATGATTAAACACACACACAGACACACACACACAAATACACACTCTAAAAACAAGGCAAATATATTAGTTTCCTATTGCTGCTCTAGCAAATTAACACATACTTAGTGACTCAATACAACACACTTTTCTGGGGACTAGGACAAAGTCATCTTTGGGGAATGGGGAGCATTATTCTGCTACCATAGAAAGTAAGGCCAAATATTTTCACCTTCTGATTCTCAGGGGAAATGAGGACAAACACTTATAACTGCATGATTTCAAACTCTTTTATCCATAACTTTATTAGCTCAGTCAAGAAATGAAGTCCCATATAGGAAATCTGTCTTGAAGTCTGCTTTTTTGTAATTAAACTTTTACTGGAACACAACCATGTCCATTCATTTGTGCATTGACTGGCCTCACCCAGCAACAAACAGGCTGCCTAAAGACCTCCTGAGCCCACAGCCCACTGGACACAGCCCTGCCCAGTAGATGGCCAGGACCCAGCTCTACTCACCAGTGAGGAGGCACCAGCTTCAGAATCCACTGGGCCCTAGTGCTGCCCTCCAGGAAGGCTGGCATAGCCTCTGGATCAGCCTCACCCACCAGGGAGCAGAAAACAGATGTAAGAAAATCACAATCCCATAACCTGTGGACTTAACCTGCCCACAGCAGGACAGACCCTGCCCTGGGACCAGCTGGGCCCTGACCCTGCCCAGTAGCAGGCCAGCACAAACTCCAGAACACCCCAGACCCAGTACCCACCTGTGTTTCAGGAACTGCCCCCACCCCTCCCACTAGTGATCTTATATCAGCTCTGGGACTCCTGGGCCCTGTAACCAGACTCCAGAACCTAATTCTGCCTGCCAGTAGTCCAGCACTAACACCAGGACCTGGTTTCACCTATCAGTGTGTGGGCAACAGCCCCGGAGTCTTATGGACCCTAACTCTTCCCATTAGTGAGCCAGCACTAGTCTTGGGGCCCCCCGGGGTTCTGCAGCTAGCTGCCTTGTGACCAGGCCCCACCAACCAGCAGCTGGCAGCCTCCACACAAGACAGGTCCAAGCCACCAACCAGACCAGGGGCCAATCAAGCCTAACAGTCCACCCACATAGTCAGCCTGCCACAACTGAAGGACCCACACAGGCCTAATAGGGAGAACTCCTAGAGCATATAGCTTGGGTGACAAGAAGAGAGCACACTGCTGGGACACAGGACATCTGCAAAAGTCCCCTTCTCCAAGATGAGGAAAAGTAACCAACCTACTAGATACATAAAAATAAAAATAAAAACAGCAACTTAGGCAAAATGAAGTGACAGAGGAACATGTTCCAGATGAAGGAACAAAATAAAAACCCCAGAAGAACTAAATGAAGTGGATCTAGGCAATCTACCTGAGAAAGGGTTCAAGGTAGTGATTGTAAAGATAATCAAAGAACCTGGGAGGAGAGTGATGCACAAAACGAGAAGTTAGAAGGTTTAAACAAGGAGTTAGAACAAAAACCAGAGATGAAAAATATTAAAACTGAAATGAAAAATACACTAGAAGGAATCAAGTGTAGACTAAATGATAGAGAAACAGATCAGCAAGCTGGAAGACAGAGTAGTGGAAATCACTGAGGATGAAGAGAGAAAAGAAAAAAGAATGAAAAGAAATGAGGACAGTTTAAGAGACTCCTGGAACAACATCAAGTGTACTAATATTTGCATTACAGTCTCAGAAGAAGAGAAAGGGGCTGCTAATGAATTTTAAGACATAATAGCTGAAAACTTCCCTAACATGGGAAATAAAACAGTCATCCAAGTCCAGGAAGTGCAGAGTCACATATAGGATTAACCCAAAGAGGAACACACCAAACGCTCCAAAACACATTGTAATTAAAATGACAAAAAGGGGGTCTTGAGAAGATGGCGGAAGAGTAAGATGCAGAGATCACCTTACTCCCCACAAGATACATTAGAAATATACACGTGGAACTGCTCCTATAGAACACATACTGAACGCTGGCAGAAGACCTCAGACCTCCCAAAAGGCAAGAAACTCCCCACGTACCTGGGTAGGATAAAAGAAAAAAGAAAAAAACAGAGACAAAAGAATAGGGATGGGGGGCTTCCCTGGTGGCGCAGTGGTTGCGAGTCCGCCTGCCGATGCAGGGGACGCAGGCTCGTGCCCCGGTCTGGGAGGATCCCACATGCTGCGGAGCGGCTGGGCCCGTGAGCCATGGCCGCTGAGCCTGCGCATCTGGAGCCTGTGCTCCGCAACGGGAGAGGCCACAGCAGTGAGAAGCCCGCGTACCACAAAAAAAAAAAAAAAAAAAAAAAAAAGAAAAAAGAATAGGGATAGGACCTGCACCAGTGGGAGGGAGCCATGAAGGAGGAAAGGTTTCCACACATTAGGAAGCCCCTTTGCAGGTAGAGACTGTGGGTCACGGAGAGGGGAGCTTTGGAACCGCGGAGTAGAGCGCAGCCACAGGGACGGCAAAGTGGAGATTCCCGCACGGAGTATTGGTGCCGAGCAGCACTCACCAGCCCAAGAGACTTGTCTGCTCACCCCCCGGGGCGGGTGGGGGCTGGGAGCTGAGGCTCAGGCTTCCGTCGGTTCGCAGGGAGAGGACAGAGGTTGGCGGCGTGAACACAGCCTGAAGGGGGTTAGTGCACAACAGCTAGCCGGGAGAGAGTTCGGGAAAAACTCTGGACCTGCCTAAGAGGCAAGAGACTTTTTCTTGCCTCTTTTTTTCCTGGTGCGAGAGGAGAGGGGATTAAGAACGCTGCTTAAAGGAGCTCCAGAGACGGGCGCCAGCAGGGGCTATCAGCGAGGACCCCAGAGACGGGCATGAGACACTAAGGCTGCTGCTGCACCCACCAAGAAGCCAGTGTGCAAGCACAGGTCACTATCCACACCTCACCTCCCTGGAGCCTGTGCAGCCCGCCACTGCCAGGGTTCCGTGATCCAGGGACAACTTCCCCAGGAGAACGCACAGCATGCATCAGGCTGCTGCAACGTCACACTGGCCTCTGCTGCCGCAGGCTCGCCCTGCATCCGTACCCCTCCCTCTCCCCTGCCTGAGTGAGCCAGAGCCCCTGAATTAGCTGCTCCTTTAACTGCATCCTGTCTGAGTGAAGAACAGACGCCCTCAGGTGACCTACATGAAGAGGCGGGTCCAAATAAAAAGCTGAGCCCCAGGAGTTGTGCGAACAAAGAAGAGAAAGGGAAATCTCTCCCAGCAGCCTCAGAAGCAGCGGCTTAAAGCTCCACAGTCAACTTGATGTACTCTGCATCTGTGGAATACCTGAATAGACAACGAATCATCCTAAATTGAGGATGTGGACTTTGGGAGCAACATATATTATTTTTTCCCCTTTTTCTCTTTTTGTGAGTGTGTATGTGTATGCTTCTGTGTGTGTGAGATTTTTTCTGTATAGCTTTGGTTTCACCATTTGTACTAGGATTCTATCCATCCATTCTGTTTTACTTTTTTTTTTACATTAAAAATTTTTTTTCATAATTATTTTTTATTTTTTATTTTAATAACTTTATTTTATTTTATCTTTATTTATTTTATCCTCTTTATTTCTTTCTTTCTAATATTTTCCCATTTTATTCTGAGCTGTGTGGATGAAAGGATCTTGGTGCTGCAGCCAGGAGTCAGTGCTGTGCCTCTGACATGGGAGAGCCAACTTCAGGACACTGGTCCACAAGAGACCTCTCAGCTCCACGTAATACCTAATGGCAAAAATCTCCCAGAGATCACCATGTCAACACCAAGACCCAGTTTCACACAATGACCAGCAAGCTACAGTGCTGGACACCCTATGCCAAACAACTAGCAAGACAGGAACAGAGCCCCATCCATTAGCAGAGAGGCTGCCTAAAATCATAAGGCCACAGACACCCCAAAACACACCACCAGACATGGACCTTCCCACAAGAAAGACAAGATCCAGCCTCATCCACCAAAACACAGGCACTAGTCCCCTCCACCAGGAGGCCTACACAGTCCACTGAACCAACCTTAGCCACTATAGACAGAAACCAAAAACGATGGGAACTATGAACCTGTAGCCTGCAAAAAGGAGACCCCAAACACAGTAAGATAAGCAAAATTCGAAGGCAGAAAAACACACAGCAGATAAAGGAGCAAGGCAACAAACTACCAGACTTAACAAATGAAGAGGAAATAGGCAGTCTACCTGAAAAAGAACCCAGAATAATGATACTAAAGATGATCCAAAATCTTGGAAATAGAAGAGAGAAAATGCAAGAAACATTTAACAAGGACTTAGAAGAACTGAAGAGGAAACAAGCAACGATGAACAACACAAAAAATGAAATTAGAAACACTCCAGAAGGGATCAACAGCAGAATAACTGAGGCAGAAGAATGGATAAGTGACATGGAATATAAAATATGGAAATAACTACTGCAGAGCAGAGTAAAGAAAGAAGAATGAAAAGAATTGAAGACAGTCTCAGCGACCTCTGGGACAACACTAAATGCACCAACATTCGAATTATAGGGGTCCCAGAAGAAGAAGAGAAAAAGAAAGGGACTGAGAAAATATTTGAAGAGATTAGAGTTGAAAACTTCCATAATATGGGAAAGGAAATTGTTAGTCAAGGCCAGGAGGCACAGAGAGTCCCATATAGGATAAATCCAAGGAGAAACATGCCAAGACACATATTAATCAAACTGTCAAAAATTAAGTACAAAGAAAACATATTAAAAGCAGCAAGGGAAAAACAAGAAATAACACACAAGGGAACCCCCATAAGGATAACAGCTGATCTTTCAGCAGAAACTCTGAAAGCCAGAAGGGAATGGCAGGACATATTTAAAGTGATGAAGGAGAAAAAACTACAACCAAGATTACACTACCCAGCAAGGATCTCATTCAGATTTGATGGAAATATTAAAACCTTTACAGACAAGCAAAAGCTGAAAGAGTTCAGCACCACCAAACCAGCTTTACAACAAATGCTAAAGGAACTTCTCTAGGCAAGAAAAACAAGAGAAGGAAAAGACCTAAATTAAGAAACCCAAAACAATTAAGAAAATGGGAATAGGAACATACATATCTATAATTACCTTAAATGTCAATGGATTAAATGCTCCCACCAAAAGACACAGACTGGCTGAATGGATACAAAAACAAGACTTGTATATATGCTGTCTACAAGAGACCCATTTCAGACCTAGGGACACATACAGAGTGAAAGTGAGGGGATGGAAAAAGATATTCCATGCAAATGGAAATCAAAAGAAAGCTGGAGTAGCAATTCTCATATCACAGAAAATAGATTTCAAAATAAAGACTATTAGAAGAGACAAAGAAGGACACTACATAATGATCAAGGGATCGATCCAAGAAGAAGATATAACAATTGTAAATATTTATGCACACAACATACGAGCACCTCAGTACATAAGGCAAATACTAACGGCCATAAAAGGGGAAATCAACAGAAACAGAATCATAGTACGGAATTTTAACACCCCACTTTCACCAATGGAGAGATCATCCAAAATGAAAATAAATAAGGAAACACAAGCTTTAAATGATACATTAAACAAGATGGACTTAATTGATATTTATATGACATTCCATCACAAAACAACAGGACACATATTTTTCTCAAGTGCTCATGGAACATTCTCCAGGATAAACCATATCTTGGGTCACAAATCAAGCCTTGGTAAATTTAGTAAAATTGAAATCATATCAAGTATCTTTTCCGACCACAAAGCTATGAGACTAGACATGAATTACAGGAAAAGATCTGTAAAAAATACAAACACATGGAGGCTAAACAGTACACTACTAAATAACCAAGTGATCACTGAAGAAATCAAAGGGAAATCAAAAAATAGCTAGAAACAAATAACAATGAAAATACGATGACCCAAAGCATATGGAATGCACTGAAAGCACTTCTAAGAGGGAAGTTTATAGCAATACAATCCTACCTTAAGAAACAGGAAACATCTCAAATAAACAACCTAACCTTGCACCTAAAGCAATTAGAGAAAGAAGAAAAAAAGAATCCCAAATTTGGCAAAAGGAAAGAAATCATAAAGATCAGATCAGAAATAAGTGAAAAAGAAATGAAGGAAACAATAACAAAGATCAATAAAACTAAAAGCTCGTTCTCTGGGAATATAAACAAAATTGATAAACCATTAGCCAGACTTATCAAGAAAAAAAGGAAGACTCAAATCAATATTATTAGAAATGAAAAGGGAAGTAACAACTGACACTGCAGAAATAAAAAAGATCATGAGAGATTACTACAAACAACTCTATGCCAATAAAATGGACAACCTGGAAGAAATGGACAAATTCTTAGAAATGCACAACCTGCCAAGACTGAAACAGGAAGAAATAAAAAATATGAACAGACCAATCACAAGCACTGAAATTGAAACTGTGATTAAAATTCTTCCTACAAAGAAAAGCCCTAGACCAGATGCCTTCACAGAAGAATTCTATCAAATATTTAGAGAAGAGCTTACACTCTTACAAAATATAGCAGAGGGAGGAACACTCCCAAACTCATTCTACAAGGCCACCATCACCCTGATACCAAAACCAGACAAAGATGACACAAAGAAAGAAAACTACAGGCCAATGTGACTGATGAACATAGATGCAAAAATCCTCAACTAAATACTAGCAAACAGAATCTAACAGCACCTTAAAAGGATCATACACCATGATTAAGTGAGGGTTATTCCAGGAATGCAAGGATTCTTCACTATATGCAAAGCAATCAATGTGATACACCATATCAACAAACTGAAGGAGAAAAACCATATGATCATCTCAATAGATGCACAAAAAGCTTTCGACAAAGCTCAACAATTTATGATAAAAGCCATGCAGAAAGTAGGCACAGAGGGAACTTTCCTCAACATAATCAGACCATATATGATAAACCCACAGTCAATATCATCCTCAATGGTGAAAAATTAAAACCATTTCCACTAAGATCAGGAACAAGAAAAGGTTGCCCACTCTCAGCCCTCTTATTCAAACGTAGTTTTGGAAGTTTTAGCCACAGCACTCAGAGAAGCAAAAGAAATAAAAGGAATCCAAATTGGAAAAGAAGAAATAAAGCTGTCACTGTTTGCAGATGACATGATATTATACATAGAGAATCCTAAAGATGATACCAGAAAACTACTGGAGCCAATTGAATTTGGTACAGTAGCAGGATACAAAATTAATGCACAGAAATCTCTGGCAATCCTATACTCTAATGTTGAAAAATCTGAAAGTGAAATGAAGAAAACACTCCCATTTACTGTTGCAAAAAAAGAATAATATATCTAGGAATAAACCTACCTAAGGAGACAAAAGACCTGTATGCATAAAATTATAAGACACTGATTAAAGAAATTAAAGATGATACAAATCGATGGAGAGATGTACCATGTTCTTGGATTGGAAGAATCAACATTGTGAAAATGACTCTACTACCCAAAGCAATCTACAGATTCAGTGCAATCCCTATGAAATTACCACTGGCATTTTTCACAGAACTAGAACAAAAAAATTTCACAATTTTTATGGAAACACAAAAGACCCCGAATAGTCAAAGCAATTTTGAGGACCAAAATGGGAGCTGGAGGAATCAGGGTCCCTGACTTCAGACTATACTACAAAGCTACAGTAATCAAGACAGTATAGTACTGGGACAAAAACAGAAATATAGATCAATGGAACAGGATAGAAAGCCCAGAGATAAACCCACACACTTATGGTCACCTTATCTTTGATAAAGGAGGCAAGAAAATATAGTGGAGAAAAGACAGCCTCTTCAATAAGTGGTGCTGGGAAAACTGGATAGCTACATGTGAAAGTATGAAATTAGAACACTGCCTAACACCATACACAAAAATAAACTCAAAATGGATAAAAGACCTAAATTTAAGGCCAGACCCTATCAAATTCTTAGAGGAAAACATAGGGAGAACACTCTATGACATAAATCACAGCAAGATCCTTTTTGACCCACCTCCTAGAGAAATGGAAATAAAAAGAAAAATAAACAAATGGGACCTAATGAAACTTCAACGATTTTGCACAGCAAAGGGAACCATAAAGAGGACCAAAAGACAACCCTCAGAATTGGAAAAAATATTTGCAAATGAAGCAACTGACAAAGATTAATCTCCAAGTTTTACAAGCAGCTCATGCAGCTCAATAACAAAACAACAAACAACCCAACCCAAAAATGGGCAGAAGATCTAAATAGACGTTTCTCCAAAGAAGATAGACAGATTGGCAACAGACACATGAAAGAATGCTCAATATCATTAATCATTAGAGAAATGCAAATCAAAACTACAATGAGATATCATCTCACACCGGTCAGAATGGCCTTCATGAAAATATCTAGAAACAATAAATGCTGGAGAGGGTGTGGGGAAAAGGGAACACTCTTGCACTGCTGGTGGGAATGTACATTGATACAGCCACTATGGAGAACAGTATGGACATTCTTAAGAAGCTAAAAGTAGAACTACCATATGACCCAGCAATCCAACTACTGGGCATATGCCCTGAGAAAACCATAATTTAAAAAATGTCATGGACACTTGGGTTGTTTACATCTCCTGGCTATTGTAAATAGAGCTGGTGTGAACATTGTGGTACATGACTCTTTTTGAATTATGGTTTTCTCAGGGTATATGCCCAGTAGTGGTATTGCTGGGTATATTGTAGTTCTATTTGTAGTATATTAAGGAGCCTCCATACTGTTCTCCAGAGTGGCTGTACCAACTCACACTCCCATTGGCAGTGCAAGAGTGTTCCTTTTTCTCCACACCTTCTCCAGCATTTATTGTTTCTAGATTTTTTTGATGATGGCCATTCTGACTGGTGTGAGATGATATCTCATTTTAGTTTTGATATGCATTTCTCTAATGATTAATGATGTTGAGCATTCTTTCATGTGTTTGTTGGCAGTCTGTATGTCTTCTTTGGAGAAATGTCTATTTAAGTCTTCTGCCCATTTTTGGATTGGGTTGTAGTATATTACTCAGCCATAAAAAGCAACGAAATTGAGCTATTTATAATGAGGTGGATGGACCAAGAGTCTGTCATCCAGAGTGAATTAAGTCAGAAAGAGAAAGACAAATACCATATGCTAACACATATATATGGAATCTAAGAAAAAAAAAGTCATGAAGAACCTAGGGGTAAAACGGGAATAAAGACACAGACCTACTAGAGAATGGACTTGAGGATATGGGGAGGGGGAAGGGTAAGCCGTGAGAAAGTGAGAGAGTGGCATGGACATATATACACTACCAAACGTAAAATAGATAGCCAGTGGGAAGCAGCCACATAGCACATGGTGATCAGCTTGGTGGTTTGTGACCACCTAGAGGGGTGGGATAGGGAGGGTGGGAGGGAGGGAGACGCAAGAGGTAAGAGATATGGGAACATATGTATATGTATAACTGATTCACTTTGCTATAAAGCAGAAACTAACACACCATTGTAAAGCAATTATACTCCAATAAAGCTGTTAAAAAATGACAAAAAGATAAAGAGAGAATATTAAAAGTTGCAAGGGAAAAGCAACAAATAACATACAAGGGAACTCCCATAAGACTATCAGCTGATTTTTTCAGCAGAAACTCTGCAGATCAGAAGGGTGTGGCACAATATATTTAAAGTGATGAAAGAGAAAAATTTCCACCCAAGAATACTCTACCCAGCAAAGTTCTTGTTCAGATTTGATGGAGAAATCAGAAACTTTACAGACAAGCACAAGCTAAAAGAATTCAGCACCACCAAATCAGCTTTACAATAAATGTTAAAGGAACCTGTCTAGGCAAAAAAGAAAAGGCCACAATTAGCAACAAGAAAATTACAAAATGAAAAAGTTCACCAGTAAAGGCAAACATACAGCAAAGTTAGGAAATCGTACACATACAAGCTAGTAAAGAGTTTAAAAGACAAAACTAGTAAAATCATCTGTATTCAGAGTAAGCAGTTAAGGGATACACAAAAGAATTAGATGTAAAATATGATACCCAAAACAGTAATCATGATGGGAGGAGAGTACAAATGCAGGGATTTTAAAATGCATTTGAAATTAAGAGATCAGCAAATTAAAACAATCACATATATACATAGACTGTTATAAAAAATGTGGTAACTGCAAACCAAAAATCTATAATAGATATGCACACAAAAAAGGAAAAGTTCTCTAAAGACATAATACTAAACACAGTCATCAAATAACAAGAGAAGGGAAAAAAGAAGAAGAAGAAAAAAGACCTACAAAAACAACCCCCCCCAAAAAAAAACCCCAAAACAATTAACAAAGTGGCAACAAAACATGCATATCAATAATTACCTTAAATGTAAATGGACTAATTGCTCCAGGAAAAAGACACAGAGTCGCTGAATGGATATCAAAATAGGACCCATATATTTGCTGCTTACGGGAGACTCACTTCAGATCTAAAGACACACATATACTGGGAATTCCCTGGTGGTTCAGTGGCTAGGACTCTGTGCTTCCAGAGAAGGGGGCCTGGGTTGGAGAATTAACTTCCTGAGAGCCATGTGGCATGGCCAAAAACAAAACAACAACAACAAAAAGGCACACATAGACTGAAAGTGAGGGGATGGAAAAAAGTATTCCATGCAAATGGAAATCAAAAGAAAGCTGGACTGGGCTTCCCTGGTGATGCAGTGGTTGAGAGTCCATCTGCTGATGCAAGGGACATGGGTTCATGCACCGGTCCGGGAAGATCCCACATGCCGTGGAGCGGCTGGGCCCATGAGCCATGGCTGCTGAGCCTACGCCTCCAGAGCCTGTGTTCTGCAACAGGAGAGGCCACAACAGTGAGAGGCCCGTGTACCACAAAAACAAACAAACAAACAAAAGAAAGCCAGAGTAACAATACATATAGCAGACAAAATAGACTTTAAGATAAAGACTGTTACAAGAGACAAAGACACTACGTAATGATGAAGGGATCAGTCAAAGAAAAAGATATAACAATTGTGAATATATATGCACCCAGCATAGGAGCACCTAAATATTGAATATATAGATCAAATATGAACAGACATAAAGGGAGAAATTGACAGTAACCCAACAATAGTAGGGGACTTTAACACCTCACTTACATCAATGGACAGATCATCCAGACAGAAAATGAATCTGGAAACGCTGGCCTTAAATGACCCATTAGAGCAGATGGACTTAATAGATATGTAGAGAACACTCCATCTGAAAGCCACAGAACACATTCTTTTCAAGTGCACATGGAACATTCTCCAGGATAGGTCACATGCTAGCCTACAAAACAAGTCTCAGTAAATTTGAGAAAACTGAAATCATGTCAAGCATGTTTTCAGATCACAACACTTTGAGACTAGAAATGAATTATAAGAAAAAAACTACAAAAAACACAAACACATGGAGGCTAAACAATATGCTACTAAACAATCTGTGGATCACTAAGGATTGAATTTCAAATTGATAAGGCTACACAAAAACTTGATCATGGTTGAATTTTCAATAAAAATAAAAAACATTTAGATTATTATCATAATTATGATTATTATTATGATATCATACAGCAGCATTTATTGGCACTTAATAAAGCACTGTGCCAAATACGTTGTATACAAGTTCATTTTGTATACACACAAAATTCATAAACAGCAACTTCAATTTCCAGATGAAGAAATCATTGTTTTAAAATGATAAGTATCGGGCTTCCCTGGTGGCGCAGTGGTTGGGAGTCTGCCTGCCGATGCAGGGGACGCGGGTTCGTGCCCCACTCCGGGAGGATCCCACATGCCACGGAGCGGCTGGGCCCGTGGGCTGTGGCCGCTGAGCCTGCGCGTCCGGAGCCTGTGCTCCGCAGCGGGAGAGGGCACAGCAGTGAGGGGCCTGCGCATTGCAAAAAAAAATAAATAAAAAAAAAAATAAAATGATAAGTATCTTCTCAAGATAACACAACTAGTAAGTAGAAGTGCTAGGATCTAGACACAAGTCTCTGCTGTATATTTGTTTAATCATTTATTTAATCATTGTAATTTTGTTAGGATGTTATCTTAACAAATGTTCCTAATCATATTAGGAAATATGATTATTTTCCATTTAAATTATTGCATAAGTATACACAGCAATTATGGATCTCTTTCTTCTCTGATGCAGGATGCTATAAGGAAAAATAAGACTTTTCTGTAGAGGCAGAATGCTTGGGCTTGAAGATAGTTAGATCCCTACTACCTTTATAAACTTTCCAAGTCATCTAAACTGCCTGGGACTGCTTCCTTACCTATAAGTGTAATTTATGACATCAACTTCAGGTAATATACAAGATACCACTTTGAAACCATTGGGAACTATCCACACAGTCTTAGCCTAAGTACAGTTTTAAGAGATACAAATGTGCCCAAGCTACATTTTACAATTTGGAGAGCATTTTCAAGAAATGGAAAACTTAAGAACATTCATATTTTTTTTTGTAGAATTTCATATGAGAGAGTGACTATTTTAGAATTTTTAAAAATGACACTCCCAGACACCTGGGGGAAGATGGCGGAAGAGTAAGACGCAGAGCTCACCTTCCTCCCAACAGATACACCAGAAATTCATCTACACGTGGAACAACTCCTACAGAACACCTACTGAATGCTGGCAGAAGACCTCAGACTTCCCAAAAGGCAAGAAACTCCCCACGTAACTGGGTAGGGCAAAAGAAACAAAGAAAAACAGAGACAAAAGAACAGGGACAGGACCTGCACCAGTGGGAGGGAGCCATGAAGGAGGAAAGGTTTCCACACACTAGAAGCCCCTTCGTGGGCGGAGACTGTGGGTGGCGGAGGGGGAAAGCTTCAGAGCCTCTGAGGAGAGCACAGCAACAGGAGTGCGGAGGGCAAAGCAGAGAGATTCCCGCACAGAGGATCGGTGCCGACTGGCACTCAGCAGCCCAAGAGGCTTGTCTGCTCAGCCGCTGGGGCGGGCGGGGCTGGGAGCTGAGGCTCGGGTTTTGGGTTTCAGTTGGAGCACAGGGAGAGGACTGGTGTTGGTGGCGTGAACACAGCCTGAAGGGGTTATGCACCACGGCTAGCCTGGAGGGAGTCCGGGAAAAAGTCTGGAGCTGCCGAAGAGGCAAGAGACGTTTTCTTCCCTCTTTGTTTCCTGGTGCGCGAGGAGAGGGGATTAAGAGCGCTGCTTAAAGGAGCTCCAGAGATGGGCGTGAGCCGCGGCTGAAAGTGTGGACCCCAGAGACGGGCGTGGGACGCTGGGGCTGCTACCGCCACAACCAAGAAGCCTGTGTGCGAAAACAGGTCACTGTCCATGCCCCCTCTCCAGGGAGACTGTGCAGCCCGCCACTGCCAGGGTCCCGGGATACAGGGACAACTTCCCCAGGAGAACGCAAGGGCGTGCCTCGTGCTGGTGCAACGTCACACCGGCCTCTGTCGCTGCAGGCTCGCCCCGCACTCCATACCCCTCCCTCCCCCCGGCCTGAGTGAGCCAGAGTCCCCGAATCAGCAGCTCTTTTAAACCCGTCCTGTCTGAGCGAAGAACAGACGCCCTCCGGCGACCTACACGCAGAGACGGGGCCAAATCCAAAGCTGAGACCCAGGAGCTATGAGAATAAAGAGAAAGGGAAGTCTCTCCCAGCAGTCTCAGGAGCAGCAGATTAAAGCTCCACAGTCAACTTGATGTACCCTGCATCTGTGGAATACATGAATAGACAACAAATCATCCCAAATTGAGGAGGTGGACTTTGAGAACAAGATTTATGATATTTTCCACTTTTCCTCTTTTTACAGTGAATTATCCCAAATTGAGGAGGTGGAATTTGAGAACAAGATTTATGATTTTATCCCCTTTTTCTCTTTTTGTGAATGTGCATGCGTAAGTTCCTGTGTGAGATTTTGTCTGTATAGCTTTGCTTCTACCATTTGTCCCAGGGTCCTATCCGTCCATTTTTTTTTTTTTTTAATTAAAAATTTTTTTTAATAATTATTTTTTTTATTTTAATGCTACTGTATTTTACCATACTTTATTCTATTTATTTCATCTTCTCTCTTTCTCTTTTTCCTACCTTCCCTCCTTCCTCCCTCCCTCCCTCCCTCCCTTCTTTCCTTCCTTCCTTGCTTCCTTCCTTCTTTCTTTCTCTCTTTCTTTCTTTCTTTCTTTCTATTTCTACTAATTTTTT
This sequence comes from Hyperoodon ampullatus, assembly GCF_949752795.1. Taxonomy (NCBI): domain Eukaryota; kingdom Metazoa; phylum Chordata; class Mammalia; order Artiodactyla; family Ziphiidae; genus Hyperoodon; species Hyperoodon ampullatus. The sequence goes on from NC_136914.1 coordinate 34,491,094, forward strand.
CTTTCTAATTTTTCTCTCTTTTATTCTGAGCCGGGTGGATGAAAGGTTCTTGGTGCTGCAGCCAGGAGTCAGTGATGTGCTTCCGAGGTGGGAGAGCCAACTTCAGGACACTGGTCCACAAGAGAACTCCCAGCTCCACATTACATCAAATGGTGAAAATCTCCAAGAGATATCCATCTCAAGAGCAGCACCCAGCTTCACTCAACGACAAGCAAGGTACAGTGCTGGTCAACCTATGCCAAGCAACTAGCAAGACAGGAACACAACACCACACATTAGCAGAGAGGCTGCCTAAAAATATAATTAGGCCACAGACACCCCAAAACACACCACCAGACATGGAACTGTCCACCAGAAAGACAAGATCGAGCCTCATCCACCAGAACACAGGCACCAGTCTCCTCCAACAGGAAGCCTACACAACCCACTGAAACAACCTTACACACTGGGGACAGACACCAAAGACAACAGGAACTACGAACCTGCAGCCTGCAAAAAGGAGACCCCAAACACAGTAAGATAAGCAAAATGAGAAGACAAAAAAACACACAGCAGGTGAAAGAGCAAGATAAAAACCCACCAGACCTAACAAATGAAGAGGAGACAGGCAGTCTACCTGAAAAAGAATTTAGAATAATGATAGTAAAAATGATCCAAAATCTTAGAAATAGAATAGACAAAATGCAAGAAACAGCTAGACAAACTAAAGATGAATCAAGCAATGATTAGAAACAGAGTAAATGAAATAAAAAATACTCTAGATGGGATCAATAGCAGAATAACTGAGGCAGAAGAACAGACAAGTGACGTGGAAGTTAAAATAGTGGAAATAACTGCTGAAGAGCAGAATAAAGAAAAAAGAATGAAAAGAACTGAGGACAGTCTCAGAGACCTCTGGGACAACATTAAATGCACCAACATTTGAATTATAGGGGTTCCAGAAGAAGAAGAGAAAAAGAAAGGGACTGAGAAAATATCTGAAGAGATTATAGTTGAAAACTTCCCTAATATGGGAAGGGAAATAGTTAATCAAGTCCAGGAGGCACAGAGAGTCCCATACAGAATAAATCCAAGGAGAAATACACCAAGACACATATTAATCAAACTGTCAAAAATTAAACACAAAGAAATCATATTAAAAGCAACAAGGGAAAAACAACAAATGACACACAAGGGAATCGCCATCAGGTTAACAACTGATCTCTCAGCAGAAACTCTACAAGCCAGAAGGGAATGGCAGGACATATTTAAAGTAATGAAGGAGAAAAATCTGCAACCAAGATTACTCTACCTAGCAAGGATCTCATTCAGATTTGAGGGAGAAATTAAAACCTTTACAGACAAGCAAAAGCTGAGAGAGTTCAGCACCACCAAACCAGCTTTACAACAAATGCTAAAGGAACTTCTCTAGGCAAGAAACACAACAGAAGGAAAAGGCCTACAATAACGAACCCAAAACAATTAAGAAAATGGGAATAGGAACATACGAATTGATAATTACCTTAAATGTAAATGGATTAAATGCTCCCACCAAAAGACACAGATTGGCTGAATGGATACAAAAACAAGACTCATATATATGCTGTCTACAAGAGAGTCCCTTCAGACCTAGAGACACATACAGATTGAAAGTAAGGTGATGGAAAAAGATATTCCATGCAAATGGAAACCAAAAGAAAGCTGGAGTAACAATTCTCATAACAGACAAAATAGACTTTAAAATAAAGACTACTAGAAGAGACAAAGAAGGACACTAAATAATGATCAAGGGATCGATCCAAGAAGAAGATATAACAATTGTAAATATTTATGCACCCAACATAGGAGCACCCCAATACATAAGGCAAATACTAACAGCCATAAAAGGGGAAATCGACAGTAACACACTCACAGTAGGGGACTTCAACACCCCACTTTCACCAATGGACAGATCATCCAAAATGAAAATAAATAAGGAAACACAAGCTTTAAATGATACATTCAACAAGATGGACTTAATTGACATTTATAGGACATTCCATCCAAAAACAATAGAATACACATTTTTCTCAAGTGCTTTTGGAACATTCTCCAAGCTTTGGTAAATTAAAGTAAATTGAAATAGTACCAAGTATCTTTTCCAACCACAATGCTATGAGTCTAGATATCAATTACAGGAAAAGATCTGTAAAAAATACAAACACATGGAGGCTAAACAATACATTACTTAATGACGAAGTGATCACTGAAGAAATTAAAGAGGAAATTAAAAAATACCTAGAAACAAATGACAATGGAGACACGATGACCCAAAACCTATGGGATGCAGGAAAAGCAGTTCTAAGGGGGAAGTTTATAGCAATACAATCCCACCTTAAGAAACAGGAAACATCTCAAATAAACAACCTAACCTTGCACCTAAAGCAATTAGAGAAAGAAGAACAAAAGCCCCCCAATGTTAGCAGAAGGAAAGAAATCATAAAGATCAGATCGAAATAAATGAAAAAGAAATGAAGGAAATGATAACAAAGACTGATAAAACTAAAAGCTGGTCCTTTGAGGAGATAAGCAAAATTGATAAACCATTAGCCAGAATCATCAAGAAAAAAAGGGAGAAGACTCAAATCAATAGAATTAGAAATGAAAAAGGAGAAGTAACAAGTGACACTGCAAAAATACAAAAGATCATGAGAGATTACTACAAGCAACTCTATGCCAATAAAATGGACAACCCAGAAAAAATGGACAAATTCCTAGAAATGCACATCCTGTCAAGACTGAATCAGGAAGAAATAGAAAATATGAACAGACCAATCACAAGCACTGAAATTAAAACTGTGATTAAGAATCTTCCAACAAACAAAAACCCAGGACCAGATGGCTTCACAGGCGAATTCTATCAAACATTTAGAGAAGAGCTAACACCTATCCATCTCAAACTCCTCCAAAATATAGCAGAGGGAGGCACACTCCGAAACTCATTCTATGAGGCCAACATCACCCTGATGCCAAAACCAGACAAAGATGAAAGAAAGAAAACTACAGGCCAATATCACTGATGAACATAGATGCAAAAATCCTCAACCAAATACTAGCAAACAGAATCCAACAGCACATTAAAAGGATCATACAGCATGATCAGGTGGGGTTTATTCCAGGATGCAAGGATTCTTCAATATACACAAATCAATTAACGTGATACACCATATTAACAAAGTGAAGGAGAAAAAGCATATGATCATCTCAATAGATGCAGAGAAAGATTTTGACAAAATTCAACACCCATTTATGATAAAAAAAACCCTGGAGAAAGTAGACATAGAAGGAACTTTTGTCAACATAATCAAGGCCATCTATGACAAACCCACAGCTAACATCGTCCTCAATGGTGAAAAACTGAAACCATTTCCACTAAGATCAGGAACAAGACAAGGTTGCCCACTCTCAACACTCTTATTCAACATAGTTTTGCAAGCTTTAGCCACAGAATCAGAGAAGAAAAGGAAATAAAAGGAATCCAAATCGGAAGTGAAGAAGTAAATCTGTCACTGTTTGCAGACGACATGATACTATACATAGAGAATTCTAAAGATGCTACCAGAAAACTACTAGAGCTAATCAATGAATTTGGTAAAGTAGCAGGATACAAAATTAATGCACAGAAATCTGTGGCATTCCTATACACTAATGATGAAAAATCTGAAAGTGAAATCAAGAAAACACTCCCATTTACCATGGCAACAAAAAGAATAAAGTATCTAGGAATAAACCTACCTAAGGAGAAAAAAGACCAGTATGCATAAAATTATAAGACACTGATGAAAGAAATTAAAGATGATACAAATCGATGGAGAGATATACCATGTTCCTGGATTGGAAGAATCAATACTGTGAAAATGACTGTACTACCTAAAGCAATCTACAGATTCAGTGCAATCCTTATCAAACAACCAGCGGCATTTTTCACAGAACTAGAATGAGCAATTTCAAAATTTGTTTGGAAAAACAAAAGACACAGAATAGCCAAAGCAATCTTGAGAACGAAAAATGGAGCTGGAGGAATCAGGCTCCCTGACTTCAGACTATCCTACAAAGCTACAGTAATCAAGACAGTGTGGTACTGGCAGAAAAACAGAAAGATAGATCAATGGAACAGGATAGAAAGCACAGAGATAAACCCACACACATATGGTCACCTTATCTTTGATAAAGGAGGCAGGAATGTACAGTGGAGAATGGACAACCTCTTCAATAAGTGGTGCTGGGAAAACTGGACAGAGACATGTAAAAGTATGAGATTAGAACACTGCCTAACACCATACACAAAAATAAACTCAAAATGGATAAAAGACCTAAATTTAAGGCCAGACCCTATCAAACTCTTAGAGGAAAACATAGGCAGAACACTCTGTGACATAAATCACAGCAAGATCTTTTTTGACCCACCTCCTAGAGAAATGGAAATAAAAACAAAAATAAACAAATGGGACCTAATGAAACTTCAAAGCTTTTGCACAGCAAAGGAAACCATAAACAAGACCAAAAGACAACCCTCAGAATGGGAGAAAATATTTGCAAATGAAGCAACTGACAAAGGATTAATCTCCAAAATTTATAAGCAGCTCATGCAGCTCAATAGCATAAAAACAAAAAACCCTATCCAAAAATGGGCAGAATACCTAAATAGACATTTCTCCAAAGAAGATATACAGACTGCCAACAAACACATGAAAGAATGCTCAACATCATTAATCATTAGTGAAATTCAAATCAAAACTACAATGAGATATCATCTCACACCAGTCAGAATGGCCATCATCAAAAAATCCAGAAACAATAAATGCTGGAGAGGGTGTGGACAAAAGCGAACACTCTTGCACTGCTGGTGGGAATGTGAATTAGTACAGCCACTATGGAGAACAGTATGGAGGTTCCTCAAAAAACTAAAAATAGAACTACCATATGACCCAGCAGTCCCACTACTAGGCATATTCCCTGAGAAAACCATAATTCAAAAAGAGACATGTACCAAAATGTTCATTGCAGCTCTATTCACAATAGCCCGGAGCTGGAAACAACCGAAGTGTCCATCATCGGATGAATGGATAAAGAAGATATGGTGCATATATATAATGGAATATTACTCAGCCATAAAAAGAAACGAAATTGAGCTATTTGTAATGAGGTGGATAGACCTAGAGTCTGTCATACAGAGTGAAGTAAGTCAGAAAGAGAAAGACAAATACTGTATGCTAACACATATATATGGAATTTAAGGAAAAAAATGTCATGAAGAACCTAGAGGCAAAACAGGAATAAAGACACAGACCTACTTGAGAATGGACTTGAGGATATGGGGAGGGCGAATGGTAAGCTGTGACAAAGCGAGAGAGAGTCATGGACATATATACACTACCAAACTTAAGGTAGATAGATAGTGGGAAGCAGCCGCATAGCACAGGGAGATCAGCTCAGTGCTTTGTGACCACCTGCAGCGGTCGGATAGGGAGGGTGGGAAGGAGGGAGACGCAAGAGGGAAGGGATATGGGAACAGATGTATATGTATAACTGATTCACTTTGTTATAAAGCAGAAACTAAAAAAAAAAAAAAATGACTCTCCCAAGGTCTCTGGATCCCAGCTCCCTAGCTTACTACATTTATATGAAGATAATATTCCAGGGTCTTATAAACATAAGGGAAGGTATATACAAGAATACAAAAAATCCTCAAGAACCACTATATTGATTCATACAAAAAATTCTCCTTGATTTTCATATTTTGCTTTATTATAGGGAATTCATGACTTAAAGACAAAAATTAATGAGTATGTTCATTACATATAGACATTATGTTATTATTGTGTTCAAATTGCTATTTTATATTATTGGATAGAATTTCGTATTTAATTAGAAAAAAAAATACCTTTAAATATTTCCTGTTTGTATACTAGGTTGTATATTACAACCTAACAGTATTCTGACTGCACATTCTGGACTTTGCCTAGAGAAAACTACTCAGGAGAGTATAGGCAGTAACTCATTTGTGTCATCTTTACTTTCCCAAATATATACTGTCTCATACACTTAAAAGCATGTGTGGGCTTAAAGATGGCTACACATTCTTTGTTACTTCTCCGATTGAGTCATGAAGTCTAATATTCTTCCCCTTCAATACTGGTTAGCTCTTTTGACTTGCTTTGCCATAGAATGCATAGAGGTAATGTTCAGGAGCTACTTAGGTATTCCCCCTGGCTTCTTGGAACACTCTTTTTGGTGATCCAGAGCTTCCATGTAAAGGGTATGTTTCCCCTGAGACCACCATGCTATAATGGTCATGTGTAGGTGCTCTGGTTGTCCCAGCTATGTCAGCCTTCTAGCCCTCCCTACCAAGGTGACAAACATAAAATTAAAGCCAACTTGATCCTCCCAACCAGACCATGCCCCAGGTGAATATCACTTACTGACCTCAATCAACGTCATGGGCAACTGAAGAATTTCCAGCAAAGCATTACTCAAATCATGACCTCTTCCCCACAAAACCATGGGATATTATAAAATAGTTCTTGTTTTAAGTCATGAAGTTTTGGGTTAGCTTATTATGAAGCAGTAGATAACTAGAACAGTGCATAAAAGGTAATAACTGCATATTAATGCCAGAAGTCTTAAATTTCCATAAATCAGTAATAAACTACCACTACTGATAGTTCAGTCCTTACACATAATTATTGTACACTAGATATAGATAAGCACACTATGGTAATTAAATACTATGCACAAGAATGATTGTGTCTCACAAAGGGCACTGAATTTTATTGTAATTCCTCTTATGTTTCTTAATGGCAAGATTATCTAAATAACCTAAATAATATTAATTTGTAGTCTTACAAATAAACCAAATTAACTAAAATAATGGTTATCTCAGATGCAGTGAAAGAGGCTTGCTTATACCCATAAGACACTACTTGCACATCACTCAATACAACTCTATGTTAAGTTAAAGGAATATCTGGGTTAGAAAGAACAAGACTCTCAAAATTCATAAACAAGGTGTTTTTAAAAAATATGTCATAGAATTGTCTTCAGGAAAAATTTCCTTTTCTTTGCTTCTGTATGAATAGGCAAAATATTTAGAAATGTTTTCTTATTTTTCCACACAGCCTAAGGTAAGAGGAGTAAATATGAGTTGTAAAGAAAGCTCCATGGCACACACAGGACCACCAAGTCTTTTCTTTCCCTTTTCTTTTTTGCCTTGGCGTATAAAGAAACTAGCTTGGAACTGAGTATCTATCAGCAGCTCTTGACCTAACAGGATTAATAGATTTCAGAATTTTCCAAGTTTCCTTGGAATCTATTTTCCAAATTTAGTTTGGTTTCAAGTTCCTCCATGAAAATTAAGGATCCTAAAGAAACCAAACAAAATGCATTTATTTTAAACAATATATCTTCTTGATCAAATCTCTTGTATAATAAATGTCAAAACATAAAGATAGGTAATTGAATGGTTTGAATATTACAAAGAGTGCTGGCCAAATGTCCATTGGCTGAGATCCATAACAGATAGTGGTTTCAGTTTTAAAGTAGATAAGATTCATTAACAGTTGTATTACAAGCAGGGAGACAAAAATAGTAAACATACGTAACAATAATGTCAAAATGGTAAGAGTTAAAAAGTATAGAACTAAAATATCACTTGAAGTTGGTAGCTAATCTGTTACAACACACTTTCTACTGATCCTGATTGTTAGAGTGATATTGTGAGTTAGGCTTTATATAAACATGATTAATGAAATAAGAGAGAGTGGAATCAATATTACGCCCTGATTCAGAAAGCTTAGAGTGGCAAAAATGTGTTTTAACAAGTCTTCCAGGTTAATTCTGATGCATGTTAATATTCTGGCTTAGACTGTAACTACTTCTACAAAGATCACAAAGTCAAATACTTAAAGCAAAGATCAATAGTTGCATTAAAGCTCCTTTCCTTCTAAAAATTATCTTCTTAGGATACTAGCATGTATGACCATTGTTGAACAGACTCTCCTGATCTTCAAGTGGAATATTTGCCTGTAATTTGTAAAGAAGCAGACTGTCCTAGAGTTGAAAGGGATGCTCAATAAGCTGAAAGGTATATAATTGAGAAAAAATAAATTATTGACATTTTTTCAAGTTAAGGTATATTAGGAGTTCTATTTCCCCTTGGATATAGAAAGCTGGGACTAGTGTTCCTTCTACCCTAGCAAGAAAACCTATGTAAAGTAAAAAAATCACAACTTTGCTGAAAATATCAAAGAGCCAAAGTCACTAGTCAACCAAGTAGTATCAAATCCACTGACTTTCAGCCCCTGCCAAGGAGAGATGAGACACGAGCATGTCACCAGTGACAGACTACAGTTAGAAGAGACGCTGGGTGCCATATAACTAGGTTAGATGCATTCAGCTACAATTGTAATGTATTGTAAAGGTCAGCTGTGGAGTAAAGTATAGCACACTAGGAGCTGTAGACACAGGAGTTTGCATCCACTTGCAGGCTCTTCTCCATGGACTTCAATCTCCTGCTCATGAGAAAGACTGTGGGAAGAGTAGGAGTTAGGCAAGTACCTTTCTTGGTGTTGCAGGCATGGAGGGGGAAGTGGTCACTGCTGGGAGAAAAGCATGAAGTCCTGTTGCAACCCTTCACTGGAAAAGAAAAAAACCTCTGGGGGAGGAGCAGAAAACTTGTCACCACCAGGGCAAACAAGCAGACCCACTGTAGCCACAGGAAAGCTTAAACAAACAAACAAACAAACAAATAACACTTCCAACCCTGGGGAAGTCTTGGACTCAGGAGCCTACACCAATAATATCAGAGACCTGCTACAACTGGGAGAGGGAAAAGAAACTCTCCCATGGAAGACCAACAAGAGATAGATGGAGTTTGGCTGCCAGGAAGAGAAGGGGCAGGACCACTGAGAAAGGCTATTTCTAAGACCTAGAAACAGATCCTGTCTAAGGTAGAGAACCCCTTGTCCTCACCACCAGACTACCAAGCACCAAGCAGTGTGTAACTGCAGTCTATCACTGGTTGAGGGAAAAAAGTTTGAAGAGGGATACAATTTGTGGTAGAGATGAAAGCAGAAGCTAAAGGTAAAGGGGAAACATTGAGAAAATGCATCTGAAATTCCAGCCTTCAATCTAAGAGAAAGAAATTAAAAGCCAGTGGTTCACTGAAGGTAATCATAGGAAGAAGACAACCCAAATTCAGCTAATTACTGACTATATTCACTCAACAACATCCCTTCCCATATACACACATTCACTAACAGCCTAACAGAAGAGACGTAACCATTTCCAGACATAAAGTCTCTACTGTTAAACACAAAATGTCTGCTGTTTAGTCAAAAATTACATGACAGGGGCTTCCCTGGTGGCGCAGTGGTTGAGAGTCTGCCTGCCGATGCAGGGGATGCGGGTTCGTGCCCCGGTCCGGGAAGATCCCACATGCTGCAGAGCAGCTGGGCCCGTGAGCCATGACCACTGAGTCTGCGTGTCCGGAGCCTGTGCTCCGCAATGGGAGAGGCCACAACAGTGAGAGGCCCATGTACCGCAAAAAAAAAAAAAAAAAAAAAAAATTACATGGCACACAAAAAGGCAAGAATAAAAGCACAGTGCTAAGAGAGAAAATAATCAACAGATCAGACTCAAACATGACCCTTATGTTTAATCTATCAAATGAGATATTTCAGCAGAGATGCTGTTATGAATTGAATTGTGCATCCTGGCCAAGCTCATGCATTGAAGCCCTAAACCCAATGTGATTGCATTAGGAGACAGGTCCTTTAGGGAGGTAATCAAGGTTAAATGAAGTCATAAAGGTGAGGCCAAATCCCACAGGGCTAATGTCCTTATAAGAAGATGAAGAGACACCAGAGCACGCACTCTCTCTCTCTCTGTCTCTCTCTCTCCATATGTACACAAAGAGGAAAGGCCAAGTGAGGACACAGTGATAAAGCAGCCATCTACAAGTCAGGAAAAGAGGCCTCACCAGACACCAGTCCCCACAGCTCCTTGATCTTGAACATCTACCCTCCAGATCTGTGAGAAAATACATTTTTGTTGTTTTAGCCACTCAGTTTGTGGTATTTTGTTATGGCCACCTAAGCAGATGAATACACGTGAACTCTACTAAAAAATCAAATGGAAATTCAAGAAATAAAAAAACATGATAAGGGAGATAAAGAATACCTCTGTCAAATTCATAAGTAGACTCAAGACAGCTGAGTAGACAATCATTGAACTTGAAGATCAGTCCATAGAAATAACCCAAGCTTAAAAACAAAAAGTGACAAAAAAAATAACAGATTTCAAGAGTTATGGGATATTATGAAACAATCTCACATATGTGTAATTTGAATCCCAGAAGAAGAGAGACAATAATGCAGGAGGATTTTGTCAAGAAATAATGGTCAAGAGTTTTCAAAAATTCATGGCAGACATCACAACATAGATGCAAGAAATTCAAAGACTTCTCAGAAGGATAAATTACTAAACAGATAGACAGATGGACACACACACACACACACACACACACTCCCAGATACATTATATTCAAAGTGCTGATAAAAAAATGTTGAAGGCGGGGCTTCCCCAGTGGCGCAGTGGTTGAGAGTCTGCCTGCCGATGCAGGGGACACGGGTTTGTGCCCCGGTCCGGGAAGATCCCACATGCCACGGAGCGGCTGGGCCCGTGAGCCATGGCCACTGAGCCTGCACGTCCGGAGCCTGTGCTTCGCAACGGGAGAGGTCACAAGAGTGAGAGGCCCACGTACAGCCAAAAAAAAAAAAAAAAAAAAAATGCTGAAGGCAGCCATCAGAGAAAAGGATCATTATTTCCACAGGAATAAAATTAAGATTTACCACAGACATTAAAAACCATGAAGGACAGATAATAGTGGAGTCAGGTATTTAAAATGTAGCTGGGAAAACAAAATTGCTATCTTAGAATTTTATATCCAATGAAAATATCTTTGGGTATAAAAGACATACTCTGCACAGACATACTCTACACACAATATAAAAAAAATTCTTCAGGGAGAAGGAATATGATACCAGATGAAACTTGGATGTACACACACACACAAAAAAGTCTTCAGGAAAATCCATTTTCCCAACTGCCTTAGCTATTGCACTGCTGAAAAGAATGCAGCCTTTTCATCTCAGCTCATAAGCTTCAGAGAGTGATCATCTCAGTCAGGGTCTTCAACAGGACTGGAAAGCAATCAAATCCTACAGTGCTGTTATCTTAGCACCTAGCATCCTTCCAAAGAGTGGCTGAAATGAATTGATGTCTCTGTTCAAAAAGTCATTTACTGATATCTTACAAATATGGTGATTGGAAGGAACTCCATAATAGGAATATGAATATCTCAGTGACAGTCTCTAATAACATTATTATTATGTTGCATATGAATAAGATGTCTTTATTGGCCAAAAACACCCACTGAAGGGAAGGGTTGAAACAGACATTCAAAATTAACTGGACTGGTCCAGTAAGCTACAGTGGACTAGTAGCCTCATTCTCAAGACAATTTCTTGTCGTTTATTATGGTTCTTGTTAGACTGTCCTGAACTTTGCTAGTTGGCATTCCTTCCTGCTTTTGACAACAGCATATTTCAGAAAATTGTTAAAATTTCTATATTCCTATGATTCTATTTCTTTAAATTATACTCTTCAAGTATTCTGTAGCCTATAATGAAATTTAAGATGTACTATCAGATGACCAGGACAGAATGAAAGATTCATAGAATACAGGAGAGAGGACATATATTACATTCATTTTTGAATTTGGAAGAAGTCTAACAATAATGGTACTCATCTAAAGAGGGCAACTACGTTATGCAAAAATAATATTCTGTAAACCATAGGACAAAATTAGTTTTATTATAAAAATACATATGCTTTGTATATGAGTCATATAGAATTAACACAACCGATAGAATTTACTATGTTACATTGAAGTGAATACTTATTGCTTTCTTGCTGAATTTCTGATATTTTTGTTCCTTCATTTATATCTCCATTTGGAAACATTATTTCAATAACATATTAGGAAGTAGAACATACTGTTTTGTAGTAATTTTGGTAATGCCTTTTAAAGCATCCCATCTAGGATAAGAAGACTGTACAAGAACTACATGGCTACCATTACTATCACCTTGATCTAGGAAATCAGGAATTTATTTAGTGTTAGTGGGAAAACATAAGAAAGAAAGTCTTTCCCATCTGCCTACTAATTCAATTCAATTAAATAAACATTCATTTTATTTATTTTATTTCCATGCACTAGCTGTGCAAGACATGAGCAGGCAGCTTAACAGAAAAAAGAACAACGTGCTCACTTACTAATTTGATTCGATGACCAGGAGTTGCACTGATTTCCCATGTACATTCTTTCCTGCTTGGGTACTTGTCTGGCCAGTTGGGACTAGTGATGAAGCCACTTGGACTGTGAATCTTCTGTTCACACTCAGCTGTGCCAATAGTGATAAAATCAATTAGTGTGGAAATCTAGCCCAGGATTGGACCAGCAAGGAAGTAGCCTGTTTACACACTATCCTGATGAAAGATTTTCCTCAATAAATAATCATCACTCTAGTCTTCAGTATCATATTCATCTGCTTTGGTAAACCTGTTGCATAATCATTATCATAATCAGAAAATGTTTGTTTTTGGGTTCACATGAAATTGTGTTTACAATGAATTAGATAAATGTCTACAAGAAAATGAACTATTTTTAACTGCTGGATCTGTAAGTTTAGATTTTAACAGAGTAACATTATTGACAATAAAAGATATCAACTCTTGGGCTTCCCTGGTGGCGCAGTGGTTGAGAGTCCGCCTGCCGATGCAGGGGACACGGGTTCGTGCCCCGGTCTGGGAAGATCCCACATGCCGCGGAACGGCTGGGCCCGTGAGCCATGGCCGCTGAGACTGCGTGTCCTGAGCCTGTGCTCCGCAACGGGAGAGGCCACAATAGTGAAAGGCCCGCGTACCACAAAAACAAAACAAAAACAAACAAAAAAACAAAGATATCAACTCTTGGTATGTGCAAAATATTTAATGCTATGCCACAACAAAAATGATTATGTCGTTTTCAGTTATTTTTTTCCTATTAACGGAAACATCATTTATAGCTAACTAGTATCACTAAGCCACTTTATGAAACATGTCTTTACATTTTCTCTCTCTCTTTGTTAAAGTATACACTTGAATACTTAAACCATAATTTTAGCTGCTAAAGTAAATTATCTGTCATTTCACCACAGTGAAATGAAGCACTAAGAGGAAAAATATGTAAACAACTACTAGTGTCTGAGTTAATTTTTAAAAATGTCATTCAATTAACATGCAATTTCTTTTAGGTCTTACAATTTAAACAACTTCATTTTGGAGGGGACCATCCAATATTCTTTATTTCAAACTTCAAAAACATGTAATATGCTCAGACTGTATTCTATCTGTATAATTTATGAAGTGTCACCCTGCATATCCTGGCTTAGGCTGGAAATTATTTGTTATGTATTGTGTAACCCATTCTAAAATACAATAAATTCTGTGAAATTTTCCAAGAAATCTCTGGGGAAATACTTTATTATATGGAAAAAACACTTGTTGCACTACAGGGCTGCACAGTAAGGATAAAATGACTGACATTACTGTGCTGTTGGCACATGGTCTCCGACTAGACCTTTGCTTTAACTGTGCCGGGTTTCCATAGGGAGATTTGGATTCTTAACCAAGGAACACAAAAAAAAAAGGGTGAAATTCAGCTCCTTTCAAAGAATATAGTGTCATGCAGCAAGACAGTAGTCTTAAAGTCTGGATCCTGTCTTGACAAGGTTTCCTAAATTCCATTATCCCTGTCCTTGTCTTGGCCATATGAATTGTGGAATCTCCCAGATCTGGCAAATAGTTTAGTTTATAAGACAAAGCCAAGAGTCTCACTGCTAACCTGTATAAGGCACCTGTACTATAGCAGTGGTGAAAGAAAATCCAGCCCCTTTACTAACAGTAAAGATGAACTTTATTATGGGTGCCTGGATACAGTTCCATTTAAAAAGAAGTCCCTTCTTGAAAATATTTACTGTAATGAAGAGAGACTTTGGATATCTAAATTTATTTGCTACCTGTGAGTCACAGGCGACATGCATACTCTGAAAAGCTGTCTCTTTTGTTTTCTGAATTACCTTCCATATTTCAAAATAACTGGGCCTATTCCCCAGCCTATTGATTTAACAGAATACTTTACCAAGTTACACATATCACAATCTCATTGGTTTATGCTCATACATGCAAGTAAAAAGAGAAAAAAATGCTACTTGCATATGATTCTGGGCAATGTCATTAACTTTGTGAAATAAAGAGGAAAAAAATGTGACATATGACCATATTTGAATGGAACTGAATGGAACAAGGGTCAATTCAGGGTATTCTGTACTATTGGAATGTGCATACAAAGAAGTGCTATCTACCTGTGGTTCTAGTCAGGCACCCACCACTCTACATGTGCTAATGACTAGTTATGAAACCGGCCTTAGTAATAAATCCAAGTTAAATGGAAAATTCAGGAGCAGACCCATAAAGGAAGAAATAAGACCCGAATAACTATTTCTTATTCCCATGTAACTCATATTGGCTCAGGAGATTAAGATAATTATCTTTATAAAACCTTGCAATATGGTAAGACTTTGGGACCAAAAACTGGTAAGCTAATATTGAGTTACTAGGATGCTTCTGTGTGTGTCTGTGCTCGGGAGGGGGAAAACCATGACTTAAAACTCTAAATGGCACAGTATTTTCAAATGTCTTTCTTCTGCTAGGCATTTGAATTTGATACTCCTGGTATTTAAAGTGACATCACTCATGTAGCACATATATGAGATATTTTGGGGAGGGAAATTGAACCAAATGTAAAACATTTAGCAGAAGTTAAGTTTAAATATGGAGATAGTTATAGGGTCTGTTCTGTGAAGACTGAGGGATAATGTAGTGCCTTTCTGGCTGCCAGATGGCATCACAGCAGCTTCTATGTCTGTAATACAAAGTTATTCTAATTCCAACCATATATGAAGTGCAGTACCTTTAGGTAATACAAGGTTTCCAACAGTATGACTTGGATCTTTGAACACTGCATGTATTTTAATTTTTGACATTTGAACAGTTAACATTTATCACTCATTGATATGATTAACTCTACCTGGAAGGACTGCTTTACCCAAACTGCATGAAATTCTAGATGTTGTCAAAAAAAAGAACACTTCTTTCATACCTTCCTTGCAATCATGTTTATTTTCATGCAGCACAAATCCATTACGGCACTGACACATGTAGCTTCCCATTGTGTTGACACACTCATGTTGGCACCCGCCATTATCCTTAGAGCACTCATCTTTGTCTAGCAAAGAGATAACCCCATAGATTAGTAAGTAGCTTTAAAAACAAAGGATATCAAAGGAGAATCATTTAGTTGTGGTTAACACTGGCAAAGGATAAATTAAGTCTCAGCTTTCTATGTTCCCAACATAAAACAAACAAACAAACAAACAAAAAATTTATAGTATCTTAGTTCTACCCACTCCTTGTTTAGCTTGGAGCCTTGTGCCATGAATTGTTTCCAAGATCATTTGCACTAGGGTGACAACATGTAGTCCTCTTTCATTCCTATGCTGGAGAAGTTTTGGGTAGGGCAAAGGAAATGAAAGAATCTTTTTCCAACTAATGCTAAACATTTATAGCCAATTTTTAAAATAAATTAAAAATTGTGAGTACTTTGATTAAATGCAAATAATGACATTTAAGTGGAGGGAAATCCTTCACTATATTAACCATGGTGTATAGGGAGAGGCTAAACACATTTCCAAGATTTGTGTGTAATCGTTTTTTAAAAAATCAGTATAATTACTGTAGTTGATTTTTTTCATTAACTTTGTAGTTATGCTTAGCATTAATAAATCTGAACATTTTATAATATTTCAAGACAGAATAAGGCATCATTAGACTATCCTAAAGAAGAAACAATTTATATATTTTAAACTAATCTCCTCTAGCAGTTTATTAATAAGTAATTCTGTAAAAGGGCTTTTAGTGTTCTAGAAGTAAAGGTTAGAAGAGGAAATATGAGCTTTAAGAAATAGCCAACAAATTCACTACAGGGAAAAAATCCCAACTATATTAGCAGGCAGTCAATTCAGTGAGAGGCATCAGTCACCATATTATGTTGCTTAGCTGTCATTCCATGACTGGCTTGTCCTTTAAAGTAAATACTGGCCTCTGCTCCTGACACATACATATGATGACACATCACTCAGACCTTCCCCACTCCCATAGCACAGAGAGCAAAAAGGACACACAACAGTCACATCAAAAGTCAGGTTGAATTCAAAATTTACACTGTGAACTGATTTTTCTAGTGAGAATTTGTGAGCTCATGGTAGCACACAAATAGCAAATGTATTTTTGCTTTTATAATCAAATCAATATTCCCCCTATGGAGATGGGTTTAGGAAAGACATTTTTATCTAAGGATCTGATAGTAATTTTTATGAATGCAACTATTTTTCCCATTTTGTAGACTGATAACACGACATAGCACATATATGCTATGTCTTATATTGCCAATTCATGCATTGGCAATATCAGAATATTCCATATACATACAGGCAGTCCCAAAGTTCTAAAGAATATATCAGGATCAATATATCTGCAATTTATGTGTTCTCTACCTATCCTTAACATTTCCATTACACTTTTAATACAAACATTGCTTAATACAAGCGATGTCACTTGAAAATTGAGTTATCAAATACACTGCTAGAATATATGTATAGGTTAATCTAAAGCTTAGCTAAAATTCAAAATTGGACAAATCAAAATAGAAATTAAAAGCAGCAGATAAAAGTCATCATCCCCAGCAAAGTAGCATATAAAATTGTGCTGGCATATGCCAAATAGTCAATATGAAAAGACAAAATTTTAGTAAACATCGGAATACTTGGAATTATCCTGACTTTTTAATATCATGCAAACAAAGAAAGCTATTTATTTAACTTAATATCATAAAAGATGAGTTCCACAAATATATTCTGAACTTATTATAAAAGGTCATCAAACTTGAGAAAAAAAAAGCTATTAGCAAATATAATTCTGTTTTCACTTTCTTTCCTTTTCTCCTCTTAGGACACAAACTACTAATATTTTGAACAATGAAAATCCAAAGAAAGAGAGAAGGAAGGAGGATGCAGAGTTTTTAAAATTTCTCAGAAAGTCTGCATAAAAAATGCAATAATTGAGAATTCTATCAATGATTCATTTGAAATTTTCTAAGATTTTCATACTATAGGCATGGAATTTAAAATATACTTTTTATTAGTAAGAGAAACAAACATTTTATTGAGTAGAAATCAAAACATTTAATTTTTGCCCGTGGAAATTAGCCTCCTTCTTTGGAATGGATATATCTGATTTCCATTCCTTCATGCTAGATGAAGGAAGGGTACATTATTATGGAAAAAGGAAGTGGCATTTTCCCATCAGAGGCCTGCAGAGTATCCTTGAGACTATCAGAGGCCATCAGTCTATGAATAATACATACTGGATGGGACTGAAGTGGCAACCTGTATCAAGTTCTTGCAAGATTCAAAAATAAAAATTTTCTCTTTGCAGAAAGCTTCCTTTTCTGTAGGAAAAAAAAGTAAAGGGTCCACACACCAGAACAGAAGCACATTAGCAGATATACTTACAATAAATGTTCAAATATAAAATAAACAGATCACACACTCGTGCATACACACATACACCCCATGCATGTGTGCACGCATACAAGACACACACAGGTTTCAACACAAAACTGTTGAAAATATAATCACCTTCAAAAGAGCTCTGATAAGCTCTACTGAGAGCAACGACAGACAATTTGCTCTTTCTAAAACATGCAAATATTTAAATATCATTAATCATGAAACTTGGAACAGGATTCAGAATCATAGGAGAGCTTTATTTGTGTTTATTTGAAATTAATCACACTAATATTTAAAGTTTTGTTAGAATAATATCAGGTTGAATTTATTCTAAAAATATCTATGACCATTCCATGAAAGAAATGGTGTACAGGAGGAACAATGTAAAGAAATATCTATAAACACTGAAAGGTAGATAAGATGAGGAGCAGGTCAGTTGAAATCACTTGAATACAGCTGTAGAAATATCACACAGATCGTTTTATCTGACTCCTATATTTGTTACAGACAGAAATAAACTGGGAATCAAGAAATCTGGGTTTTACTGCATTTCTGCTACTGTGCAGGTCATTGGGTCCATCAGGAAAGGATCACATTCCCATTAAGTTACCCGTGAGGGGGACTGCCGTTTAATTAGGTTATCCTTCAAGTCATCATTGAGTCTTTTCACCACTACCAGGTTGCCTAAAGAAGGTGGAATGTCTACGTGCAGCTCTCACTGCCTGAAGTTATTTGTTACATTATCCCCAAATAATGAACAGTGTGATTAAATTAAAAGTCCAGTTTCCCAAATGTTGCTGCTTTTACATGCATAAAATCCTACTAATATTTCCTTTAAGTTTAACCTATTTAAAGAAAAATAATTTTGCTCTGAATAGAATACAGTTAATTTTGCTTAATCACTTAAAATAAGTAAACTATAACATGTATACTTATGCAGATTTGTATACTTGTGTTCAAATATAACATCACATAAAATTAAGTTTGATTTTACTATCATAAAAGTAAAGTAATTATTGTTAATCTAAAAACAAACCTCATTCATTCCAAGAAAATAGCAGTATTATATTGTTGAACCAGATCTCTTCTAGAAAATGCCTATGCCATTATAGTCTGAATTATATAAAAAATTTAATAGACATGTAATTTTACATCATGTTCAAATAGCCTTACTTTTATAGTTGTAATTTCCTTATTTACTTTGATATTATTTCATTATATTGCTTTATAACATACCCTTAATATCAGAACTATATGACACTAATTTTTATAGAGGAGCTTTTGGATATTCTGCTGTATAAACCAATCACTTCTAGAGTTTCAAGCTACAGCATTTTTCATGACTAATTTAAGACATTAAATAAGAATTTATGTGATGGCTTCTTACTTTGATGAGCATGGAAGTGACAGAAATCTGTATTAATTATTTTGCTAATAAGTTCTTAGTGTCATTCTACCAATTCCATTTCTTAGGTCTATAAAGTGCTTATTTAAAATCAGAGGATATGTGCAAAAATAAGTAAAATCTCAGTATGATTATTTCATTAAATAATTGTATTTTTTAAAATAATGCTACAGTTTATTTCATTATATTCATTAAAAATCTAAATACATTTCCTTGTGTTTTTTCTTCCTTGATGCATCACTTAGTTGCAAGACAGCTAGAAGTTATTTTTAAATAGCTTTCTTTACAAAATATATGAAATCACTTATAATAAATATTTTCTTTTTAAATTGAATTTCTTGATAATATTTCTGGGAAAAAGTATGCTGAAAAAATAGCTAAACATGCTATATTTCTCATTATGTTTTCATAAGTTCATAATCACTTCTAAACTTTTTAGAAAACTGGTTATAAACAGAACCACTTAAGATTAAGTTTCCAGACAGGGTGGGAGGGAGATGCAAGAGGGAGGAGATATGGGGATATATGTATATGTATAGCTGATTCACTTTGTTATACAGCAGAAACTAACACACCATTGTAAAGCAATTATACTCTAATAAAGATGTCAAAAAAAAGTTTGTCTCCTTCAAATGTTTCTGGATTAACATACACAATACAGCAAACATTTATTCAATTGTCTCTAAGATATTATGAATTAACTATAAAAATAAAAATTAGAAGCTTTAACTCAATTCAAAACATTTGCATTAATATTATTAATTTGCATTAATATTTATTAACTAAATAACAAAGAGATGGATTTAAAATTTTCACTCTCAAAGATCAAAGTCTATTAGGTAATATTTTCAAATCTAGAAAATATTTGGGGTAAAAGATAGGTAGAAATATGATGTGTGTTTTCCTTTAAAAATTACTTTTATATTTAAATCAGATGAAAACTGAGAAAAATTGTGGAGAAACTACACTGCACCATCTTTTCACCTTAACACAAACATTCTTGGGATTTTTAAATAGCATCGTTCAGATCTGTTCCCACCTACGTGCTTAGCTGTATGCACAGTGCACATATAGCTTTATACCTAGATTTCCATTAATATTTTATCATATACAACTTTTTACACCATGAAATCATTAAATCATCCTTTTGGTATGGAAGAGCTCACACAGTGCATTTGAAGGTTGTTTAAAATTTCTGTCACTATCACAGTATATTGAAAATCCTTCTTCCAGATTTTGAAATATTTCTTTATGAAAGAGTCCCAAGAATTGAATTTCTGAGCAAACAGATTAGTCATTGTAATAATTCTTGATTCCTATGCTAAATTTATTTCTAAAGAATTTGTCACAATTAATGCAGTAATGTGTTTTATCAAATCCCTAAGAGTGAATTTTAGCATAAAAAAAATCCTTCAATTTTGTTTGTGAAATACAATATCCCCATGGTTTATATGCCTACTTTCTAATAGATAGGATGAGTTATTTTACTTTTACCACACAATTACACTTATAGCATTATTAGAACTCTAAAATGATATTTTCAATGTGAATAGAATCTATATATTACAATGGGTGATCTTTTGTAAATTAAATTATGTTTTGGTAAGATGATCATAATCAGGACACTAAGTAACACTGCCATCTCTTTATTGTACAAATCAAATATGTTTTTATCTTCCCTTTTCCTGAGCAAACATCTTCCCCACTAGCGGAAACTCCCATGAATTTAAATGTGAAATAGATCTAATTACTTATCCAGGACTATAGTATTTTAAATATGAATCTGACAAACTGCCAAGACTTTTCAATGAATCAAAAAGAAAACACTGAATGTTTATACTTAATTATCTTGGACTTTACAAAATAATAATCTAATAAAGAAGTGAAAAGTATATCTGTTGTTTTCCAGGTCACAGATATGTTGAACATAACACAAAACTAATGCTATTTGCAAAGCATGTGATCATCTCTTATGGTTAAGAGAACCCAAGATGAACTGAGGTTAAATACTTTGTGACACTGAACACTTAGAATATTACAGTTTTACTTTGATTATTAAAGAGATAATGTATGCCTGCATAATAGGTTCTCAGAATGATAGCTACAACATGAGAATTTGGGGTTTAATTTTCCCTGAACTTCATTGTTCAGTTTACTTAACAATATTATTGTCCTAGAGACACAGACAAATAACCTGTCTTTAGAATTTGGGAAGTTTTGCCTGAACAGAAACATCAGATAACGAATTTTAAATACTCTGGGGAACTTTAAATTTACTTATATTTTGTCACCATTATATGTAGCATGCATCTTTAAAAAAAAGTTTTATTAAATAAAATGAGTGATTAAAGTATAGGATCCTGAATATTAATAATATAATAAAATCTATTCACCTTATAATTTTAATTTTTAAAATAAATATTTAAGTGGTTCTAAGATAAGAAGCCTTATCTCTAAACACTGGATCACCTAAAATATGTAAACTACATAATATTTATAGAATAGTAAAGTCTAAGGAAATCTTCCTTTCATTGAAATAGTATATTAAAATGCTACTTTGAATAACAAATCTTAAATGAATGCCCGAGAATAATTTTATTATTTATTTATTTATTTATTTATTTATTTATATTGAGGTATAGTTGATTTACAATGTTGTATTAGTTTCAAGTAAACAACATTGTGATTCAATATTTTTATAGATTATACTCCATTTAAAGTTATTATAAAATATTGGCTATATTCCCTGTGCTGTACATTACATTCTTGCAGCTTATTTATTTTATACATAATAGTTTTTACCTCTTAATCCCCTCCCCTTTTCTTGCCTCTCTCCCCCTTCCCTCTCCTTACTAATAACCACTAGTTTGTTTTCTATATCTGAGAAGAACTTTTAAAAGGCAATTAAATCTGAGGGAAGGAAGGGAATGAGAAAAAGGAGCCAAGATCCATTGTATTTTGAATGTACTTTCGTAATATGACTTGGACCTCAATGGAACTTGTGAACCATTAATTTCAATTAAACTGAAAGCCCCAAACAAACCCCAGGCGCTGTAAATCTCATTAATCTTAAATACATGGGGACTAGAATAAATAGACTTTGAATTAACTCAATCTAAATTACCTGATATTAAAACATAATTTGAATTCAGTTGCTTCACATTGCTTGCCAGTCTTTCAGGCAGAATAGATTGCTATATCAAGCAAGGCTTATTATAATTTTATCTATTTTTGAAGTTTCAGAGTAATATTTTTAAAAGGAACAATTTTGAAATTGGGAAAATAAGGGCATTTCACTGATGTTTCTATCTAGTTTCTTAAAATTTAGGGAGCTTTAATCAAATTTCAGCTCTTTAAGAGGGAATTTTTAATATGAGTTGGTTCAACTAAACATTAAATTCCAAATGTAGACTTGTCAACTGCTAAATGTATCTGATAATATATTATTTTTAGTAAAATTATAATTTCCATATTTCTAGGCCTCTTACTGCAATCATTTCTATAATGATGAGGTAAAGTATGATTTTTAATGTCTGCTTAATAAAAAGAATGAATATATAATAGTAAGAAGAGGAATAATACACATGTTGCTAAGCAGTAAGAATAAAAAATATGTTGCTAAAATGAGACCACATATTCCAAAGACAAAGATAATTTTGAAAATGTCTGCCACTTTTTGGAAGTCTGTTATCATTATGACTATCCACTTATAAAGTCACTGTGTGAAAATATTACCATAATAATTTTGTGTTATTTTCACTAGCCTTTGAAATATTTGATTAGAATTTATGTAAGATCTAAGTGTTTGAGAGCTGCATTTCATCAGGGCCATTCTTATTAATATCCTAATTTTAAAAAAGTATTAAACTAGGATAAATGTTCATGCATTCTATGACACCTCCAAGTTCATTTACAGAAAACTGGGAAGAATGGATAGCATACAATTTAAGCCAATCCACCTTTAAAATCTGTAATATACACATGTAGAATGAGAATACTGATACCTGAGAAGAAATGTGCTTTGAAACCCTTCTTGGATACAGTATTGTCAGATTTGAATTCAATTCTCATATTGTTGAACTGAGATGTGATCACTTCAGGCACTTCAGCACCACAAAATTTGCCATGCAATTTAGACTCAGAAGAAAGACCACTCCAAATCTCCACATAATCGTATTTGCAAACCTAGAAATAAACATGGTTACTGTAATCACCAGATTTGAGAGAATCAGATGATTGACATTTATTTTTTATTAATTTATTATGTTTTTCCCTCTTTACTCCTGTGGTAGTCAAAGTGGATTTAACAGGTCCAAAAATCAAGAAAAGTGTCCAAATATGAAGCAGAAGGCATGATAGACAGATGAGAGAAGAATTTTACTCCGAATAGCTCCAAGAGATGTATATACAAATGTATGCTTGTATATATGTATTTACAGCATACATGTTTTCCAAAAGATACAGACTTAAGGAAAACTGTGATGAATAATTGTTTAACAAAGCGTATGATTGAACTTTGGGCATAATGTGTACTTTGCAATATGTCAACTCAAATTACTGGCTCTTGTGATATTAATTAGGTGATAAATAAGAAAAATGTTGCTAGGAAAAATGAAATGTTTTCTATCTACTTTGTTACATCTGCAACTTTTATTTAGAGAGGGCTCTGACACAAGATGGGATAATGTTACCGAAGCTAAAGTTGTTTGATACTGACTTTCCTTTTAGATATCAATAAAATAAATAAAACAATGAAGTTATAACTTAACCCAGTATTCTATAATTCAAGATTTTGCTCATGCTTTTATTTTAAATATTCAAGACTCTAAACTATGAAAATGCACAGAATTTTATTAATAGCATTCCACACAGTAACCTCATCATAAGTTTAAGAATTCCAGGATATGTTACAGAGTTTGTAAAGGCTCCTTCCATGAATAAAGACTGCTACCATGAGAAAAATGCTTTCAAACACAATGTCCCATTTATTTTAAACCATCTATCCTTCTCCCTTGTAAACATAAACGTTTATCCTTCTTAGGAACATCTATCAATTAGTGAATCAAAATGCCATTTCTGCCACAACCAACAGCTTTAGGGAAACTGAGAAAGTAGAAGCCATTCAATACTAAGCTCACATTACATTGAAGAACTGGCAGGGAGATTCCCATTTTCAAAACGTGTTGCTCATATGAAAGCTGTTCTAAGATTACTATAAAAATACGTTCTTAATTTTAATATTTCCCCAAATTTAAGATAATTATTAAAGAAAAATGATGTTTCATGTGGATAAATTATGTAAGAAATATAAATTGCAGTCTTTTCCATCATAAAGCTTACATGATGTAAAGAAGATCTCAAAAGGTCCATTGAGCTCTAAAATTGTACAATTCTCTGAAATATCAGTGCATTACACTTCATATTTTAATTTCCTTTAAGGCAACACAAAAGTCTGCATTTCTTTTTAACTCAAAACCATAGAAGTGCCTTGACTACTACAAATAGAATTTTTTAAAAATGATTAAAAGAAAGAAGGATAAGTAGGAGGGGAAAAAAGAAGAAGGAAAGATACACACACAGAGACAAAATTATGGTATAAAACCCACAAATATTACCAACAATTATTGTCCAGGAGCACAGATATATTATATTTCTGTTCTTTGTTCTCTCAGTTCTTTGTGAGTGTTCAACAGATATAAATCAAAGACAAAATAATTTTTGAGTGAATTTTATCATACCTTTGGATCTCGTTCATTTTAAAATAAACACAGGAAAAAGAAGTTGTTGGGAGAAAGGATGTGGGAGTTAGAGAAAAGAAAAGAAAGTAGAAAAGCTGAAACAGAACAAACATTTATTACATTTTCTCTGGACTTAATGTTGACCAATCACACAAGACACAGTTCTAAAAGCTGTCATCTCTAGGCCTGACATTCCATTTGAATTTGGTGTGTGTGTACCAGCACATAGGAATTCTCAAATAAATGATTTCACTTGTTTAAAAGTGATCACCAGACAGAAAACTGGACTTTACTATGGTAAGCTATAAAGACAAAGGAAAGATAGTGTCAACTAAATACATGTTTTATTGAGGATAAAAAAATTTCTTTCTTCTTCTCTTTCTCACTTTATCTGTGAACCATAAGCATACTCATAATGAAAAACTACTTATATAATGAAAATATACCCATTTCCACAAGGGAAGTATACCAGGTTTTCCCAAAAAGGTATTCTTGTATGACTCAACAAGTGAATTTTGGTTTATTTTTTCTAGAAAAATCTATGTGACATTACCCTAATATTTTCATAGTACTTTAATAAATCAGGAAAATGCTGGGGGGTAATTTTCAATCTCCCAGAGACAGTCTAAAATACCATCCAATGCCAACAGGAATTATAAGCAGTTGCAGAAATGAGAAATAGAGCAAAGAAAGACTACCACGTTTATACTACTGTACTACTGTAATTTTCCTTCCTCCCTTCCTTTTTTCCTTCCTTCCTTCCTTCCTTCCTTCCTCCCTCCCTCCCTCCCTCCCTCCCTTCTTCCTTCTTTCCTTTCTTTCTTTCTTCTTCTCTATCTCTCTCTCTCTCTCTTTTTTTTTTTTAGTTTACCAGATTGCCTTTAGGGATCCCTAAAGAACTTTATAAAAAAATATATTTATTATTCACTTACTTCATTGCCCTCCAATTCAAAAAACTCAAACTTCATAGAAATTCTGTACTGTGTTGGTGCCACCACTTGCCACACGCAGTGTTTGTTGGGAGGGTACTCCTTGGGCCAGCCTGGAGTGGTTATGGTGCCATTCAGTTTTGTAAGAAGTCCTCCACAAGCCGCTAGAAAGAAAGAAAAGGGAAAGGTTTCCCCTAATAAATCTATCCCCTTCTTAGCACCTTTCCATTGATAATCAAACGTCTCAGCATTAAATTTCAACCATCTTCTGGATTTTTCAAAACCTAGAAAGCTGCAGTCTCTATTCCTTAGTCTTTAGTACAACTATTTTAATCATCTAATCCAATTTATAAAGTGTTATTTTGTAGCTTTAGTGCGAAGAAAATTATGGCTTTACATTTTAGATCACCTCAAATTTGGGCGAGCAATATAAAGAAAACTGGAGGTCAGATTTCTTATATTTTAAATGTGTATAATAATATCTACACCACACGATTGTTGTGAGAATTAATAAAAAGATATATGTAAAGTACAATACAGCATGATGTAGTAAGACCAAAATCAATTATTTATTTCCCCAAACTCTGTTTTTTTCCCAAGACAAGGAACTTGTTACTTGTTTCCAAGACAAGGAAAGAGTTACTTGAGCTAGCCGGCAAGGTAAACTATAGTAAATGGAGCATATTTGTTATTCCAAAAACTCCATTTAACAACTAGTTTTCTTTCTCTTTTGGATGATCTATTTAAAAGAGGTACTATTTATGTTACCTCTCTTTCTTATTGATATTAGGAATGAAATTAGGGTGAAATTAGGAAAATTAGGCTTTCAAAAGCAAGTTATGTGAAATGAACATATTGTACACACTTCCTAATTAATCCCTAGGGAGTCAAGAGTTAGCTAAAGTAACTGGTCTCTTGAATTGCTTTTGCGTATATATGTGTATGTATGTATATGTGGATATGTATGTTAACTAATATAAATATTACTATATTTATAAATATATTTTTAAACTACCTGTAATCTCAGGTTTACCCTATTTGGTAAGTTTCTAAAGTGCATTTATTTTTAGTAGTCACGTGGAAATAACAGCCACATAACTTCATTATTATCTCGAATACAATGTCCTGTGTTTTAAAGATACTGTATTTTCTTCATAACTGTGTCTATTTTATTCTAGTATAAGAAGGAGGCATAAAAAGAGAAAGAGAATGAGACTACATGATAGAAGGAAATGGGTAGGGGTTTCAGGCAGGGAACCCCATGTGCAATTCCGGTCCCACCTTCGCAGGTCCTTTTGTCAGGTCCCAGCTCATGGCCAGGCTCACAGGAGCACTGGTAACTGCCCAGTGTGTTCAGACAACGCTGCTCACAGCCTCCACGGTCAGGCTTGGCACACTCGTCTTCCTCTATAAAAATGGCGACAATTAGACAATTGATTTCTTCAACGAAGGAACAGGAACAATTTGCAAGCCCTTGACTGATGACATACAAGAACCCATGTCACTGCAATCTAAGAATTGTGTAAGAACCAGAAGGACTGGTCCAACTGAAGATCACCTCATCTCAGACACAGTATGTTTTTTTCTGACTTTAAAGTTAAAGAGGATTATTAAAACCTAGAGATTTTTCAGAATGGTATAGAAAAACTTACTGAAAAAACATGGATTCACCTGTTCATTTCATTGTATAGTTTGCTAGGTAGCCTGAAGAAATGCTTTTAAAGTAATATCATTATTAAGAAATAAAATATGGTGACTAAAAATTAAAAAGAAGGAAAACTATGACACTTACTACACCTCTTTAAATTGAAAACATTCACTGTTTTTTATATAGATATGTTGATCCAGAAAATACAATAATTCCATATTTTTGTAAACAGAAACTATTTTAATTGTATATGGTAACATGAAAATATATATGAAATAGACATATGAAAATATATACTATTAAAAAAAACACATATGACAAGGTACTCCATAATCTCACTCTTTAGGAATAACCTACTGTGAGTTAGGAAAACAGCAAACAATATTCTCTGGAGAAATTATGCATCATCCAAAGACTAGGCATTTTGTTAAGCAAATACACAAACATCACATGAGAGACTCTTATAGTATGTTTCTTCTACTGTAAAATATAACATAGAGAAGATTTAAAGCATGTAAATGAACATTTTAATGAATACTTGGAATACATATAGTAGAAGTGCCAAGGTTCTCTGCCTTTCAGTTCAAATGGTGAGCATCTAAGTAATGCTCAGGAAAAATCCATTATATTATTGCTCTTTGAATAATGAAAATATCTAGATATTATTCACACTAAATTTTGACATACATTACTGAATCCATCACTTATTCTTTAAAAATTATTATAGAGAAAATTTATTTTCTCTTCCCATAAAAGAATTTTATTCTATAATAACACACTTAACCTAAGTGCCTATGAATTTTCAAAATACAAATCTAATGTTATTATTTGCACTAAAATAGCTTTCTTTTTACCTGAGGAATACACACCAAACATAGGACATGAAAATAAACTAAAATTTGGTTATATAATTCAAAATTAAAGCTGATCAATAATAATGTCAAAAAGACATTTTAAGGATCAGAATGTTCTACTAAGGAGGCCATAAATTATTTCTAATGTGGTAGAATTCTATTCTCTAAGGGATGGTTCAGAAATGCTGCCACCTGGAAATAAATTGATAAACTATATATCAGTAATCCCCTTCTGGTTATGAACGCTTTGTTGATTATATTGCAAATATTTTCCTCTTGTCTGTATATTTCTGGATTTTGCTATTTTGACTATTTCCTAAAAAACAGGTGGTAGAATATCCTAATGGAGTTCCTACCCCGTGCTACAAATCTCCAAATTCCAGTTTTTTAACCAGTAAACTTTTCCATCAAAAACCATCAAAATATCTTTATGAATAGTGCATACTTCAATCTTCAATATTACTTTATTTCTCCCCTAACTCAAAGCTAAATACCACATTTATCCTTGACAGAGAAAAGCTTCCACTTTAAATGATTTCAAATTACCTTTAAAAAAATTGGCAGCGAACCCTGCTTTGTTCACAGTTCCATCAGAAACAAACTTCATCCACAAGGTATTGGAGGTAGATCTGATATCTTCAGGTTTATCATAACCACAAAAACGCCCTATTAAAGGACTATTTTCACTGGTTCCATCTCGAACTTCTAGGTAGTCATAGGCACAGTTGTCATGTCTCTCAATCTGTAATAGTAAAAATATGTGATCTATCTCATTAATAGACAACACAATTTCTATAAAAAAGTATCATGTATTCTCAGTGCCATAGTACTAACATGGCCATATTACTTATACCAAAAGAGAGCATTTCTGTTGAGTTTGTATGGTAATATCTACACTGTCCATGAGTAAATAATGTATTAATCTGGTAGAGAGACAGGAAAAAATCTATGAAAAAGTGCATCCACATGCACTAGGATCAATAGAAGTTAACTGCTTTTTAAAATAAAATAAAAATATGAGTAGTAATTCTTTGGAAAATAGAATTTAAGAGAATCCAGACTAGTAATATTCATTAGAAATCTGGGCTAAATATGTTATAAGCAATGCATAATTTGTTTTGAAACATAGTTATAAAAATTGCTCATAGTTGATCAAAAAATCATTATTTTATCAATAGAGCAGCTGAATTCATATTATTGACAAATGTTGCACTATTTTAGGTTATACATATCTTTTTGAAGCAAAATATGATAACATGGGATTACATTTCTTCCTAGTCTATGAAATCCTTTATCCATAGTTAGCAGAGCTTTGTGTGGGAAGACTACTGCATTGTAGAACTAGCACTGGCTGCCCCTCTCAGGGTAACAGGCATGTTTAGATGAGCCTTTTACCTTAACACATTATTCTCGCCTGTGCACCTTGGATGTACTCAAACTTTTTCTTAAACAACTAAATGCAAATATTAGCTCAAACTATTGGCTTTATGAAGAAGTGAATGTTTGTAGACCTTTGTTTTAGCCCTAAACTTTTACAAACAACAAAACAAAATTTACAAATTGTTTCATAAATTATAAGACAATTTCTAAATAAATTCTTGCTTTTTCTTTTTCATAGAAAATGAGTCCTAACTCTGAAGTCTTAATAGAGTCAACTACTTATTAGGTATTTGAAGCTGGAAAGCACTGACATCTATAATTATAAACCATGAAAAGTATCACATGTTGTCAACCATCATTCAACATACAATTCACCAATTTATGGAATTCTCCTATTACAGAACGAATGTCAAGGAACACATTCATTGTATGAACTACAACCTGTATGCATGAAACTTCTGGTATAGTTGGTTGAAGAAGGCATTTCCTGATTTGTCAACACATTAACAATGATAGTCTTCATAAGGACAAACAGAAAAAAATAGATTTTGAAGCAGATTTGGCTAGAACTAAGTACTGCATTTGCTGCTGCCCTTTTCCCAATCACAAATCAGGATTCATTCATTTCTTCAATAAATATTCAGTGCTGGTTCTGTGCTGTGCACTCTTCTCATTGCTTAGTATGCATCATTCATCAAAATAACAGAGCCTCACCCTGCTGGAGCTTATACTGGTGGGTAGAGAGCAAAGGAACAATAAAAAAGGTAAATAATAATCATAAAATATTAGAAAGTAATACATTCTATGGAAGAATACAGAGTGAAACAAGATAGGAAGTATGAGCAGTGGGGGTAGCGGGAGTGAAGGTTGCAATTTTATTTATTTATTTATTTATTTATTATTATTTTTTTGGGGGGGGTATGCGGGCCTCTCACTGTTGTGGCCTCTCCCGTTGCAGAGCACATGCTCTGGACGCGCAGACTCAGCGGCAATGGCTCACGGGCCCAGCCGCTCTGCGGCATGTGGGATCCTCCTGGACCGGGGCACGAACCTGTGTCCCCTGCACCGGCAGGCGGACTCTCAACCACTGCCCCACCAGGGAAGCCCGGTTGCAATTTTAAATTGCTCCTACTATTAGTAGGAGCTCACTGTGACTCATAAATCCAGATTTTTTTCCCTAAAAATGTATTCTCTACGTGTGTGGAATTATGGTAAAGAATTGGAAAATATTTAACATTAAAAATATCTCATTATTTAAAGCATACTTTTGAGACAGTAGCTGTTAAATAGAGGGGTGAGGGAGAGCTAGCAGTCTCACTAGGAACAAAATTAGTCACTGGGGTGACAAGGCCAATCTGACCAGCTATAACATACCTTCTTCTCTCAGTCTTTAATACAGTCCCTTCAAAATCAGAGTTCTCTATAAATATGAGAACATTTCCAGATGGCCAAAATCTATTCATTGGTTAAGGGGACATATAAAATAACATCTAAAACTCTCAAGTTGTACAACTTGATAAAAGGGTAAGCAAAACTGAACAAACAACAAAACTGTAGGAAAAATAACCAAAGGTTTCAGCAAGTCAACCTATCTATCTTCACCTGCTTGAGCAGCACAGAATGAAATGCTTGCAACTCATGAATTATTTTGGAAGTGGGGGAAAGGCTAAGTTAGAAGAGGAAAGGGAGTGAGAAGACACAATGAAGAAAGTAGCTGCTTGCCATAGAAAGTTAATTAATAGAAAAAACATCATGTTGCTTCATATCAGAAGCCATACCAGAGTAAAAAATAAGAAGGTTAATTAAAATGGGTTTTTAATTACTATTTTGAAGAAATTATTGCTTTTGAAAATTACAGTGTGAAGAAAACAAGAGAGACACTGTTGAAAAAAATTATATATGATCAATGATGAAAAGGATATAGGATAATGGGTATTTCCTTGTATATAAAACTCACTCTGTTCCTTTAACAGTTAAACAATAGATCTCTTTAAATCTTTAAAGATCTCTTTAAATTTTAATTTATAGTATATTCACTGGTTACTTAGTAAAAATTAAATATTTTATATGGTACACAAAGTGTAAATATCTCATGGGTAAAATGAATAAAAATGACCAATTCTTGGATTGATTCCACCAGTACCTATTTATGAATTACATATTACTTATATATTAAGTATTATGCACCTGGTATTAGGGATAAAACAATAGAAATATACACTGTAGTCACTGTAGTCTCACACGGTTAATGTCATGGTTGTTGACCTACATATCATATCAATGACCTCCATGATCTTTGTTTACAAGTTTTTCCAGTTTAATTATATTAATCCTAATTGCAATACCAGCACTAAATCTGCAATACCAGCAATAAATCTTCTCTATTGGTGTTACTTATAATTATACCTCTTCAACTACATCCACATGACAGTAATGATGGTGAGCACAAATGAGAGTTTTAGTTATTTTATTTATGTTATTTGTGTAATATTTTCTCCAGCAGTATCAATTACTTTATCAATTAGTATAAATATAGTTGAAGAAATAAATATGGTTGAAGCTAAAAAGTGGATAAGTTAATTGATGTTATGCCAGTAACCTTAGGTACCATGAGAAAAAGAACACCAAAGTCAGTAATTCATAAAAAAAAGAAAAGGAAAAACAGTGTCTTCTAGATTTAAAGCGTGGACATGTAATAAATATGTTTGGTAATGATAATGCTGATTTATTACAGACTTTAAGGTAATCAGAACACAAACCATATAGGAATGTGGCAAGTTTATCATAACGTAAAGAGACCTAATATGTATATAGAGAAAACAGTGAAAGTGACATTAAGCTCTGAAGATTTTTTTAGAAAACTGATATATAAATGATATTGGAAGTAAATCCAAATACACAAGGAAGAAAGAATAAATACAAAGCTTAGCCAGAAGGGATTAATATTACATTTCATTACTAAGTGGGGGGGGGGGGGTCCATGTCTTTACTGGCAGGTTAGAGAGGAAGCATCAGAAAGCTGAGTTATTTTACTTAGCAAGAACTAAAATCAATTAAAAGTAACCTAAAGTAGTCAGCCTCTCATTCTAACACTGCCAACCAGTGTAGAGCTTTGTGGTCATTGCATGTGGGAGAGCTATAAGACTGAAGGAATGTCAGCCCTGGAGCAAGATACCATACCCAGGCTCAGGGGCCATTCACACACTTTGCTTTCATTTTACAATCAAATTTCCAAATAAATATAACATTGCAAAAACATCTACTGAAATACACACTTATTTGTAAAAACCTCTGAAAACTCCAAAGTTTCTAGGTAATAGGGTCAGTAAAAGCTCTCCCATACTCTCTGAAAAATTGAAAATAAAATTACCATATGATTCAGCAATTCCACTTCTGGGTATTATATTTGGAAAATTGAAAGCAGGGTCTTGGAGAGATACTTGTACATCCATGTTCATATCAGCATTATCCATAATAGCCAAGGGGTGGAAGCAAGCCAAATGTCCATAGTGGATGAATGGATAAGCAGAATGTGGTCTATACATAAAATGGGATATTAGCTATAAAAAGGAAGGAAATCCTTTCAAGTGATATAACATGGATGAACCTTGAGGATATTACACTAAGTGAAATAAAAAATAAGTCACACGAAAAGTGAAACATTGTATGATTTCACTTACATGAGGTACCTAGAATAGTCAAATTCAAAGAGACATAAAGCAGAAGAGTGATTGCCAGGGGCTGGGGGGAGGGGGAAATGGGAAGTTGTTGCTTACTGGGTAAAGAGTTTCAGTCTTGCAGGATGAAAACTGTTCTGGAGGTTGATTACACAACAATGTGAATGTACTTAACACTACTGTGTTATACACTTAAAAAATAGTTAAGATGGTAAATTTTATGTTATTTCTATTTTACCATAATAAAAATAGTCTTCTATGAGTGTTAGAATGTAATTTCAAAATATAATTCATACTATCAACACCATAAATGATTTAACTTTTATAGATAATATAACTTAAAATTCTATACATTTGGAACAATGCTAAGTCATTATTTTTTGCTTTGGGGTAAAATGTTAAAGAAAAGTATGACTAACAAAAACAATCAAGATTAGCATTTATTATTAAAAATAAATTAATTTTAATAATGAGAAAAATACAGTAAATTTAAGTAATAAATGCTATGACAAAAGGAATTTTAAATAAAAAGGATGAAAGGTTAATAGATGATTATTTTAAAATGTACCACTGTCATATTTAATATTTTATTAATTAGTATTAGTTTTATTATTACTATTTAATATTTAATGAATATTGATACGTATGAAATTAGAGC
The DNA here is from genome assembly GCF_949752795.1 of Hyperoodon ampullatus. Classification (NCBI taxonomy): domain Eukaryota; kingdom Metazoa; phylum Chordata; class Mammalia; order Artiodactyla; family Ziphiidae; genus Hyperoodon; species Hyperoodon ampullatus. The sequence goes on from NC_136914.1 coordinate 34,525,130, forward strand.
TCAGAAATGGAGGAGAAAAAAATGCTCAACCATGTGAAAATCAAAACCATAAGTCTGGGTTAGGTCTATTTTTATATGATTCAAGTTTCTCAATGTTGCCATTTGATTTTTTTTCCTTCATGACACAATTTTTGTTTGTATGTTTTTTGCGGTACACGTGCCTCTCACTGTCGTGGCCTCTCTCATTGTGGAGCACAGGCTTTGGACGCGCAGGCTCAGCGGCCATGGCTCACGGGCCCAGCTGCTCCGCGGCATGTGGGATCTTCCCGGACCAGGGCACGAACCCGTGTCCCCTGCATCGGCAGGCGGACTCTCAACCACTGTGCCACCCGGGAAGCCCCCACAATTATTTTTAACTCGTAAATTTAATAAATATTTACTAAAAACTATGATGACCAGATAATAAATATATACTTGATAGTATATAAACAGTGATGAATAAACAGACATGTCCCTGACTGACAGGCTTTTATTGATTAAACAACTCAAATGTACAAATGACAATAGTTATGATAAGAAAGAATTTATTGCCATAGGATAATTAGATGCCTCATTTTGCTACCAAGACCTTGGTGTAAGAGTGCCAGGCAAAGGAATTGGTATCACTCAGTCTACCAATTAAGAAATGTGTGACCTTGGGCAAGTTTATTTAATCTAATCTTTCAGAGCAGAATGATAACTTAAACTATAATTCTGAAGAGCTACCTTATATAGTAGCTCTTATATAGTCATATTCTCTTATATAGTCATTAACCAATATATATTCTTAGCCAAATATCCAAAAATAGTGCAGGGCAAGCATTAAAATATTAACTAATTAAGATCTTATCTTGGTTTCCTACTTCATTCACAAAGACTAGTCTACTTAACTTAAACGAATATAAAATATTTAAAGGAATTAAAGGATTACGCTTAATCAGGTAATTCACAAAGTACAGTTGACCCTTGAACAATGTAGGGGTTAGGGGTGCCAACCCAGCACAGTTGAAAAACCACCAACTGCTATCTCTGCCTCAAAAACAAAACAACTGATAAATGACTCACCCAAGGGAAGGATGCTGAAATAGTTTGGAGAGGTTCACCACTTAAACCCTAATTCTTCTGATTCCATATATTGTGATCTCTAATCAAACACAAACTTTCCCCCATGCTTAAAGATCTGTAAAATGAAAGTAACAGGTACTATATTTATTTTTAAAAGTCTACATATAAGTGGACCCCTGCAGTTCAAACCTGTGCTGTTCAAGGGTCAACTGTGCCAAGATAAAAAACTTTTGTATGTAGTTTAGAATGTTGCTAGTAATAATGGGAAAGACTATTATATACTATGGTTTTCAAAAGGAACGTATAACCAAATCACAGTGTGTAGAAATATTGATAAGTACCTCAAATGTAATCCCACTTAAATAAATGTATATAAGGATTTTAATTAAACATAATTAAGCTCTGGGTTTATTTCACTTATTTCCTGCTTTACTGACATTTCTTTGAAGTTGTACTATAAAGTCTTCCCAACTTTTTCTCTTATGTATTTCTGCATACTGAAAGTTCTCAAGTGAAATAGTAGTATAGAGGCTTTTTTTACAAATACCACTGCTGAAGAGAAGACGAGTTCTTCAAAATGATTTTAGACATTATCTACATTCATGTAGAAACTCACTTCAGTATTGGTCTTAAGAGTCAACATACCAGTAACTGCTAGAGAAGAAAAATCTTCCCAAAGGTGATGATTACAGAAATATTAGGAGTCTATTACCCTCATTAACAAAAGCACTTGTTCAGATTTCTTTCTGTACTTACATTAAAATCTAAGTAGCATTAGGAGAGGTGAATATTCATGACATAAATTCACAGAAAGGCATAAATAATGAACAGCCAGTAAGTTCTTTATAGTAGATTTCAACAGAACTAGCTTATCTTAAGGACCCTTTTATCTGAAAAGGGAGAGAGTGACATAGGGAATAAGCATTACAAAAATAGAAAATGTTTGAAAAAGTCGAAGACTGATATCAGTGAATAAAAACAGTTTTGTCAGAGAAAGACACAAAACACTGAGAAATAGTGAAGATCTTTTTTTAAATTATACATTTTAAATATAAAACACATAAGCTGTATATTGAAAATATGTTATGTAAACAAAAACAAATTGATATAAACAGATAACTGAGTAACTGAAACAAACCACCTAATGACCACTAGACCAAATTAAAAATATATACAGTTGATTCTCAGTATTAGCAGTAGTTGAGTTCAACAAAGTCACTGAAAACACTGAGTTAGTGAATACTGATTCATGGCTCCTGGAGAAATACAGAGTTAGGTTTCTGAGAGCTTCTGGTCACAAAATTTTTGTCATCAAATCAATACTTATCCTTGCTTTATGTGTGTTTCTGTTTAAAGGTACCTTCACAGATATTCCAATTCATTAACAGTGAATTCATGGCCAACAGCATTATAACGCACGCCTGAAAGTCTAACACAAAGATTTTCTCCATGAGGCACATGGGGAGTAGTGTTTAATAAAACTTTAAGCAGAGGAGTGTTTGATATAAATTACATTGTGAAAGTATCATCCTAGCTGTTGTGTGGATATCAGGATATGTAGGGCAAGTGTAGAGATGTGAAGAGCTCACCAAAGTTCCAAAGCAAGAGGCAGTGATTAGAACAGTGGTGGCCAGAAAGTAGATATAAAGTGGTCATGTATGTGGTATATTTTGAAGACAGAGCAAATGGAATATGCTGATTAATTAGCCTTGGGGTTTAAGACAAAAAGTGGAATAGGGATATTCCTTGAGTAAATAGTGACATACTGAAACACTAAATATTGAAATAGAGAAGACTGAAGGTGAGGGGGTTAGTGTGAGTAAAACAAGACAGTCAAAGGCTTGATGTTAGTCACTTAAAGATGAGAGGCCTACTAGACATTCAAATATGTCCAGCATATAAATAAAGGAGGAAAAACATAAGGAAATAAAGCAAAATGAAGAAAGGACAGGAAACTAGAGATAATAAATAAAATGTACTATCAGCCAAACTGTGACATGACTCTACCTCATTTCCAAAGCTTAGCAATAACTTATTCATTCACTTAATCAACAAGTATTTATTAAATGACTACTCTGTGTCAGGCATGGTTTTAAGTGCCTGAGGTGTAAATCTTTCTTATTTGTCCTTACATTATCCTATTTTTGAAGAATATCACTCTTACTATATTGATATATCAAAACAAACAAACAAACAAACAAAACCCAGAAAACCAAAAAAACCCTGCAAACCAACTAAGCCAGCAATTTCTGCATCTCAGTTTTTAGATCCATGGAATGAATGTATTTGCTGACATCACTACTATAATAGAATTCTATAAAACATTGAATTATATATTGAAAGGCAGTTCATATCTTAATTTTTGCAATAGCACAAAATATTAACACATGTAATGTGGTCATTAGATAATTTTTCAGCGAACCAGTTGTTTTGGTCTAAAAAGTGAATCCTACCCAATTTTAGTTTACTGTTTACAATAAAGTGTTCTATTTGAATAATGTTTGCAATCCAATAAAATTTAAAAATAAATGTGAATCAGATAATCTCGGAACCAAGGTTTCCAAAAATGCAAAGGGATCAGGGGCATAAACATCATGATCACAGCATAAAAGAGAGTTTTTTCATGATTAAAAAGAAATATGTCTTGAAAATTAAAAGGTACAAGCAAAGGGGTAGAGACAATACCAAAAAATATGCTACACAGTTTACAGGTCGGGGTATGAGTTTCTCTGCGCTTTTGAGTAACACCTGGATTCCCCTGGGGCTCCTCCTATGGGGACTGGGACACCACACAGTCACCACACTCAGTGGCAAGCACATCCTGGCAATGAATGGGGTTCTCTACACCGGCCTTCTGATCACTTGGACAGTAAGTAAGCCTTCTAATTTCAGTAAAGAAATAATCTCCAGTAATGGCATCTGGATCTCTAACTCTTTCCTGGACCTACTGCCAGCACCTCATCATTCCTTCCTACTCCACCTTGGGCTCTCAATTTCTAGCCTGATTCTGTAATTTAAACATGCTCAGGAGTTCTTGACAAATTCCCATATCTCTTAGCTTCTAATCCCTCACTCAGTTCTCCCCACTACACAAAAATGACTCATTAGCTAGTGCAGTAGTTTTAGATGCAGACTTTGCTCCAGGATTCTGACTGGCCTTTGGTTTATTCTGCCCTCATCTAATAATACAATGTCGGTGCTGATCTCTTCCCCAATAAATATTTTTGATGAAGTCAAAAGCTCCTAAGAATATTTAAATCCCTGTTTTTTGATATAAATAATTTTCTGAAAAATGATAAAAAGGTGAAAAATGGATTTACACTGTAACAACAACAAAAAAAGATGATCTACCTTTAACGTCTTAGTTTAGAAGAGAAATAAAAGTTTTTTTATTTAATGGACTCTTCAAGCATTCTTGTGAAACAAGCCTGGGAATTTGTCAAAAGAAACTATTGACAGTACTTCAAACATTCTAATTCAAAAAGCACAGATAATGTAAACTCACTTTAATCTTCTTGAAAATGTCTGCAGTAAGAGGAAAGAAGAAAAAAAAAACCTCTTTTGCTCTTGATGTTGCATTTTATAGGCAATCCTTTGCTTCTTTGTTGATGAAAAAGCTGATTCTCTAGTTCTTTGCTTTTTTAATGAGGATCCCATTAAATGCACTGTCATTTATGGAGGATGTGCCCCACAAAGGCTGCCTGAAGAACTTTACCTCAAAGGCCTGAAAGGTCAGCCCGACATAGCAGTCTTCTGACACTGCTATTTTCCATACACATTCTTTCATCGGCCTGTAGTCATCAGGATAATTAGGAGACTGAATCTGTCCTTCATTTTTACGTATCTCACCTCCACAGATAGCTGAGGAAAGAAAAATAAACAAATAAATAAACCTAGACATACCATTTCGTTTTCATTTTCTTCTAAGATAACATTTTAGTTTGGTGCCTGGAGCTGAGTACATAAAAACCAGGTTATAAAAATCAAGGTTGGCTGGTTGTAAATATTTAGTTGGTTAAAAAAAAAACCTAGCCACTTAACTATAAATATTAGATAACAGTCAGCAGAGGAATATATAATTTTTTATCACTGTTAATTCACATTTTTACAAAAACAAGCATTTTTAAAAAACTTTAAAAACCTTTTGAGATTTTTTAATTTATTCTATGTGAATTTCCTCTTTGACTCTCTGAACTTCTTCTTTAAGTCTTTTACCTCAGTGGAGGAGCTGATCAGGAGAGAAGCTCCACAAAACTCCCTGGGCCTCTGGCTGTGAGAGAGCCTCGTGCTCAACATCTGTGGCTCCATCCAAACCATACTCTTCACAACCACACAATCTCTAAAACAAATGCTTCCATTCTCTTAAAAGTCTAAGAGAAGAAGAAATCTTCTGTCTTCTAAATAGCCTAAACTTCTGCGCTGGCAGAGGCAGGAGCAAGAAGAATCTTCTCTACCCACGATCTGGCAAGAAGGTTTTTAAAGCCAGGAAGCACAATGCCAGTTTACTGTTTTAGATACATATAGAACAAAGCCTCTAGTAAATTCTTCTTGAATGCTGACTCTCTCATTTAGACAAAGCAAGCTCCAGAACTGTGCACAATTACTTTCTGTGTAGTTTCCTTTATCAAGGCATTTCCACAGTACAGGCATCAAATACACACAAACTCAGCACAAAGAGAAGTGGTAATTTCTTCATAACATTTTAATGTTGTCATGAAAAAACAACCGAAGTTTAAGAACTCTTTTGCCATTTGTGGTTGCTGTTGTTTTCCACACATCTCTATATTGAGTTTTTTTTCCCCCACACATCCCTGATGAGTACATTTACATGTTACCACATTACTGGTACCAGAAAGCAGCTTGTTTCTTCAGTTTAAATTTACCAAGTATTTTTATTAAAATCATCATAATGAACATTATAATACAGGTTTAGAAAATTTTGTAATTAAAATACAGTTACAATATCATTCTAATGAAATTGAGAGAAAGGATATTTCTGTTTAGAGGTCTAAGAAGAAGCCATCTCTAAACTCAATGTGACTTACCTTCATAGATCGCTGCGAAGCCCTTTCCCACCCAGTTACTGCTGCTACGAAACTCAATCCACATTCTGCTGTCTGTAGAGGTAAGAACTTCAGGCAATTTCTCCCCACAGAATCTACCTAAAAGAAATAGAAGAATAGACTCCTAAATATGACTTTATATTCTAATTGCTTTTCATACTAGCTACAAATTTCATGCATAAAACCTGATTTGGTTTCTGTATCTACCCCTAGGAACTACAGCCATAATTATTCCTTAATATTTACTTAATAAAGGTGGATAAATAAATCTCTTCATATTTATTTATGGAATATTGGAACATATCACTCTCAAATTAAATGACTGATGTCAGTATCATTATCTGTAGAATTAAGAAACAGCTAGCTCAAAACATGTCCTATTTGTAAAATGACACATGATATATCAAGGTGGGGAATATTATTCTATGGAAAGCAGAAAAAAGTACAAGTGATCCTGAAAAACTGCTTCAAATTTTCAGTTTAGTCAGTAGTAGGGAAGTGACAGCTCAAAGTATAGTTCTTTGTTTAGCCATGTTCAATGGCGACTTGTCAGGGAAATCCATAGGCTGCCCAAGGATCTTATGTTACTACATACATCTCATCTATAAAGCTGTAGTATGTAGTGTAGTAGGCAGAATGGCAAACAGTATCAGAAGACTTGATAATGAATTCTAATTTTTTTCTGATTGTTTATCCACAGGCAAGTATAATACTGAACAAATATATCATTGCCTGTCATTCCTTCTTCCCTCCTTCAACTTTCCACAAATATTCGTTGCTTACTGTATATCTGCTACTGTGCTCTAAGATTTTATATGATGACAGAAAGTTAAATATGACAATGCACATGAAATAATTCCACAAAGAATAATATATTGTCATCCATTTTTGTGTGCCCTTGGTAATGATGTCATACATAGTTTTAGTATATGAAAAATGTCAGTCAACTTAAAACAAATTCATACTAACAGATAGCAGGCGAAAAAAGGTCTCCCTAAATGGCAAAGTAAATTAGGGGCATGTAAAATAGAGCAATGTCCCTTAAACTGTAATGTGTGGGAAAGGGAAGGGGAGAGGGATAATTAGGAGTATGAGATTAACAGATACAAACTACTATATATAAAATAGATAAACAAAAAGGATTTACTGTAAAGCACAGGAAACCATATTCAAAACTTTGTAATAACCTGTAATGGAATATAATCTGAAAAAAGAATATATATCTATATCTATATCTGAACCACTTTGCTGTACACCTGAAACTTACACAACACTGTAAATCAACTATACTTCAATTCTTTAAAAAAGGAAACTGGAAGAAAGTAACCTGACTAAAAGAGAAAAAGCTATAATGTGCATATGAATTGCCATGGAGTCTGTCAAAATGCAGTCTCCGGTTCAGAAGGTACGGAGTGGGACCTGCATTTCCACACTTCTAACCTTCTAACTGATTCTGATGCTGCCAGTGTGACAGCTACACTCTGAGGAACAAGGTCTCAGAGGAACTAGTGGGGAAAGCTTTCCACAGGAACCTTGTAGTCAAACTAAGCCAGTCTGTTAGGCCATTACACCCTGCAGTGTGTAATGCTGATGGTGCTCTAAAAAGTGTTCTCAATATTTCAGTCTTAGAACTGGTTTTTCAATATGAGTTTAATGAAATGTTTTCTTTGGAACACACATAAATATATTACAAATTGCTTCATCTAGGCTAAGGAACTAAATGTTCAAGACAATGTTTTCTTCATACTGACATCAAATTAGCTCAAATCTTAATTTTTCCCTATTTTTAAGCATTTCTACAGATCTCTTGGACTTACTAATGCTGCTGTCACCTTTAATACAACAGTGTCCATTCAGCAGGTTTTAGATGTTAAGAAGAAAAGATATGTAGGCACATAAACACAGCTGAGTAAAGCTATTTCTAAAAATAGAAGTACAATCTCAAAAAAAAAAAATCAGTAGAGTAGATGCTCACATGCTCACAGCAGCTCTCACCTTTAAGTAAAACAGAGGGCAACAGAAAGTGCCTCATGTAAGTTAGTGATGTGGTCTGTGGTTAAATGTTGGTAGCATACTTTCATGAGCACCAAATCTGAGCTACAATTTATGACACAAACTACAGATGCACCTTCTCAGCCACAAAAACCTGAGTAGCAAAACTGTGACATCTACAATAAGAACCAGTATCCTTGGTGCAGGAAGCCAGAAACCAAATGTGTACCTAACAGCTCATGCTCTACTGCCTTAGCAAACAAAGCAAAACAACATACACACACAAATACACAATTTATCTGGTTTACTCATTAAAACTCTGATTTTAAAATTAAAAATACAGAATATGTGATGATTATTCACTATAAGCTATTCTAAATCATTATGTTCAGGTCCAAATACCACCTCATAATTGAAGCTGGTTTAAATCAATGAATTGTCTATTTATCTATCTGTCTGTGAGTATTTTTGCTGTGATTGAAAAAAGTATAAGAAAAATTAAAATGTTGGTCTCATACATTTTAAACACTAAGATAACTCTTGAAAGAATTGTCTCTGGACAAGACAGACTACATGCATAGCCACATAAGAGGCAAAAAAATCTCTTACCAAGGAGAGGTGATTTCCTCCAGTACCCATCTCTTACTTCAATGTAATCATACCAGCACAAACTACTTTTGTATAGGTCCATCGTAGTAAAGTTTAAGACAATCTTCAAAATGTAACAAAAGAATACACAGATTAAAAATGATTGTAACTTCACATGTCTAGGAACCCAGGACTACTGTGAAAAGAGATTCATAGCAATTTTTTTTCCTGTATTGGTATCCCTCTAATACTTTTAAAATAAACGCCTCAAAAAACCACTCATTTTCTCATTCACTTTAATGTCTAACAATTTAGAAGCACAATGTCAATAAAGAAACTAAACATTTCAGCAATTAAACCAAAGTTTCTGTAAAGTTAATTTGAACAATTGTGAAACAAACAGAAATCTTTATTCAAATAGTTTATTTTGAATTTTCTTAGATAAACATGACAAACCATGAGAACTTCTGATTTTACTATGAGTGTCTTCTTTTTAATAATTTATTTCAGACATCTATAATTACGTTAAAAATAACCACCATGTGCCATATTCCAGGAACATAATATCATTGTGTATGTTGAAATGTTTTAAATACAGCTCTAGAATTCAAATTTGTCCATGTAACTATAATCAAAGACAGATGTGACTGTTTCTCCAGATCCAAGAATATGTATTCGAAGACCTTTTAAGTTAGAAGATCTTGTACATGGCCCTTTATTCTGTACTTTGTTTTGAAATGATGCTGCTTTTCAAGATAATTCAAGAGCAACTTTAGAAAAGACAGTTTTCTTACTGCTTTATAAAAAGACTTTACTTTTCATATAATTAACTTTTTTTTTAGTTGATTACACCAAAAAGTAGAGCCAAACTAACATAAAAATGCATGTATCTGCTAAGGTAAAATTCACTTGGAAAATACTTTTTTATATTCAAAAACTCATTCTAACTCTATTCTGCTTAAAACATCTAAGATGCTTAAGGTGTACAATGAACCTGTTCTTTAATCTAGAAATTGAAATGGACTTTGGCCAAATGCAACAAATTATGAATATTTGACATACTTCTAATATAAAACTGTAGGTTGTAACAGTATTTACAGAATCCTTTTGTGTCATTATAAAAATTCGAATGTAGGAAGACTCTCAAGGAATGAAGAAAAAAAGAAAAGAATAAGTATAATCAATTTTGAATCCATATTCCCTAAAAGTACTACCTTTTTTGTGTTAGAAAACATATACTTCTCCCCTTTCTTCAGCATAGTATTTAACAGAAAGGTAAGTACTAATTATGGCAAATCAATCTTCACTCAACTAGCTTACTTCTTCCTAGGATGAAGATACAGCATAACAATAAATATTTCTCATGGCATCTTATATCTCAGCACCGTGATGATCATTGATGAAATTGTATGCCAAAGTTGGTTTTAATTGCCCATATAAATAACCATTTCACAGAGATGGAAACTAAGAATTTATCTAACTATAATGAAAGTCAGTTGTACCTTATAATGGTGTTAACATTTCACCCTTAAATTCAACATTTATCAGTTTCTTTAAACATGTACTTTCTTGATTACAAAAGGATGAAATCTATCAAGGATGTGAAAATAGAGACAAGATGTTGTTTAACTGTAATGCAGTAAGCATGGCATAATTTGCTTCGGTTTAATAAAACTTCATTTATTTCTTTCTACCTTATTTATAGTTTTTTCTTTTTCCTTTGGTTTTTTTTTCTTCATCTGATTTTATCATTCTAAATATTCTAAAAAACGTTTTACAAGAATTTCCAAAATATCAAAGGACAAAGGACTAATCCTTTTTTCCCTTTCTTTTTCAATAACCCTTCGTACTTGATTATCAAAATACATAGTTTCTAAACTATTCTCCTGTAGTTACCAATATGCTTGCTCTTCCATCTCTGAATACCAATGCAACATTAGGTTATTCTTAGGACATAATTGGGAAATAATTTCTGGTTTCCCCCCTTAACTTTATATTTACTTTAAGTCTGCTACAAATGGGGAATACTACCACTGTCTGTTATTCAGTTTCATTCTTCATTTGTATTCTCCCTATAGCAACAACCAGGGTTTCAACTCTATATGATCATATGAGAACTTATTTATTATAGCAGAGATGGCAAAACTAGAATACAGACACAAACAGTAGACCTCAAGGCTCATTTGCGGTTTCCCTCTGGGGTATAAAGGAGTTGTATAATGGTATGCAACTTCCTCCTCAATGAGGAAAAAATCAGCTAAATTGGAAGGATGCGTGTCATCAAAATTTATTCAAACTTGAAACGATGTGGTTGGATTGCTAACAAATAGTTAATATTTGAAGTCCGGAACACACACACATACACATATGCGTGTGTGCACATGCACACACACACACACACACACACACACACAGAGTTGGAAGGGGGGTAACTCTAAACAGAAAAGTTTCCTATCTTGTTTTTAATCTTCTATTTTAAACTCCAAGCACTGTGAAGGAACAAAACTGGCCTACTTTAATGTAAAACATAGCGTCCTTTAGAAGCAGAAAATGTAATAAAGATAGGTTTTCAAAAATCAAATCTTAGGGCTCTGATGTAGAAGTAAAATGTTGGCCTTTGACTAAGGTTGCTAGCAGAATCCATAATTGAATTACAAATCAAAAGCACTTGAAAAATATTTGATTGTTTTATATTATATTATGCTATTCTATATAAATAAATTGCATCTTTTTTTTCAAAGAATGATGAAATAAAAACTACCTAGCACAATTATATAGATGTTTTATTTCTAATGTTAAGTATCAGTTTACCATTTCTCAATTTAAAATTAATCATAGTTCCTCTGGAACATGGGATTGAGGGAGATACAAGGAACAATTCTAAGATTTCCTGTGATCTGTTCAGCATCTTAGTTGCTATTCTGAAAATTAAATAGATTCAATAGCTGTGGAGTTTTCTTATTAAAGACTTTGTTTTACAATCTTACAGAGTGAACAATCTTGAAGAAAGGCAAATCAACAGTCAAGGGACTAGATGTCTGGAAGTCTCCAGAGAATGATATAAGCAGTGAACTTTCGTCAGCACAATTGAGACATTACTGACTACCTAAACTAATTCCATGAACACCATAAAAAGACCAATTAAAGTAATATTTATACCTTATAGTGCTGGGGATGGGGAAGATAGAAATCTTGTCAATTAGACTGATATTATTAAATAGTTCTTTAGAAAGAAATATTAGAATTAAAAGCAGTAAAATAAAATAGATTTCAGGGCTCCATCCAGAAGCAGCTTGGACAAGTCTGATAAACTCTCTAGGCAGACAACAGTTTTCTTCTCAGAAATAACACTAGGGGCAAAATCAGGGACCAGTAAACTATAACCCATGGGCCAAATCCAGCCTGTAGCCAGTTTTTGTAAAGAAAGTTTTGTTATACACATTCTTTTACATATTGTCTATGACTGCTTCTGCAAAACAATGGTAGCATTGGGCATTTGAACAAACTGTATATCTGGCAGAACCAAAAATATTTACTGTATATCCTCTCCAGAAAGATTTGCCAAATCTGAGAATAATTGATAATTAAGGTTTCGTTCAGTGCTGCACTATATCATACTAAAGGGAAAATTTGCATTTATTTTCACAACTAGGAGTTGTTTGTGACTGTGAGTCAAAAATTGTAGGTTTAAGTTCTAGCTTCTCAGTTTGCTAGTTTACTTAAACTTTCTGAGTTTGAATGAATGTTCTTGCTATAAAATGGAGATCATCATATCAGGCTGATCTCAGCAGAATTAAATCAGAGAGATTTAATTGGATAATGTGTAGAACAACACTAAAGTAATCTAAATACATTGTTAAGATTCTCATGTATTATTATTTTCATGGTACATATTTGAGTCCCCTTACAATATAAATCCTAAACAGGAGTTGAGGAAAATGGCGGAAGAGTAAGACACGGAGATCACCTTCCTCCCCACAGATACATCAGAAATACATCTACACGTGGAACTGCTCCTATACAACACCCACTGAACACTGGCAGAAGACCTCAGACCTCCCAAAAGGCAAGAAACACTCCACGGACCTGGGTAGGGCAAAAGAAAAAACAGAGACAAAAGAATAGGGAAGGGACCTGCACCAGTGGGTGGGAGCTGTGAAGGAGGAAAGGTTTCCACACACTAGGAAGCCCCTTTGCAGGCAGAGACTGTGGGTGGCAGAGGGGGGAAGCTTCAGAGCCACAGGGGAGAGCACAACAACAGGGGTGTGGAGGGCAAAGCAGAGAGATTCCTGCACAGAGGATCGGTGCCAACCAGCACTCACCATCCCGAGAGGCTTGTCTGCTCACCAGCTGGGGCGGGCGGGGCTGGGAGCTGAGGCTCGGGTTTCGGAGGTGGGATCCCAAGGAGAGGACTGGGGTTGGCGGTGTGAACACAGCCTGAAGGGGGCTGGTGCATCACGGCTAGCCGGGAGGGAGTCCAGGAAAAAGTCTGGAGCTGCTGAAGAGGCAAGAGACTTTTTCTTCCCACTGTTTTCTGGTGAGCGAGGAGAGGGGATTAAGAGCTCTGCTTAAAGGAGCTCCAGAGACGGGTGTGAGCCGTGGCTAACAGTGTGGACCCCAGAGACGGGCGTGGGATGCTGGGGCTGCTGCTGCAGCCACCAAGAAGCCTGTGTGTGAGCACAGGTCACTATCCACACTTCCACTCCTGGGGAGCCTGTGCAGCCCACCACTGCCGGGGTCCCGTGATACAGCAACAACTTCCCCAGGAGAACACATGGCACGCCTGAGGCTGCTGCAATGTCACGCTGGCCTCTGCCGCCGCAGGCTTGCTCTGTATCCGTACCCAGCCCTCTCCCCGGCCTGAGTGAGCCAGAGACCCCAAATTAGCTGCTCCTTTAGCGCCGTCCTGTCTGAGCAAAGAACAGACGCCCTCAGTCGACCTACACACAGAGGCAGGGCCAAATCCAAAGCTGAACCCGGGGAGCTGTGTAAACAAAGAAGAGAAAGGGAAATTTCTCCCAACAGCCTCAGAAGCAGTGGATTAAATCTCCACAATCAACTTGATGTACCCTGCATCTATGGAATACCTGAATAGACAATGAATCATCCCAAATTGAGGAGGTGGACTTTGGGAGCAAGATATATTATTTTTTCCCCTTTTCCTCTTTTTGGGAGTGTGTATGTGTATGCTTCTGTGTGAGATTTTGTCTGTATAGCTTTGCTTTCACCATTTGTCCTAGGGTTCTGTACATCCTTTTTTTTTTTTTTTTTACTTAAAAATTTTTTTCTTAATAATTATGTTTTATTTTATTTTATTTTGTGCTCTTTCTTTCTTTCTATTTTTTCTCCCTTTTACTCTGAGCCATGTGGATGAAAACCTCTTGGTGCTCCAACCAGGCATCAGGGCAGTGACACTGAGGTGGGAGAGCCAACGTCAGGACACTGGTCCACAAGAGACCTCACAGCTCAACATAATATCAAATGGTGAAAATCTCCGAGAGATATCCATCTTAACACGAAGACCCAGATTCACTCAACAAACAGCAAGCTAAAGTGTGGGACACCTTATGCCAAACAACTAGCAAGAGAGGAACACAACCCCATCCATTAGCAGAGAGGCTGCTTAAAATCATAATAAGACCACAGACACCCCAAAACACACGACCATATGTGGAGCTGCCCACAAGAAAGACAAGATACAGCCTCATCCACAGAGCACAGGCACTAGTCCTAACCACCAAGAAGCTGACACAACCCACTGAACCAGCAGTAGCCACTGGGGAGAGACACCAAAAACAATGGGAACAACGAACCTGCAACCTGCAAAAAGGAGACCCAAAGCACAGTAAGATAAGTAAAATGAGAAGACAGAAAAACACATAGCAGATGAAGGAGCAAGGCAACAAACAACCAGACCTAACAAATGAAGAGGAAATAGGCAGTCTACCTGAAAAAGAATTCTGAATAATGATAATAAAGCTGATCAAAAATCTTGGAAATAGAATAGGGAAAATGCAAGAAACATTTAACAAGGACCTAGAAGAACTAAAGAGGAAACAAGTAACGATGAACAACACAATAAATGAAATTAAAAATACTCTAGAAGGGATCAATAGCAGAATAACTGAGGCAGAAGAACGGATAAGTGACCTGGAAAATAAAGTAGTGGAAATAACTACTGCAGAGCAGAATAAAGAAAAAAGAATGAAAAGAACTGAGGAAGGTCTCAGAGACCTCTGGGACAATATTAAATGCAAGAACATTCGAATTATAGGGGTCCCAGAAGAAGAAGAGAAAAAGAAAGGGACTGAGAAAATATTTGAAGAGGTTAGAGTTGAAAACTTCCCTAATATGTGAAAGGAAATAGTTAATCATGTCCAGGAAGCACAGAGAGTCCCATACAGGATAAATCCAAGGAGAAAAATGCCACAACACATATTAATCAAACTACCAAAAATTAAATACAAAGAAAACACATTAAAAGCAACAAGGGAAAAAATACAAATAACACACAAGGGAATCCCCATCAGGATAACAGCTGATCTTTCAGCAGAAACTCTGCAAGCCAGAAGGGAGTGGCAGGACATATTTAAAGTGATGAGGGAGAAAAACCTACAATCAAGATTACTCTACCCAGCAAGGATCTCATTCAGATTTGATGGAGAAATTGAAACCTTCACAGACAAGCAAAAGCTGAGAGAGCTCAACACCACAAAACCAGCTTTACAACAAATGCTAAGGGAATTTCTCTAGGCAAGGAACACAAGAGAATGAAAAGACATACAATAACAAACCCAAAACAATTAAGAAAATGGGAATAGGAACATACATATTGATAATTACCTTAAATGTAAATTGATTAAATGCTCCCACCAAAAGACACAGACTGGCTGAATGGATACAGAAACAAGACCCTTATATATGCTGTCTACAAGAGACCCACTTCAGACTTAGGGATATATACAGAGTGAAAGTGAGGGGATGGAAAAAGATATGCCATGCAAATGGAAATCAAAAAAAAGCTGGAGTAGCAATTCTCATATCAGACAAAATAGACTTTAAAATAAAGACTATTAGAAGAGACAAAGAAGGACACTACATAATGATCAAGGGATTGATGCAAGAAGAAGATATAACAATTATAAATATTTATGCACTCAACATAGGAGCACCACAATACATAAGGAAAACTCTAACAGCCATAAAAGCAGAAATCAACAGTAAGACAATCATAGTAGGGGACTTTAACACCCCACTTTCACCAATGGACATATCATCCAAAATGAAAATAAATAAGGAAACACAAGCTTTAAATGATACATTAAACAAGATGGACTTAATGGATAATTATAGGACATTCCATCCAAAACCAACAGAATACACATTTTCTCAAGTGGTCATGGAACAGTATCCTGGAAGAATCATATACCATGTTCAAGTGGGGTTTATTCCAGGAATGCAAGGATTCTTCAATATATGCAAATCAATTAATGTGTTACACCATATTAAAAAACTGAGGGAGAAAAACCATATGATCATCTCAATAAATGCAGAGAAAACTTTCAACAAAATTCAACACTCATTTATGATAAAAACCCTGCAGAAAGAGGCATAGAGGGAAATTTCCTCAACATAATAAAGGTCATATATGACAAACACATAGCCAACATCGTCCTCAATGGTGAAAAACTGAAACCATTTCCACTAAGATCAGGAACAAGACAAGGTTGCCCACTCTCACCACTCTTATTCAACATAGTTTTGGAAATTTTAGCCACAGCAATCAGAGAAGAAAAGAAATAAAAGGAATCCAAATCAGAAAAGAAGTAAAGCTGTCAGTGTTTGCAGATGACATGGTACTATACATAGAGAATCCTAAAGATGCTACCAGAAAACTAGTAGAGCTAGTCAATGAATTTGGTAAAGTAGAAGTATAAAAAATTAATGCACAGATATCTCTTGCATTCCTATACACTAATGATGAAAATCTGAAAGTGAAATTAAGTAAACACTCCCATTTACCATTGCAACAGAAACAATTAAATGTCTAGGAATAAACCTACCTAAGGAGACAAAAGAGCTGTATGAAGAAAATTATGACACTGATGAAAGAAACTAAAGATGATACAGTTAGATAGAGAGATATACCATGCTCTTGGACTGGAAGGATCAACATTGTGAAAATGACTCTACTACCCAAAGCAATCTACAGATTCAATGCAATCTCAATCAAACTACCAGTGGCATTTTTCACAGAACTAGAATAAAAAATTTCACAATTTGTTTGGATATAAAAAAGACTCCGAATACTCAAAGCCATCATGAGAACAAAAAACGGAGCTGGAGGAGTCAGGCTCCCTGACTTCAGACTATACTACAAAACTACCATAATCAAGAGAGTAAGGTACTGGCACAAAAACAGAAATATTGATCAATGGAACTGATTAGAAAGCCCAGAGATAAAGCCACGCACATATGGTCACCTTATCTTTGATAAAGGAGGCAAGAAAATACAGTGGAGAAAAGACAGCCTCTTCAATAAGTGGTGCTGGGAAAACTGGACAGGTATATGTAAAAGTATGAAAGTAGAACACTCCCTAACACCATACACAAAAATAAACTCAAAATGGATTAAAGACCTAAATGTAAGGCCAGACCCTATCAAACTCTTAGAGGAAAACATAGGCAGAACACTCTATGACATAAATCACAGCAAGATCCTTTTTGACCCATCTCTTAGAGAAATGGAAATAAAAACAAAAATAAACAAATGGCACCTAATGAAACTTAAAAGCTTTTGCACAGCAAAGGAAACCATAAACAAGACCAAAAGATAACCCTCAGAACAGGAGGAAATATTTGGAAATGGAGCAACTGACAAAGGATTAATCTCCAAAATTTACAAGCAGCTAATGCAGCTCAATAACAACTAAAAAACAACCCAATCGAAAAATGGGCAGAAGACTTAAATAGGTATTTCTCCAAAGAAGATATACAGATTGTCAACAAACACATGAAGAATGCTCAACATCACTAATCATTAGAGAAATGCAAATCAAAACTACATTGTGGTATCACCTCACTCTGGTCAGAATGGGCATCATCAGAAAATCTGCAAACAATAAATGCTGGAGAGGTTGTGGAGAAAAGGGAACCCTCTTGCACTGTTGGGGGGAATGTAAGTTGATACAGCCACTATGGAGAACAGTATGGAGGTTCCTTAAAAAACAACAAATAGGGGCTTCCCTGGTGGTGCAGTTGTTGAGAGTCCGCCTGCTGATACAGGGGACACGGGTTTGTGACCTGGTCCGGGAAGATCCAGCATGCCGCAGAGCTCCTAGGCCCGTCAGCCATGGCCACTGAGCCTGTGCGTCCGGAGCCTGTGCTCTGCAATGGGAGAGGCCACACCAGTGAGAGGCCCGCATACCAGGAAAAAAAAAAAAAAAACCAAATAGAACTACCATAAGACCCAGCAATCCCACTACTGGGAATATACCCTGAGAAAACCGTAATTCAAAAAGAGTCATGTACCAAAATGTTCAATGCAGCTCTATTTACAATAGCTAGGACATGGAAGCAACCTAAGTGTCCAGCACCAGATGAGTGGATAAAGAAGATGTGGCACATATATACAATGGAATATTACTCTGCCATAAAAAGAAATGATATTGAGATATTTGTAGTGATGTGGATAGACCTCAAGTCTGTCATACAGAGTGAAGTAAGTCAGAAAGAGAAAGAAAAATACCATATGCTAACACATATATATGGAATCTAAGAAAAAAAAGATCATGAAGAACGTAGGGGTAAGACAGGAATAAAGACACAGACCTACTTGAGAATGGACTTGAGGATATGGGGAGGGGGAAGGTTAAGCTATGACAAAGTGAGAGAGTGGCTTGGACTTATATACACTAGCAAACTTAAAATAGATAGCTGGTGGGAAGCAGCCGCATGGCACAGGGAGATCAGCTCGGTGGTTTGTGACCACCTAGAGGGGTGGGATACGGAGGGTGGGAGGGAGGGAGATGCAAGAGCGAAGAGATATGGGAACATATATATATATGTGTGTAACTGATTCACTTTGTTATAAATCAGAAACGAACACACCATTGTAAAGCAATTATGCTCCAATAAAGATGTTAAAAAAGAATCCTAAACAGTTATGAAATAAATAAAATTATTAATCCAATTTACTTAATCCAACTCTGCTGGGAGACATAAAAACATTAAAGTTTCCCAGGAAAATGAACATGTTAAAATAAGGAATTCTTAATTTAAATTATAAAGAAGAATGGGCGGGAGAACTTGGGGCCTTGGTTTAAGCCCCTGCCTTACAACAGACTAGTTGTATGACTCAGATCATAATTCCATCAGGGATTCATTATATGGCAGGTGAAGACCAGGAGCTGGATTAGGCCATGAAAATAATTTTTCTGCTTAAGTATATATGATAATATCTGGATTTTGAAATTTTTATTTGTCATCACCAACTATTCACAGGAACACTTTTTATACCTGCCTTTCCTTAATCCTTACTCCATCCCTATATCTAATCAGTTGCCAATTTCTATAGATACTCTGCAATGTCCCTGAAAATGTTCTCCTACTTCTATGTCACTGTCAGTGCTCTCCATGCTTCTCTGAATTAATGTAAGAGCTTCACAAGATGTGTGTGTGTTTTTTTTTTTAGTTGAACTCTTCTCCAATTCATCCTACACTCATGATCATTTTAATCCCAGTAAAGTTGGGTTCCCATCATGGTATTGGTGGCTTTACATCCATCTTTATAAATTTCTAAGCCTGGGCATCAAAGATTCTATGTGATAACCTACCTTTACTGCCTCACTTTCACTATCTCAAACAAAGAATCTTCATCCCACTCATCCCTGACTCTTGCTATTGCGTCCTGACAAAGTACCCCAATTTTAGTATTCCTTTATTCAAGGTATACATAATTCTACCTGGGATCCTACTTTCCCCTTTCCTATTTCTAGAAACTGTTCATATCTCTCAAAGTTTGAAATAAATACTGCCCTCTCTTCAGTAATATCTAGATCTCCCAACAAGATCTGAACTCTCTTATCTCTGCAAATCCATGACAAGTTCTGTCCTGCTTTCTTCAGCTATTTTTCAGTTTGCCTATTATATTACTAGGCCTTGTCCTTGTTATATGTTTGTAAGATTCTTGATGGCAAAGATTTCTTTCACAAACCAGCAGATGCATTTATTTTAATAAAATCAAAGATTTTTCTACATAGTAATTGCTAAATTTAAGCAGCGGCCTTTGGCAATCTAAATATTATATTGTAAATTGACCCCATATATGTAAATCATTAGATTTTGTAAAAAGAAAGTTTTGCAAAATGAAAGAGGTCAAATGATAGTTTTTAAATGGGCTATATAGGAAAAGAAAAAATATTAACTCTAGTCAAGACATAAGCAATATGCCCTTGTTGAAAGGTCAATCAACTCCAAGGAATGAAAAACTCGATATTATTTTCTTCTGTCAGCTCAGTACAGCTACGTTCCCAGAGGCACATTCTGGGCTGTTCCCAGCATTTGCTGTGCACTGTCAAGACGGCCTGGGATTGAACAGGACTGCCTTTACCATAGGAAGCTCAGTCTTAGGAAGAGATACCTGTACATTGACAATCTTATTATGATTATGATTATTTTCAATCTTATTATTTTTAACTGTGGTAAAATAAACATAAAATTTAACATTTTAACCATTTTAAGTATACAGTTCTGTGGCATTAAGTACATCCACATTATTGCACAACAACACTCTTATATAAAAAATATTGTTTCCTAGATAAAATAATATACGTTTATTGTAGAAAAGGAAAGGAAGAAGAAATCAAAACCTATCTGTGAACCTACCAGGGAGAAATAAGCATTGTGTTGGTATATACCAACACAATGCTTATATTCTTCTATAATCTTGTCTCTAACATATGTAATTTAAAAATTAGATCTTTTCATGCCTATGATTTTTAACCTGCTTATTAAACTTACCAATAATTTGAAAACATAGTCTCTAGTTCCAGGAAATACAGCCTTTAAAAAAAAAGTTTGTAATAAGGGTGCGATGATATTTTAAAATAATAACTCATGTGATTATCTTCAGAGAGAGAAATTTTGCGACAGTCTTCTCATTTATACCATGTTTTATTCCTTCTTAATAAAAATAATTTGAAAAGGAAAGTATCAAATAAACATTTCACTTTTGCATTGGCCATTATGTATATTTTTGTAAAATAGAATATTTAGTACTTAAAAAAAACAATCAGTGTTTTCTTTCTGTTTTCAAATTTTATTTTGTTTTCAATTTTTCATTTTTCTAAATAGCTATCTTTGCATATAAACAGATAATTGCTGTAGGATAAATTTCTAGGATAAAGTGTTTTGCAAAATGTGATACAGATTAGCAGAGTTCTTCAGAAATGTTATCTCAATGTTTACTTTCAGGAGCTGGGTACTCCCACCATCACTTGATATTATCATTCTATTCCTTCTTTGTCAATTAGATGAATGAACTACAGCACATTGTTGAAGCATTACTTTGATAAAAAATGACAGTAAACAATTTCATATATTTATTAAATATCTATTTACCCTGATACTTCAATAAATACTCTGCTTCTTCAGTCATTTTCTAATATGGTGTAAATCTTTATTTATTAATTTATAACAGCTCTTCATATATGTATAATATCAATGTTGTCTTATCCATTTGTGCTATAATATATTTCATTTTGATTTTAATATGTATATTTGCATTTTTATAAAAGAGATTTAGTTTATGTAAATAGCTCAAAAAATTATTTTATTACATTTTCTTATTTTCAATTTATGTACCCGACATTTCTTTCAAAATAAAAAACAAATCACTTATGCTTTCTTTAGAAAAAAATATGCAATATAAAATAAAAGTTTAGGGACTTCCCTGGTTGGGCAATGGTTAAGAATCTGCCTGCCAATGCAAGGGACATGGGCTCAAGCCCTGGTCCAGGACGTCCCACATGCTGCGGAGCAACTAAGCCCATGTGCCACAACTACTGAGCCTGTGCACTAGAGCCCACAAGCCAGAGCTACTGACAACCATACACCTAGAGCCTGTGCTCCGCAACAAGAGAAGCTGCTGCAATGAGAACCCCAGGCACCACAAAGAAGAACTAGAGAAAGCCTGCATGCAGCAACAAAGACCCAACACATGCATAAATAAATAAATAAATTTATAAAATTAAAGTTTAATTTTTTCAAAAATATTTTTAAATGATTTTATTATTATTTATTGAAAAAATATTTACCCAGTTTATTTGAGACATCATCTCTATAAATGAATATGTGAAGTCTTCTCCTCCCTGAGGCATAATTTTGACTTTCTTAGATTAATCCAGAAGCCTATTTTACATTACCACAGAATTTGAATTATTGAAACTTCATAATCTTACAGTGCAATTCACTCCCTTTTGTTAATTATTTTAAAATTTGTCTTGGGGGAGAGAGCTTCAAGATGGTGGAAGAGTAAGACGTGGAGATCACCTTCTTCCCCACAAATACATCAGAAATACATCTACATGTGGAGCAACTCCTACAGAACACCAACTGAACACTGGCAGAAGACTTCAGACTTCCCAAAATGCAAGAAACTCCCCACATACCTGGGTAGGGCAAAAGAAAAAAGAAAAAAACAGAGACAAAAGAATAGGGACGGGACCTGCACCAGTGGGAGGGAGCTGTGAAGGAGGAAAGGTTTCCACACACTAGGAAGGCCCGTCGTGGGCGGAGACTGTGGGTGGTGGAGGGGAGAAGCTTCGGAACCAAGGAGGAGAGCCCAGCAACAGGGGTGCGGAGGGCAAGGTGGAGAGATTCCCACACAGAGAATCAGTGCCGACCAGCACTCACCAGCCCAAGAGGCTTGTCTGCTCACCTGCCAGGGCGGGTGGGGGCTGGGAGCTAAGGCTTGGGTTTCAGAGGTCGGATCCCAGGGAGAGGACTGGGGTCTGCTGAGTGAACACAGCCTGAAGGGGGCTAGTGTGTCACAGCTAGCCGGGGAGCAGTCCCAGAACAAGTCTGGAGCTGCTGAAGAGGCAAGAGGCTTTTTCTTGCCTTTGTTTCCTGGTGTGTGAGGAGAGGGGATTAAGAGCCCTGCTTAAAGGAGCTCCAGAGACAGGTGCAAGCTGCGGCTATCAGCGCGGACCCCAGAGCTGGGCACGAGACACTAAGGCTGCTGCTGCTGCCACCAAGAAGCCTGTGTGTGAGCACAGGTCACTCTCCACACCTCCCCTGCTGGGAGCCTGTGCAGCCTGCCACTGCCAGGGTCCCGGGATCCAGGGACAACTTCCCTGGGAGAACACATGGCACACCTGAGGCTGGTGCAACGTCATGCTGGCCTTTGCCGCCGCAGAATTGCCCCGCATCCGTACCCCTCCCTCCTCCCGGCCTGAGTGAGCCAGACACCAGAAGCAGCTGCTCCATTAACCCCGCCCTGTCTGAGCAGGAACAGACGCCATCAGGCGACCTTCACACAGAGGCGGGTCCACATCCAAAGCTGAACCCCAGGAGCTGTGCAAACAAAGAAGAGAAAGGTAAATCACTCCCAGCAGCCTCAGGAGGAGCGGATTAAATCTCCACAGTCAACTTGATGTGCCCTGCATCTGTGGAATACGTGAATAGACAATGAAATTACCCAAATTGAGGACGTGGACTTTAGGAGCAATGATATATATATATACATATTTTCCCCCTCTTTCTCTTTTTGGGAGTGTATATGTGTATGCTTCTGTGTGTGATTTTGTCTGTATAGCTTTGCTTTTACCATGTGTCCTAAGGTTCTGTCTGGCTATTTTTTTAAATCACATAATGTATTTTTTCTTAATAATTATATTTTATTTTAATAATTTTTAAATTTTGTTTTATATTCTTCTTTCTTTCTTTCTTTGTTTCCTCCCTTTTATTCTGAGCCTTGTGGAGGACAGGCTCTTGGTGCTCCAGCCAGGCATCAGGGCTGTGCTACTGAAGTGGGAGAACCAAGTTTAGGACACTGGTCCACAAGAGACCTCCCAGCTCCATGTAATATCAAATGGCAAAAATCCCCAGAGAACTCCATCTCAACACCAAGGACCAGCTCCATTCAAAAACCAGCAAGATACAGTGCTGCACACCCTATGCCAAAAAACTAGCAAGACAGGAACAAAACCCCATCCATTACCACAGAGGCTGACTAAAATCAAAATAAGGCCACAGACACCTCAAAAAACACCACCAGACATGGACCTGCCCACCAGAAAGACAAGATTCAGCCTCATCCACTGGAACACAGGTACTAGTCCCCTCCACCAGGAAGCCTACACAACCCACTGAACCAACCTTAGCCACTGGGCACAGACACCAAAAAGAATGGGAACTAAGAACCTGCAGCCTGCAAAAAGGAGACCCCAAACACAGTAAGTTAAGAAAAATGAGAAGACAGAGAAATAAACAGATGAAGGAGCAAGGCAAAAACCCACGAGATCTAACAAATGAAGAGGAAACAGGCAAACTATCTGAAAAAGAATTCAGAATAATGATAGTGAAGATGATCCAAAATCTTGGAAATAACTGGGCTTCCCTGGTGGCGCAGTGGTTGAGAGTCCGCCTGGCGATGCAGGGGACACGGGTTCGTGCCCCGGTCCGGGAAGATCCCGCAAGGCACGGAGCGGCTGGGCCCGTGAGCCATGGCCGCTGAGCCTGCACGTCCGGAGCCTGTGCTCCGCAACGGGAGAGACCACAACAGTGGGAGGCCCGCGTACCAAAAAAAAAAAAAAAAAAAAAATCTTGGAAATAGAATGGAGAAAATACAGGAAATGTTAAACAAGGACCTAGAAGAACTAAAGAGCAAACAAACAGTGATGAACAACACAAAAAATGAAATAAAAGCTTCTCTAGAAGGGATCAATAGCAGAATAACTGAGGCAGCAGAATGGATAAGTAACCTGGAAGATAAAATAGTGGAAATAACTACTGCAGAGCAGAATAAAGAAAAAAAGAATGAAAAGAATTGAGGACAGTCTCGAAGACCTCTGGGACAACATTAAATGCACCAACATTTGAATTATGGGGGTCCCAGAAGAAGAAGAGGAAAAGAAAGGGACTGAGAAAATATTTGAAGAGATTAGAGTTGAATACTTCCCTAATATGGGAATGGAAATACTTAATCATGTCCAGGAAGCACAGAGAGTCCCATACAGGATAAAGCCAAGGAGAAACATGCCAAGACACATATTAATCAAACTATCAAAAATTAAATAAAAAGATCTAATATTAAAAGCAGCAAGGGGAAAACAACAAACAACACATAAGGAAATACCCATAAGGTTAAAAGCTGGTCTTTCAGCAGGAACTTTGTAAGCCATAAGGGAGTGGCAGGACGTATTTAACATGATGAAGAAGAAAAAACTACAACCAAGATTACTCTACCCAACAAGGATCTCATTCAGATTTTTTTATTTTCTTTTTTTTTAAATGTGTTTATTTTGTATTTATATTTATTGGATCTTCGTTGCTGCTCCTGGGCTTTCTCTAGTTGCAGCGAGTGGGGCTACACATTGCAGTGGCTTCTCTTGCTGTGGAGCATGGGTTCTAGGTATGCAGACTTCAGTAGCTGTGGATCATGGGCTTTAGGCTTCAGCCTCAGTACTTGTGGCACATGGGCTTAATTGCTCCGTGGCATGTGGAATATTCCCAGAACAGGGCTCGAAAACGTGTCCCCTGAACTGGCAGGCAGATTCTTAAACACTGCACCAACAGGGAAGCCCCCTCATTCAGATTTGATGGAGAAATTAAAAGCTTTATAGACAAACAAAAGCTAAAAGAATTCAGCACCACCAAACCAGCATTACAACAAATGCTAAAGGAACTTCTCTAGGCGGGAAACACAAGGGAAGGAAAGAACCTACAATAATAAACCCAAAGCAATTAAGAAAATGGTAATAGGACTATACATATCGATAATTACCTTAAATGTAAATGGATTAATGCTCCAACCAAAAAACACAGACAGTCTGAATGGATACAAAAACAAGACCCGTATATATGCTGTCTACAAGAGACCCATTTCAGACCAGGGACACATACAGACAGAAAGTGAGGGGATGCAAAATGATATTCCATGCAAATGGAAATCAAAGGAAAGCTGGAGTAGCCATTCTCATATTAGACAAAATAGACTTTAAAATAAACACTATTACAAGAGACAAAGAAGGACACTACATAATGATCAAGGGATTGATCCAAGAAGAAGACATAACAATTGTAAATATTTATGCACCCAACATAGGAGCACCTCAATACATAAGGCAAATACTAACAGCCATAAAAGGGGAAATCGACAGTAACACAATCATAGTAGGGGACTTTAACACCCCACTTTCACCAATGGACAGATCATCCAAAATGAAAATAAATAAGGAAACACAAGCTTTAAATGATACATTAAACAAGATGGACTTAATGGATTTTTATAGGAGATTCCATCCCAAAACAACAGGATACACATTCTTCTCAAGTGCTCGTGGAACATGCTCCAGGATAGATGATATCTTGGGTCACAAATCAAGCCTTGGTAAATTTAAGAATAGTGAAATTGTATCAAGTATCTTTTCTGACTACAGAGCTATGAGACTAGATATTAATTACAGGAAAAAATCTGTAAGAAAAACAAACACATGGAGGCTAAGCAACACACTACTTAATAACCAAGAGATCACTGAAGAAATTAAAGAGGAAATTAAAAAATACCTAGAAACAGGGCTTCCCTGGTGGCACAGTGGTTGAGAGTCCACCTGCTGATGAAGGGGACATGGGTTTGTGCCCCAGTATGGGAAGATCCCACATTCTGCTGAGTGGCTGGTCCCGGGAGCTATGGCTGCTGAGCCTGCATGCACAGAGCCTGTGCTCCACAGTGGGAGAGGCCACAACAGTGAGAGGCCTGCATACCACCAAGAAACAAAACAAAACCAAAAAATCCTAGAAACAAATGACAATGAAAACACGATAACACAAAACCTATGGGATACAGTGAAAGCAGTTATAAGAGGGAAGTTTATAGTAATAAAATCCAACCTTAAGAAACAAGAAAAAACCTAACCTGACACCTAAAGCAATTAGAGAAAGAAGAACAAAAGAGTTAGCAGAAGGAAAGAAACCATAAAGAACAGATGAGAAATAAATGAAAAAGAAATGAAGGAAATGATAGCAAAGATCAATAAAACTAAAAGCTGGTTCTTGGAGAAGATAAACAAAACTTATAAACCATTAGCCACATTTATGAAGAAAAAAAGGGAGAAGACTCAAATCAATAGAATTAGAAATGAAAAAGGAGAAGTAACAACTGACACTGCAGAAATACAAAGGATCATGAGAGATTACTACAAGCAACTGTATGCCAATAAAATGGACAACCTGGAAGAAATGGATAAATTCTTAGAAATGCACAACCTTCCGAGACTGAACCAGGAAGAAACAGAAAATATGAACAGACAAATCACAAGCACTGAAATGGAAACTGTGATTAAAAATCTTCCATCAAACAAAAGCCCAGGACCAGATGGCTTCACAGGTGAATTCTATCAAGCATTTACAGAAGAGCTAACACCTATCCTTCTCAAACTCTTCCAAAATATAGCAGAGGGAGGAGCATTGCCAAACTCATTCTACGAGGCCAACATCACCTTGATACCAAAACCAGGCAAGGATGTCACAAAGAAAGAAAACTACAGGCCAATAACACTGATGAACATAGATGAAAAAATCCTCAACAAAATACAAGAAAACAGAATCCAACAGAACACTAAAAGGATCATACAACATGATCAAGTGGGGTTTATTCCAGGAATGCAAGGATTCTTCAATATATGCAAATCAATCAATGTGATACACCATATTAACAAATTGAGGAAGAAAAACCATATGATTATCTCAATAGATGCAGAGAAAGATTTCGACAAAATTCAACACCCATTTATGATAAAAACCCTGCAGAAAGTAGGCATAGAGGGAACTTTCCTCAACATAATAAAGGCCGTATATGCCAAACCCACAGCCAACATCGTCCTCAATGGTGAAAAACTGAAACCATTTCCACTAAGATCAGGAACAAGACAAGGCTGCCCACTCTAACCACTCTTACTCAACATAGTTTTGGAAGTTTTAGCTACAGCAATCAGAGAAGAAAAGGAAATAAAAGGAATCCAAATTGGAAAAGAAGAAGTACAGCTGTGACTGTTTGCAGATGACATGATACTATACATAGAGAATCCTAAAGATGCTACCAGAAAACTACTAGAGCTAATCAATGAATTTGGTAAAGTAGTAGGATACAAAATTAATGCACAGAAATCTCTGGCATTCCTGTACACTAATGATGAAAATCTGAAAGTGAAATCAAGCAAACACTCCCATTTACCATTGCAACAAAAACAATACAATACCTAGGAATAAACCTACCTAAGGAGACAAAACACCTGTATGCAGAAAATTATAAGACACTGATGAAAGAAATTAAAGATGTTACAAATAGATGGAGAGATATACCATGCTCCTGGATTGGAAGAATCAATATTGTGAAAATGACTCTACTACCGAAAGCAATCTACAGATTCAATGCAATCCCTATCAAACTACCACTGGCATTTTTCACAGAACTAGAACAAAAAATTTCAAAATTTGTTAGGAAAAACAAAAGACCACGAATAGCCAAAGCAATCTTGAGAATGAAAAACGGAGCTGGAGGAATCAGGCTCCCTGACTTCAGACTAAACTACAAAGCTACAGTAATCAAGACAGTGTGGTACTGGCACAAAAACAGAAAGATAGATCAATGGAACAGGATAGAAAGCCCAGAGATAAACCCACACACATATGGTCAACTTATCTTAAATAAAGGAGGCAGCAATGTACAGTGGAGAAAGGACAGCCTCTTCAATAAGTGATGCTGGGAAAACTGGACAGGGACATGTAAAAGTATAAGATTAGATAATTCCCTAACACCATACACAAAAATAAGCTCAAAATGGATTAAAGACCTAAATGTAAGGCCAGACACTATCAAACTCTTAGAGGAAAACATAGGCAGAACACTCTATGACATAAATCACAGAAAGATCCTTTTGGACCCACCTCCTAGAGAAATGGAACTAAAAACAAAGATAAACAAATGGGACCTAATGAAACTTCAAAGCTTTTGCACAGCAAAGGAAACCATAAACAAGACAAAAAGACAACCCTCAGAATGGGAGAAAATATTTGCAAATGAAGCAACTGACAAAGGATTAATCTCCAAAATTTATAAACAGCTCATGCAGCTCAATAGCAAAAAAACAAACAACCCAATCCAAAAATGGGCAGAAGACTTAAATAGGCATTTCTCCAAAGAAGATATACAGACTGCCAGCAAACACATGAAAGAATGCTCAACATCGTTAATCATTAGAGAAATGCAAATCAAAACTACAATGAGATATCATCTCACACCAGTCAGAATGGCCATCATCAAGAAATCTAGAAACAATAAATTCTGGAGAGGGTGTGGAGAAAAGGGAACACTCTTGCACTGCTGGTGGGAATGTGAATTGGTACAGCCACTATGGAGAACAGTATGGAGGTTCCTTAAAAAACTAAAAATAGAACTACCATATGACCCAGCAATCCTACTACTAGGTATATACCTTGAGAAAACCATAATTCAAAAAGAGACATGTACCAAAATCTTCTTTGCAGCTCTATTCACAGTAGCCCAGAGATGGAAACAACCCAAGTGTCCATCATCGGATGAATGGATAAAGAAGATGTGGCACATATATACAATGGAATATTACTCAGCCATAAAAAGAAATGAAACTGAGCTATTTGTAATGAGGTGGATAGACCTAGAGTGTGTCATACAGAGTGAAGTAAGTCAGAAAGAGAAAGACAAATACAATATGCTAACACATATATATGGAATCTAAAAATGAAAAAAAAAAGTCATGAAGAACCTAGGGGCAAGACAGGAATAAAGACGTAGACCTACTAGAGAATGGACTTTAGGATATGGGGAGGGGGAATGTAAGCTTGGATAAAGTGAGAGAGTGGCATGGACATATATACTCTACCAAACGTAAAATAGACAGCTAGTGGGAAGCAGCCGGATAACACAGGGAGATCAGCTTGGTGCTTTGTGACCACCTAGAGGGGTGTGATTGTGAGGGTGGGAGGGAGGGAGATGCTAGAGGGAAGAGATATGGGGACATATGTATATGTATAGTTGAATCACTTTGTTATAAAGCAGAAGCTAACACACCATTGTAAAGAAACTATACTCCAATAAAGAAGTTAAAATTTTTTTTTGTCTTGGTTATTCCAAATCCTTTACTTTAGAAATAAACTCTAGAAAAATTTGGTCTGGTATAAAACTAAAATCTATTGGAAATTTGTATGGAATTACATTAAAACCATACATTAATTTTGGAAAAACTGACAATTCATATTACATCCCGTTACACAATATATCGTTCTGTTAGTCCCACAGTAAAGTCTTCAGTTTTCTAAAATCTATTACATTTTAATACATTTTTTAATTTGATCACCTGTGCACTTGTTTTCTAGTTGATTCTTTTGAATTTTTGAAGAGTAAAGTGATATTCTCTACAACAACAACAAAACAAAATGTAATGATTATCTCTGCCAAATGTAATTTTTGTGATTTAGGCAAATGACTCAATCCTTTCTTAAGTTTAATTTTCTTTACGTTTAAAAGGAGATAATTTTAATACTAAACTCAGTGGGGTGTGAGTAGGTTAGAGAAACTTAGCAAAACACCTTGTATATGTAAGCACTCAATAAGGATTAGTTTCTTCTATTTATTGAATTGAAAATAAGACATTCTAGTCCTAATTCAACTCATTATTATTAAATATGCATACTGAATTCTAATGTTACTAGCATTTATGGGAAAAATTAGATTTTTATTTTCCAATTTGATATTATTATTTGACAAACAGATTTTATTACACTGAACTACTCTCAAATTACTAAATCAAATATTTTTAGTTTTATAAATTATAGAGATTGATTTGATTTGATTATATTTATATAACAACTATGTGTTTATATTTGTATGTGAAGCACTTCATAATCTTTTCATATGTGTTGTATGGAGTATGCCTATCAGAATTTTACTATTTTAATAAAATAAATGAAGAGGCTACACATTATTTTATAGTACTCTTGAAGTACATTTTATTATATGGGAAGTATCCAAAATTGTAAAATTGGGGAATACTTCTTTGAGAAATCATCAGCACTCAGTACCACTCTAAATAACTTGCCACCTTATTTTATATGGTTATTAACTTATTAAATTTTTCATTCTAATTAAATCAGTTTTGATAACTTGAATTTCCAGGATTCTACATTAAGAAATATTTTTTAAAGTATTTCTGCAAATTTTGATTTTTAACAAGTTGAATATATAGCTAATTGTATCTAATGAAACTATATTATCATTAATTCAAGTAAAAATCTTTAAATGGAGTAAAATATAAAAAAATATTGAATCACTATGCTGTGCATGTGAAACCAATATAATATTATAAATCAACTATACTTTAATTATTAAAATCCACATTTCAAATAGTAAAAATACCACCAAAACCAGCTAAGCTAAAGAATGAATCTAAAACATAACTATAAACAGGAGAAAATGAGCTTTGATGGAAGTCTGAGAAGGGAGAAGGAATACTGAATAAAAATATTTGGTAAATCTTCAACAAATGTTGTTGAGAAAAATGGATCTCCATGTGGAAGAAATGAATTTAGATGCTTATCTTAAGCCATATACAAAATTAACTCAACAATTGATTAAAGACCTATACATAAAACTCAAAACTATAAACCTCTGAGGAGAAAACATAAGGGAAAATCTTCATTATATTGGATCTGGTAATGATTTCTTGGTTATTGCTCCAAAAGCAAAGGAAACAAAAACAAAAATTAGATAATTTGTACTACGTCAACTGAAATGCTTTTGTGAAGCAAAGGAAATGATCAACATTGTCAAAAGGCATCTACAGAAAAGGACATAATATTTGCAAGTCATATATCTCATCAGGGGTAAGTATCCAGAATATATAAAGGACCCCTACAACACAACAAGAAAAAATTAAATAATCCTATTTAAAAAATGGGCAAAAGGCTTGAATAGACATTTCTCCATGGATGATATACAAATGGCCAATAATCATATGAAAAAATGCTCAACATAACTAATCATGAGAGAAATGCAAATGAAACCCATAAGCAATTATCACTTCATAACCATTAGAATGGTGAGTATCAAAACATTCGAAAATAACACATGTTGGTGAAGATGTCAAGAAATTGGACCCCATGTGTGGTGCTGGAGAGATTTTGAATAGTGCAGCCACTATGGAAGACAGTATGAAGGTTCCACAAAAATTTAAAAATAGAACTGCAATATGATCCAGAAATCCCCGAGAAGTTATGCATGCTACAAAATGAATAAGCCTTGAGGCCATTATGCAAAGTAAAATAAATCAGTTACAAAAGGACAAATACTGTGTGAGTTCACTTATATGAGGTATCTAAAGCAGTCAAATTCATAAGAAACAGAAAGTAAATGGTGCTTACCAGATCTGAGGGGAGGGGGGAAAATGACAGTTGTTTAACAAATATAGAGTTTCAGTTTTACAAGATTAAAAAGTTCTGGAGATCTGTTTCATAAAGTGTGAATGTATTTAACACTATTAAATTGTATATTTAAGAATGGTTAAAGGACTTCCCTAGTGGTCCAGTGGTTAAGATTCTGCACTCCCAAAGCAGGGGGTCCAGGTTCAATCCCTGGTTGGGGAACAAGATCCACATGCATGCCACAAGTAAGAGTTTTCATGCCACAACTAAGGAGTCCACATGCCACAACTAAGAAGTCCGCAGGGCTTCCCTGGTGGCACAGTGGTTGAGGGTCCACCTGCCGATGCAGGGGACACGGGTTCATGCCCCAGTCTGGGAGGATCCAACATGCCGCGGAGTGGCTGGGCCCATGAGCCATGGCCACTGAACCTGCACGTCCAGAGCCTGTGCTCCGCAACGGGAGAGGCTACAACAGTGAGAAGCCCACATACCGCAAAAAAAAAAAAAAAAGAAGTCCGCATACCGCAACTAAGGGTCTGCATGCCACAACTAAGATCCCGTGTGCTGCAACGAAGACACGTGGCAGCCTAAATCAATCAGTCAATCAAGTTTTGAAAAAATGGTTAAGACAGCAATTTTATGTTGTATGTATTTTTATCACAAAAATCTTAGGTAAATATCTGCACATAGATCAATGTTAAGTGCAAAAAACAATAATAACATCTCATTTGCTTCAGGAAGAAAACAAGCTTGAAAACAAATCAAAACAATAGCATGTGACAGTGTGAATCATAATCCATTTTTAGCATCTTTTATGGTTTCAGAGGAGGATAAAGATACAAATTATATATGACTCCATTAAAAGAGTAGCCTGGAGCTTCAAGATGGCCAAAGAGTAAGAGGCAGAGACCACCTTCCTCCCCACAAATACATCAGAAATACATCTACATGTGGAACAACTCGTACAGCACACCAACTGAATGCTGGCAGAGGACCTCAGACCTCCCAAAGGAAAAGAAACTCCACACGTACCTGGGGAGGGCAAAAGAAAAAAGAAAAAGCAGAGACAAAAAAATAGCAATGGGACCTGCACCAGTGGGAGAGAGCTGTGAAGGAGGAAAGGTTTCCACACACTAGGAAGCCCCATTGCGGGAGAAGATGGGGGCTTGCAGAGGGGGAAAGCTTCGGAGCCAAGGAGGAGAGCACAGCAACAGGGATGCGGAGGGCAAAGCGGAGAGATTCCCGCACAGAGGATCGGTGCCGACCAGCACTCAGCAGCCCGAGAGGTTTGTGTGCTCACCTGCCAAGGTACGCCGGGCTGGGAGCTGAGGCTCGAGCTTCGGAGGTCGGATCCCAGGGAGAGGCCTGGGGTCGGCTTCGTGAACACAGCCTGAAGGGAGCTAGTGCACCACGACTAGCCAGGGTGGAGTGTGGCAAAAAGTCTGGAGCTACTGAAGAGGCAAGAGACTTTTTCTTCCCTCTTTGTTTCCTGGTGTGCAAGGAGACGGGATTAAGAGCGCTGCTTAAAGGAGCTCCAGAGATGGGCGCATGCCGCAGCTATCAGCACTGACCCCAGCGACGGGCCTGAGACGCTAAGGCTGCTGCTGCCACCACCAAGAAACCTGTGAGCAAGCACAGGTCACCCTCCACACATCTCCTGCTGGGAGCCTGTGCAGCCCGCCACTGCCAGGGTCCCGTGATCCAGGGACAACTTCCCCGCGAGAACACACGGTGCGCCTGAGGCTGGTGTAATGTCAGGATGGCCTCTGCTGCCACAGGCTCACCCCACACCCGGACCCCTGGCCTCATGAGCCAGAGCCTCCGAATCAGCTGCTTCTTTAACCCTGTCCTGTCTGGGCAAAGAACAGACGCCCTCAGGCGACCTACATGCAGAGTCGGGACCACATCCAAATCTGAACACCTGGAGCTGTGTGAACAGAGAAGAGAAAGGGAAATTTCTCCCAGCAGCCTCAGGAGCAGTGGATTAAATCTCCACAATCCACTTGATGTACCCTGCATCTGTGGAATACCTGAATAGACAATGAATCACCCCAAATTAAGGAGTTAGACTTTGGGACAAGGATATATATATATATACTTTTTTGCCTTTTTCTCTTTTTATGAGTGTATATGTGTTTGCTTCTGTCTGTGTTTGTCTGTACAACTTTGCTTTTACCATTTTTCCTAGGGGTCTCTCTGCCCATTTTTTTTTTTAATTACTTAAAAATTTTTTTTTCTTAATCATTGTTTTTTATTTTTTATTTTAATAACTTTATTTTATTTTATCTTCTTTCTTTCTTGCTTGCTTGCTTGCTTGTTTTCTTTCTCCCTTTTATTCTGAGTTGTGTGGAGGACAAGCTCTTGGAGCTCCAGCCAGGCGTCACGGTTGTGCCAGTGAGGTGGGAGAGCCAAGTTCAGGACATTGGTCCACAAGAGACCTCCCAGCTCCACATAATATCAAACAGTGAAAATCTCCCAGAGATCTCCATCTCAAAAGTAAGACCCAGCTCCAATCAATGACCAGCAAGCTACAGTGCAGGACACACTATGCCAAACAACAAGCAAGACAGGAACACAATCCCACCCATTAGCAGAGAGGCTGTCTAAAGTCATAATAAGTCCACAGACACCCCAAAACACACCACTAGACGTGGACCTTCCCATCAGAAAGACAAGATCCAGCCTCATCCACCAGAACACAGGCACTCGTCCCCGCCACCAGGAAACCTACACAAACCACTGAACCAAACTTAGCCACTGGGCACAGACACCAAAAACAACGGGAACTATGAACCTGCAACCTGTGAAAAGGAGACCCAAAACACAGTAAATTAATCAAAATGAGGAGACAGAGAAACACACAGATGAAGGAGCAAGCCAAAAACCCAGCAGACTTAACAAATGAAGAGGAAATAGGCAATCTACCTGAAAAAGAATTCAGAATAATGATAGTAAAGATGATCCAAAATCTTGGAAATAGAATGGATAAAATACAGGAAACGTTTAACAAGGACCTAGAAGGACTAAAGAGCAAACAAACAGTGATGAACAACACAATAAATGAAACTAAAGATTCTCTAGAAGGGATCAATAGGAGAATAACCGAGGCAGAAGAATGGATAAGTAACCTGGAAGATAAAAGAGTGGAAATAACTATTGCAGAGCAGAATAAAGAAAAATGAATGAAAAGAATTGTGGACAGTCTTAGAGACCTCTGGGACAACATTAAACACACCAACATTCGAATTAAAGGGGTTGCAGAAGAATAAGAGAAAATGAAAGGGACTGAGAAATTATTTGAAGGGTTTAGATTTGAAAACTTCTCTAATATGGGAAAGGAAATAGTTAGTCAAGTCCAGAAAGCACAGAGAGTCCAATACAAGAAAAATCCAAGGAGAAACACGCCAAGACATATATTAATCAAACTATCAAAAATTAAATACTAAGAACAAATATTAATAGCAGCAAGGGAAAAACAACACATAAGAGAAACCCCATAAGGTTAACAGCTGATCATTCAGCAGAAACTTTGAAAGCCAGAAGGGAGTGGCAGAACATATTTAAAGTGATGAAGGAGAAAAACCTACAACCACATTACTCTACACAGCAAGAATCTCATTGAGATTTGACGGAGAAATTAAAATCTTTACAGACAAGCTAAAACTAAGAGAATTCAGCACCACCAAACCAGCTTTACAAAAAATGGTAAAGGATCTTCTCTAGGCAGGAAACACAAAGCAGTTAAGAAAATGGTAATAGGAACATACATATTGATAATTACTATAATGTAAATGGATTAAGTGCTCCAACTAAAAGACATAGACTGGTTGAGTGGATACAAAAACAAGACCCATATATATGCTGTCCACAAGAGACCCATTTCAGAAGTAAGGACACATACAAACTGAAAGTGTGTGGATGGAAAAAGATATGCCATGCAAGTGGAAATCAAAAGAAAGCTGGCGTAGCAATTCTCATATCATACAAAGTAGACTTTAAAATAAAGGCTATTACAAGAGACAAAGAAGGACACTGCATAATGATCAAGGGATCGATTCAAGAAGAAGGTATAACAATTGTAAATATTTATGCGCCCAACATAAGAACACCTCAATACAGAAGACAAACACTAACAGCCATAAAAGGGGAAATCGACAGTAACAGAATCATAGTAGGGGACTTTAACACGCCATTTTCACTAATGGAAAGATCATCCAAAATGAAAATAAATAAAGAAACAAAAGCTGTAAATTATACATTAAACAAGATAGATTTAATGGACATTTATAGGAGATTTCATCCCAAAACAACAGGAAACACATTCTTCTCAAGTGCTCATGGAACATTCTCCAGGATAGACCATATCTTCAGTCACAAATCAAGCTTTGGTAAAATTAAGAAAATTGAAATCGTATCAAGTATCTTTTCGACCAAAGCACTATGAGGCTAGATATCAATTACAGGAAAAATATTTGTAAGAAATACAAACACATGGAGGGTAAACAACACACTACTTCGTAACCAAGAGAACACTGAAGAAATCAAAGAGGAAATAAAAAAAATACCTAGAAATAAATGACAATGAAAACACGTTACCCAAAACCTATTGGATGCAGCAAAAGCAGTTCTAAGAGGGAATTTTATAGCAATACAATCCTACCTTAAGAAACAAGAAACATCTCAAATAAACAATGTAACCTTACACCTAAAGCAATTAGAGAAAGAAGAACAAAAGAACCCCAAAGTTAGCAGATGGAAAAAAATCATAAAGATCAGATGAGAAATAAATGAAAAAGAAATGAAGGAAATGGTAGCAAAGATCAATATATCTAAAAGCTGGTTTTTTGAAAAGATAAACAAAATTGATAAACCATTAGCCAGACTTATGAAGGAAAAAAGGGAGAAGACTCAAATCAATAAAATTATAAATGAAAAAGGAGAAGTAACAACTGCACTGCAAAATTACAAAGGATCATGAGAGATTACTACAAGCAACTGTTTGCCAATAAAATGGACAACCTGGAAGAAATGGACAAATTCTTAGAAATGCACAACCTTTGGAGACTTAACCAGGAAGAAATAGAAGATTTGAACAGACCAATTACAAGCACTTAAATTGAAACTGTGATTAAAAATCTTCCAACAAACCAAAGACCAGGACCAGATGGTTTCACTGGCGAATTCTATCAAACATTTAGAGAAGAGCTAACACCTATCTTTCTCAAACTGTTCCCAAATATAGCAGAGGGAGGAACACTCCGAAACTCATCCTACAAGGCCACCATCACTCTGATACCAAAACCAGACAAAGGTGTCAGAAAGAAAGAAAACTAGAGTCCAATATCACTGATGAACATAGATGCAAAAATCCTTAACAAAACACTATCAAACAGAATCCAACAGCACATTAAAAGGATCATACACTATGATCAATTGGGGTTTATCCCAGGAATGCAAGGATACTTCAATATAGGCAAATCAATCCACAGAATACACCATATTAACAAACTGAAGGAGAAAAACCATATGATCATCTCGATAGATGCAGAGAAAGCTTTTGAGAAAATTCAACACCCATTTTTGGTAAAAACCCTCCAGAAAATAGGCATAGAGGGAACTTTCCTCAACATAATAAAGGCCATATATGACAAACCCACAGCCAACATCATTTACGATGGTGAAAAACTGAAACCATTTCAACTAAGATCAGAACAAGACAAGGTTGCCCACTCTAACCACTATTATTCAACATAGTTTTGGAAGTTTTACCCACAGCAATTAGAGAAGAAAAAGAAATAAAAGGAATCCAAATTGGAAAAGAAGAAGTAAAGCTGTCACTGTTTGCAGATGACATGGTACTATACATAGGGACTCATAAAGGTGCTACCAGAAAACTACTAGAGCTAATCAATGAATTTGGTAGAGTAGCAGGACACAAAATTAGTGCACAGAAATCTCTTGCATTCCTATACATTAATGATGAAAACTCTGAAAGTGAATTTAAGAAAATACTCCCATTTAGCATTGCAAGAAAAAGAATAAAATATATAGGAATAAACCTATCTTAGGTGACAAAGGCCTGTATGCAGAAAATTATAAGACACCAATGAAGAAAATAAGATGATACAAATAGATCAAGAGATATACCATGTTCTTGGATTGGAAGAATCAACATTGTGAAAATGACTGTACTACCCATAGCAATCTACAGATTCAATGCAATCCCTATGAAACTACCACCGGCATTTTTCACAGAACTAGAACAAAAAATTTCATAATTTTTATGGAAACACAAAAGACCCCAAACTGCTAAAGCAATCTTGAGAAAGAAAAACGGAGCTGGACGAATCAGGCTGCCTGACTTCAGACACTATACTACAAAGCTACAGTAATCAAGACAGTATGATACTGGCACAGAAATAGAAATATAGATCAATGGAACTGGATAGAAATACCAGAGATAAACCCACACACTTATGGTCAGCTTATCTTTGATAAAGGAGGCAAGAATATACAGTGAAGAATAGACAACCTCTTCAATAAGTGGTACTGGGAAAACTTGGACAGCTACATACAAAAGAATGAAATTAGAACACTCCTTAACACCATACACAGAAATAAACTCAAAGTAGATTAAAGACCTAAATTAAGGCCAGACCTCATCAAACTCTTAGAGGAAAACATAGGTAGAACACTCTATGACATAAATCACAGCAAGATCCTTTTTGACTCACCTCCTAGAGAAATGGAAAAAAAAACCAAAAATAAACAAATGGGACCTAATGAATCCTAAACGCTTTTGTCAGCAAAGGAAACCATAAACAAGACCAAAAGAAAACCTTCAGAATGGGAGAAAATATTTGCAAATGAAGCAACTGACAAAGGATTAATCTCCAAAATTTACAAGCTGATCAACATTAAAAAAGAAACAACCGAATCCAAAAATGGGCAGAAGACCTAAATAGACATTTCTCCAAAGAAGATATACAGATTGCCAACAGAGACATGAAAGAATGATCATCATTAATCATTAGAGAAATGCAAATCAAAACTACAATGAGATATCATCTCACACTGGTCAGAATGACCATCATGAAAAAATATAAAAACAATAACTGCTGGAGAGGGTGTGGAGAAAAAGGGACCCTCTTGCACTGTTGGTGTGAATGTACACTGATACAGACCTTATGGAGAAGGGTATGGACGTTCCTTAAATAAGTAATAATAGAACTACCATACAACCCAGGAATCCCACTACTGGGCATATACCCTGAGAAAACCATAATTCATAAAGAGTTATGTACCAAAATATTCTTTGCAACTCTATTTACAATAGGCAGGACAGGAAACAACCTAAGTGTCCATCAACAGATGAATGGGTAAAGAAGATGTGGCACATACATACAATGGAATATTACTCAACCATAAAAAGGAACGTAACTGAGTTATTTGTAGTGAGGTGGATGGACATCTAGACTGTCATACAGAGTGAAGTTAAGTCAGAAAGAGAAAAACAAATAACATATGCTAACACATATTTATGGAATTAAGAAAAAAAAAATGGATGCAAAGAACCTAGAGACAGGACAGGAATAAAGATGGAGACTTAGAGAATGGAATGAGGACACAGGGATGGGGAAGCGTAAGCTGGGACAAAGTGAGAGTGTGGCATGGACATATATACACTTTCAAATGTAAAATAGATAGGTAGTGGGAAGCAGCCGCATAGCACAGGGAGATTAGCTTGGTGCTATGTGACCACCTAGAGGGTTGGGATATGGAGAGTTGGAGGGAGATGCAAGAGGGAGTAGATATGGGGATATATGTGTACGTATAAGTGATTCACTTTGTTATAAAGCAGAAACTAACACACCATTGTAAAGCAGTTATACTCCTATAAAGATGTTAAAATAAAAAGTATAGGCTGGTAGAAGAAGATACCAAATAATAGAATATACATTTAAAATTTCCACACCAGTAGAGGGAAAAATATGAAACGTGGAAATCTAAACCATAATTCAATACATGAGATGGCAAAATATAGAA
The DNA here is from genome assembly GCF_949752795.1 of Hyperoodon ampullatus. NCBI lineage: Eukaryota > Metazoa > Chordata > Mammalia > Artiodactyla > Ziphiidae > Hyperoodon > Hyperoodon ampullatus. The sequence goes on from NC_136914.1 coordinate 34,565,539, forward strand.
GAAAAGAAACCATTGGGACAAAGAGAATGCAAATAAGGAGCAATAATACATCAGTAACCATAATAGATGTAACTGCAATAAGCACTCTAGTTAAAGACAAAACTTACCATCATGGATTCATTAAAAAAAGAAAACAAAACTGTTTTTTGTCTAAAAGTAACACACCTGAGACATATATCTTGAATGCGTAAATGTGCAAAGTAGGATAAAGATATACCAGGCAGAAATATTAGTCAAAAGAAAGTGTAGATTTATTAATATCAGAAAAAAATAGAGTTTTAACTTAAACCATGACTAAACCATAACCATAAACCTAACTTAAACCATAAAGAGATTTCCTATATAATGATAACAGTTTAATTTATCAGGAAGATGTAATATTCTAAACCTATATGTATACATTATATAATAATGTAGTGTAAAAATATTTTAAAACTGTAAAGATCATTTAATAAATCTACCAAATAGTGACAAATAATATTTTAATATTATTATATATAAACATACTTTTCTACTATTTGATAGATGAGCAAAAACAATAATATAGAGAATATATAAAAAGCACAATTAAGAAGATTAACATGAATATAGAAAACTTTGCAGCCAACTGTTGGACAAAACACATTTTCAAGCAAAGATTTTTTTTAATGAATATTGGTCAATTCCAAGTTCATACCACCAGCCTCAAGCTATTTCAAAGTGTGATATCATACAGACTACAGTCTTTCTCCAAAAAGTGATTAAGGGAGAAATTAATAAGAAAAGAAAGATTGGAAAAATAACATATGTTTGCAAATAAAAAAATATGTTCCTGAAAAATATGTGGGCTTAGAAGAAATGATAAAAGATGAAGAAAATAATTAAAACTGAAAAATAACAAAAATACTATGTGTCAAGCTGGGGAAATTCAGATAAAGTAGTTTTTAAAGGAATATTTATAGCTTTAAATGTTTGTATGATAAAAGAAAAGATGGTTGAAATTAGTGATATAAACTCGACAAAATAAGTTAAAAAGACCCATTAAATCTCTAGATTTAATGCAATCTCTATCAAATATCCATGGTATTTTTCAGAGAACTAGAACAAATAATCCTAAAATCATGTAGAACCACAAAAGACACCAAAGTGCCAAGGCAATCATGAGAAAAAACAACAAAACTGAATATATCACACTCCCAGACTTCAGGCTAGACACAAAACTACAGTATGGTATTGGCACAACAACAGATATATAGAACAATGAAACAGAATGGATTGCTCAGAAATAAACCCACACACTTATAGTCAGTTAATCTGAGACAAAGGAAGCAAGAATATACAATGGAGAAAAGACAGTGTTTTCAATAAATGGTGCTAAGAAAATGGGACAGCTACATTTACAAGAATGAAATTAGAACATTTCCTCATACCGTATACAAAAATAAACTCAAAATGTATTAAAGACCTAAATGAAGGACCTGAAACCTTAAAAATGCTAGAAGAGAACATAGGCAGAGCACTCTTTGACATAAATAGTAGCAATATTTTTTTGATCTGTCTCCTAAGGCAAAAGAAATAAGAGCAAAAGTAAACAAATGGGACCTAATTAAACTTAAAAGCTTTTGCACAGGAAAGGAAACCATCAACAAAACAAAAAGACAACTTACTGAATGAGAGAAAATGTTTGCAAATGATATGATCGACAAGGGGTTAATATCCAAAATACATAAACAGCTCATACAACTCAATATAAAGAAAAGGCAATCCAATCAAAAACTGGAAAGAAGCTTCTGACAGACATTTTTCCAAAAAAAAGACATACAGATGGGCAACAGGCACATGAAGAGATGCTCAATATGGCTAATTATTAGAGAAATGAAAATCAAACCCACAAGGGGATATCACCTCACACCTGTCAGAATGGCTATAATCAAAAAATCTACAAATAGCAAATGTTGGAGAGGATGTAGAGAAAAGAGAACCCTCCTACACTATTGGTGGGAAAGTAAATTGGTGCAGCCACTCTGGAAAATGGTATGGAGGTTCCTCAAAAAACTAAAAATTGAACTATCATACGATCCAGCAATTTGATCCCTGGGTATATGTCTGGAAAAAATGAAAACACTAATTCAAAAGGATACACACACCCCAACGTTCACAGCAGCTCTACTTACAATAGCCAAGATATGGAAACACCCAAGTGTCAATCTACAGATGAATGGATATAGAAGATGTGCCATATATATATATATATAGATAGATAGATAGATAGATAGATATAGATATATATTCCTATATACATAGCAGTATTAGTCATAAGAAGAATGAAATTCTGCCATTTGCAGCGACATGGATGGATCCAGAGAATATTATGCTTAGTGAAACAAAGTCAGATGGAGAAAGACAGATACTGTATGAAATCACTTATACGTGGATTCTAAACTATAGTACAAATGAATGTATATACAAAACAGAAACAGACTCACAGATATAGAAAACAAACTTGTAGTTACCAGAAGGGAGAGGGAAAGGAGGAGGGACAAATCATGGCATAGGAATAAAAGATAAAAACTACTATGTATAAAATATGTACGTAAAACGGATATATTGTACAGCACAGATAACTATAGACATTATCTTGTAATTATTTTAATGGAGTATAATCTGTAAAAATACTGAATCACTATGCTGTACACCTGAAACTAATATAAAACTGTAGATAACAATACTTCAATAAAATAAAAAAGAAGAGCAGAATGAACTTAAATGTTGAAAGAAAATAATAAAAATATAAGAATAAAAAAGTTAATATTGTTCATTGGCCACTTATAACAATAAATTTATTTGCTCATCATTGTACTCAATATTAAAAAAATAGGAGAAAAAATGATAGATCTGTTTATTTCTTCCTATTTGCAACATTTTGGAAAATACCATTTTATTAGTAATCCTGCATACAAGAAAACTGAGTAAACTGTGAATGCTGATGGTATGGGTACTGCAATTAGATAGGAGAAACTTTTTTTCCAGGTATTATCTTGCTCTTACAAACTGATTTAATTTGATTAATATTATGCCAAAACTTTCCATATTCTACAATGCTTTATTTTAAAAACTCATGTATATCGCAGCAACATGGATGGATCTAGAGATTGTCATTTTGAGTAAAGTAAGTCAGACAGAGAAAGACAAATGTCATATGATATAACTTATATGTAGAATCTTAAAAAATGGTACAAATGAACTTATCTACAAAACATAGAGTTATCTACAAAAAATAGAGTTACAGATGTAGAAAACAAGCTTATGGTTACCAGGAGGTAAGGGGGGGAAGGGATAAAGTGGGAGATTGGGATTGGCATACACACATTACTATATATAAAATAAATAACTAATAAGGGCCTGCTCTATAGCACAGGGAACTCTACTCAATAATCTGTAATGGCCTATATGGGAAAAGAATCTAAAAAAGAGTGGATATATGTATATGTAAAACTGATTCAGTTTGCTATGCACCTGAAACTAACACAACATTGTAAACCAACTAGACTCCAATAAAAAATGTTTAAAAAAAACTAAGAAAAACTGAAAAAATATATCATGTATAGTTTTAAACTTTCTCTGAAGCTTTATCATCTTTTATATCTTGCTCTTCAGTACCTTTTTAATGATTTTCATAATATGTTTTCAGGGGCTTGTTCAAAGGATCTAAACAGAAATTGATCAACACCTATAACTATATTACAACATAGACTCATAATGCTTAAAAATAACTATATAAAGAATTATGTATACATTCATGTATTACAAATCAGTTGTAACTTTTTATGTATAAAATCTGTTTATGCTACACAAGAGTTTCATTTAGTTTTCATTGTGAGTATTGCAACATCCTGGACAACTCCATACCCATGATACTCGTAACAGCACTCAACTATCAGGGAGTTGAAACTTTCTTTCTTTTTTTTTTCCAACATCTTTATTGGAGTATAATTGCTTTACAATGTTGTGTTAGTTTCTGCTGTATAACACAGTGAATCAGCTATACGTATACATATATCCCCATAGCCCCTCCCTCTTGCATCTCCCGCCCACACTCCCTATCCCACCCCTCTAGGTGGACATAAAGCACCGAGCTCATCTCCCTGTGTTATGTGGCTGCTTCCTACTAGCTATCTATTTTACATTTGATAGTGTATATATCTCCATATCACTCTCTCACTTCATCCCAGCTTACCCTTCCCCTCCCCGTGTCCTCAAGTCCATTCTCTACATCTGCATTTTTATTCCATTTTTTTTACATTCCATATATATGTGCTACCATACGGTATTTGTTGTTCTCTTTCTGAACTTTCTTAACTGCATTTGCTTTTCCACCAAAACTCAAAGTGTGTATGAGTCATTCCATATGAATTAGTCAAAGGTGAAGAACAAAAATCATATAATAACTAGTAAAAGACAAAAATTGATATAATTACAATCTTGGTCTGGGAAGACTTTTAAGGTTAGCATTCCAGACATAATCCAGAAATTAATAGATTTATTCATTTCACTTCTTAATAATTTTAAATTCTATAACCAAACAAACAATATGATAAAAGGAATTTTATGTCTTCCTTTTAAATCCTTACATGTGTAATTTCGTTTTCTTTCCTTAACATGTTACTATTTCCACCAAAATGTTAAAAAAAGAAGAGGACTGGTGGACATACTTGGTTTTTTACCAATATCAAAGGAAATACTTTCAGAATTACCCTAATGATAATGGTATTTGCACTAATATTTGTTGCTTCTCTTTATAAGATTAATACTCTTCTATCCCTAGTTTGCTCAGGCTTTGTTGTTGTTGTTAAATCATTAACAGATTTTTTTCTTGATTTAATTGAGATACTCGTCTAATGGTGCTTGTATATATGTACACATACATATACACACAAACATATATACATAATATATCATACATATATACACATATCCATGCATATATCTGCCCTTGAAATATATATATATATATATATATATATATATATATAATTTATATATTTACAGATCGATAGATAGATACATATATACATACACAGGCATATATATTTGCATTTGGTTTGGTAATGTTGGGAGGATTTTACATACATATTCAAGTGTGAGTCTGGGTTAAAATTTTCCTTTCTTACACTGTTCTTGTCATCAGGATGGCTATTAAGGTTTTGCTAGCCATATAAATAGGAAAGTGTATCTTTTATTTTATTCTCTGGAAGACTTTATATTAGATTACACTTAATTCTTATTTGATTGTTGGGTAGAACTCACTGATGAAGCCATCTGAGCCTGGATTTCATTGTTGAAAAAAATTTGACTAATAATTCAATTAAATAGTAAGTTGATTTCTTTAGTGGTTATAGGAGCATTCAAGCTTTTTATTTCTTCTCAAATAAGGACTTAGTAATATTTTGTAGTAATTTGCCCATTTCTTTTACATTTTTAAAGTTATTGGCATAATGTTCAAAATGTTCTTTTGGTTCCTAAAGTATCTATGGTTATAATAATCTTTTTATTCTAAATATTAGCTAATTGTGCTTTCTCTGTTATTCTTTTTTCTCTTGATTTCTTTTCACCCATTTCTCTATTTTTCTAAATTGTTTCAAGTACCAACTTTGTCCATACTTTGTACAATACCATGATATTTTCTTTATCTTTTATTTATTACTTCCTCCTTTATGTACTTTTTCATTTATTTTATTGCTCTTTTTCTAGTCTCTTTATGTGGATGTCAATCTCATTAGTTTTGGATATTTCTTATTTCCTAATATGAGCATTTAGGTCTGTGAATTTTCTTCTAAGTCTTGCTTTAGGTGCATCTTACAGGTTTAGTATTCTGAGTATTTTTGTTATAATTGAAAATAATTTCTAATTTTCATCACAGTATCTTCTTGAATGAATTGGATATTTGATGTATATTTCTCAATTTTAAAATGTGTGGGATTCTTCTAGTTATCCATCTGATACTGACTTTTAACTTAATTTCAGTGTGTCTGAGTACGTAATTTGTATTATGTCAACCCTTTTAGACCATTTACCATTTTTTTTAAATTACATCTTTCAAAAAATTCCTGGAGTTTGAGTAATTTCCATTATAAAATTTCTGAGTTATTTTATTAATCAAACAAGAATAAAAAACAAAGTGAATTATATTTGAAAGAAAATGAACCTTTGCATCTGAGATTAAAGGAGAACTCTTGATGGGATGAACTACCTTCTCTCCTGGGGTCACAGAAACTCTCCAGATGCAGTGTGTATAAGATGGGTAGCCATTTGGAAATCCTGGGGAGGAAAGGTTGCCATTGGATTCTTGTAGGGTTTCTCCACATGCTGAAAGAAAAAAATAGTTTGATTTTTTTAAAAGATGAAAAAGATAAGATTTTTCTCTAATTTTTATGAAAGACATTGGCCTCTTAAATAAAATCTCCAGTCTTTTGGTGTTAGACAAGAATATATATTTGTATTTTATAAAACACTTTTCCTTTCTCAGTAATTTCTCTTTATGTCTTTCTTACTAGAATTTCAGTATACTTAATCAGATTACTATAGCTAACTATATAACAAGATTATGAGATAAATAACCTGAAGAACCACAAAGTTTTTCCTCATGGAAACCCTTTCTCATTCATTCTCAAGGAGCCAGTAGCCAACTTATACGTCACCCATATTCAGCTTCAGGCCAGTGGATACCTAGCTGATGTGGCTCTGGGACCACACGAAACATTCCATTAGTATATTTGGTGTAGAGTGAGGTTAATTTTAATAATGAATACCATATCAAGGTTGAAAAAAAGAAATCTTAAATAATAATGAATAAATAATCAATAAGAGGTGCCAAAATGTCACACGCAACAAAAATTTTTTTTCAAAATAAACTGGAAAAAAATTGAAACATAAAAACATCACAGAAGACTCAAATTTTCAAATAAGATGTAGACATTTATTTATTCTCTGTCTTCTGTCAATCATAAGTAGAAAATATTGGAAAAGCAATTATATTTTCCCCTTACTAAGCCTTTCTAATTTCTTGGAAGTGATTACCAGTCATTGAAATAGCAAATAATAATCAGCTACACAGCCTCAAGATCTGTGTGATTGATATCTATAGGCCATTTCAACAAAGGCAAGAACAGAGCATAATTAACTCTGTTTCAGCCAAGGTTTGTAGTTAGAAGCATTCTATAATGGATTTTCTTGTTGTTTTTGCAAGACATGGTATGAGCCACATAAACCTAGGCTGCTTTAAGTATCCTTAATTCAAGAATAATTCCTATACTGCAGCCAGTTTATATAAAGATTTATATAAACATGTTTATAACCTTCACTCAACAATTTGAAAGAACAGCTCCTTCCCTCTGAAGGAGACTGAAATAAAAACTGATATACTATCATGTTATAGAACCATAGCTCCCAGCAAGTGAACTCATGTCTCATCAAATCAATAAATTATAAATGGTTCTGCATATCTTGATTTAAATGAAGAAACAAAGATTATGGCTTTGAAAACATAAAATAGAGCTGTAAAAACAGTCTGATAAGATATAAATATTTATTTAGAAACACAGATATTATGTTTGCACAACAAAATAAATTTAAAATAAGAGCAAGCAGTGTTTATTCTGATGAATAGGCAGATAAAAGCAACTTCAGAATTAAACAAAAATGCTCAAGGTAAAAAATATATAATCAGCGCTTTCCAAGAATCATCTAAGGATACTGGTAAATGTGACATTACAAGAACCCTTAGCAAAAGGAAAATTTGTTAAGATTTATTAGTGCAAACAATGTGCTTCTAACTAGGATCAATTTAGATGCTAAATAGTCATTTAGGGAATTGAATGTGTTTCAATGAAAAAAAACTGCAATTTACAGTAGTTTAGAAATAAATTCTGAAATAATTGAAAACTCCACTAAGCCACATAGAATGCTGGTACTGTATTTCCTAAAGTGGAATTTAAAAAATTAAATATATTTGACTCACTAATGTAAACAAACACTACGGTTCTGATAAAAAAGACTAAAAAACTCTCTAAAATGTAAAAAAAAGAACATAATTCAAAAATTAAATAAATCTATTATATAGCACCTGCTTATAATTCAAGAAGTACAAACACATATTGTCAAGTTGTGATAATCATTTGTGCATTTTCCTCAATAAATGTGGCTGTCCCAGGCTACATGATCACTATTTCAGAAAATTTCATCAATTTTCCTGGCCATTTGTTGATTCATGCGACGATATATAAAAAAACTTTAATATTAAAAGAACTAAAGGAAAATTAGCAAGGGAAAGATGGTACTACTAAGTTAAATACATAGTCTGTCCGTTTACTCAGAAAGCTACGTGGATGAGAAAAGAGAAGTTGAGTCATGGCATTACCCCTTGTTAATTATGTCATACAAGCAAGGCTCAAAAGCTTCAACTTCAGTTTTCTCTTTTGTAAAGTGGCTATCTTATTAATATGTACTTCATAAAGTTGTTTTGTAGAGGTCAAGTATTGTAATGCCCAAAGTTCTCTTTTCAACCCTTAGATACCTCTGACACAGGTAGGAAGACTGTGTGCTTAATTGTTAGAATGTATCTTTGAGCTACAAAATGCAGTCTTATTTAAGAGAAAAAAGGCATAAAGAAATATACACAGGCAAATTATTATCACTCTCCTAATCAAAATTACTCTAAAATGAAACATAATTCAGAAGTTAAACTTCTATCTCTCTAGGCAGATGTCATTATCTTATATGTACAAAATTATAAAGATTCCACAGACAAAAAAAAAATACTGTTAGAGGTAATACTCAGCAAAATTACGAATACAAAATCAACATACAAAATCAGTTGCATTAACTAACAACAAACAATATGAAAAGGAAATTAAGAAAACAACCCCATTTATAAGAACACCAAAAAGAATAAAATATTTAGGAATAAACTTAACCAATAAGGCAAAAGATATGTAAGGTGAAAACTACAAAACATTGCTGAAAGAAATTTAAGGAGACAAAGAAATGTGTTCATGGATTGGAAGACTTAATATTGCTAAAATGTTATCCTTACTACCCAAAGAATCTACAGATTCAGTGCAATCCCTATCAAATTCCCAGTGGTGTTTTTTGCAGAAATGTGGAAAAGTGTCTTAAAATTCATATAAAACCACAAACTCTAAATAGCCATAACAACCTTGAGAAAAAAGAACAAAGCTGGAAGCCTCACACTTCTTGACTTCAAAACATATTACAAATCTACAGTAATTAAGAGTATGGTACTGGCATAAGAGAGACTTATAGACCAATGGGACAGAATAAAGAGCCAAAAATAAACCCACACCTAAACAGTAAAATGGGATCTTCAACAAGGGTGCTAAGACTATAAAACATGGAAAGGATAGTCTCTTCCATCAGTGGTGTTGGGGAAATTAGATATACACATACAAAATAATGAAATTAGACCCTTTTCTTTCATTATACACAAAAATCAACTCAAAGTGGATTAAAGAGTTAAAAGGAAGACCCAAAATTGTAAAATCCCTAGAAGAAAAAACATATGTGAAAAGTTCCATAACTGTGATCTTGGCAATGATTTCTCAGATATTGGCACTAAAAGTACAGGCTTTTAAAGCAAAAATAGACAAGGGGGACTACATCAAACTAAAAAGCTTCTGTGCAGTGAAGAAAAGAATCAATAGAGTGAAAAGCAATCTTCGGAATGGAAGAAAACATATGCAAATCATGCATCTCATAAGGGGTTACTATCCAAAATATATAAGGAACTCTTACAATTCAATAGCAAAAAAAAACAAACAAAGAACAACAAACCCCAAATAACCAAATTTAAAATGGGCAAAGGACTTGAATAGACAGTTCAAAGAAGACATACCAATGGCCAATAGATACATGAAAAAAATGCTCATCATCACTAATCATCAGGGGAATGCAAATCAAAACCACAATGAGATATCACCTCACACCTGTTAAGATGGCCATTATCAAAAAACAGAAAATAACAAGTGTTGGTGAGGATGTGGAGAAATTGGAACCACTTTAACTGTTGGTAGGAAATTAAAATGGTGCAGTCACTGTGGAAAACAGTATGAGTTTCCTCAGCTATTATAAATAGATCTACCAAATTATCCAGCAATTCTACTTCTGGATATTGATGCAAAAGAACTGAAAACAAAATCTTGAAGAAATACACACACTCACATATTCATTGAAGCATTATTCAGAGTAGCCAAGAGATAGAAACAAACAAAATGTCCATCACTGGATGAATGAATAAAGAAAATGTGGTATATACATACAATGGAATATTATTCAGCCTTAAAACAGAAAGAAATCTGTCATGTGCTAACAACATGGATGAACCCTGAGGACACTATTATAAGTGCAATAAGCCAGTCACACACAAAAGGACAAATACTGCGGGAGGTTTCTAAAGTAGTCAGACTCAAAGAGGTGGAAAGTAAAATGGTGGTTGCCAGAGTTTGGGAGGACAGGAACAGGGAGCTGCTGTTCAATAGGTATAGAGTTTCAGTTTCAGCCATGCAAGCTGGAAAGGTTCTAGAGATCTGCTGTAAAGCAAAGTGTATATAGTTAACAGTACTGTATTGTGCAATTAGAAATTTGTTAATAGGACAGGTCTAATGTTATGTGTGTTTAACCAAAGTTAAAAAGTAGTTAATAATAAAAAGTTTTTTATTCTATGATCCATCTCACTTTTGCATCACATGATTCTAGTGTAACTTACCTCTTCCAAGATAGAAAATTGTGTTTGAATTGTATAAATGCTACTTGGATTGTGTGTGTCTGAGAAATTATTACAAATTCTTGTGTTATTAACAATATGGTTAAATTTACTGCTGATTATATTTACATCTACAGATATTTTCCCAAGCAAATGTCTGCAACATCCACCAAATATCAAAGATTGAGAATCCTTTTTCCATTTTTTATAAGAACACATTTATAACTTTACTAACTCTAAATAAAGCAGACAATAATGTATTATGTATATCTCTTCCCCCCAAATCTTGATAAACTCTAGAGTAGGGGAAGAAATAAAACTATATCTAATAAACTTAGCACTACCTAATTAACTTTTTCATACATCCATGGCTTCCTTAAACTTTTATATGTAATAAATAAAATTTAGATTTAAAATTTTAAGATAAGGAATGTTAAAAGAAATCCCAAGTCATCTGAGCCATAATGGTTAATTAATGATTAATTACTGAAATATTTTAAAATCTATTTCAATAGAAAATCCCTAGCCAAGTTTGAATCATCTTTGAAGATGAAGCACAAATACCAACTCCAAGAAGCCTTCCTCATTCCAGGGTGCAGCTCAGTTTAGGCACCCCTCTCAGAACTGCTTTAGCATCCTTTACTGATGAGATTTACTTCCTCAACAAGTAATATTGTCTGTATAATACCACAGATGATTGGCTATTTGTGTGTATAACTTGTGCTTCCTTCTCTGTGGCCATAATATCTGGTGCAGTACTTTTCCCATGTTAAAGCAACTATTTCATTCATACAACAACTAATTATTGAGCACCTAACTTATATCTGATTCAGAATACCCTGAGGAAAAAGCCTAACTCCAATCCTAAAGATTATACTCTAATTATACTCTAATGTGGGAAATGACAAGTGAATTGATGATTATAGGAGTAAGACATAAGGCCAGAATCAAATAAAGCATTTATCAACATGGGAATCCTGGGAGACCAGCGAGTTTTTAAGTAGGAGGTTACATAGGAGCCAAATTCTGAATATGAGTTAGGATTTAGCCAGGAGGCAGTTAAGAGTTTTCTGGCTGGAGGAAGAAGTGAGAGGCAAGCATACTGTAGTGTCAGGGACTGAATGAAGTAGAGGTGAGAAACTAAGCTGTAAGGGAAATAACTAGAGAAGAGGCTGGGGGAAGAGGCAAGGAAAAATCTTGAAGGAGACATTGAGAAGGAAATCAGCCTTTATCCTAAAATAAGCAGAGTAAGATTTGCATATGGAAAAGTCACTTGAACAGCAGTGTGGCCACCAAACTAAAGAGATGTAAGGATGGAGGGAAGAGCTTACTTAGGAAGCATTGTAGCAATCCAGACAAAAGATGATGATCCCTAGGATAGGGGATTCACTTCAAGAACGTGAGATAGATACCAAGAAGGCAGCAGGACTGACTAGTTGTGGGAAGTGAGGCGAAAGGAGGAAGTAAGTAAGAATGCCTTCCAGGTTCTGGCTTGGAAAGATCTATGTGTGGTACCATCAACTGAACTAAGGAATGTTTTATGGGGGAAAAATAAATGGGTCCATGAATAAGTGGGAAAATAGCTAAATTCTTTCTGCATGTTCACAATATATTTTTACCACGAATTGTACATAAGCACATATATCAAGTGTATTCTGGCTGGAATCACAGAGCATTATATAAGGAATTAAAGAGATTAATATTTTAGGTAACTAAAAAGAACCTCATATTAATTAAAAAATAATTTTAATGTATGAGTGTTTAAAAGGTTTCTAGTATTCGAATTCCATGAACACTGAAACTAGTCTTCCACCCCTGCAACCACACAGATGTGCATCCATAGACGTGGATATCCTGTACATATACTGTATGTTTAGCAACAATTTTAAATTTGTAAACATAGATTTGTATGTGGGTTCATAGATTTGTATGTGGGTTCATATGTGAATACACATACACTTTTATATAATAATGAACATTCTAATCCTCAGAAGCTCCTTTATTTTTAGATATTAATGTACTTTATTTTCTCCTAGTTTTATTATGTTACTTGACATTTAATTAAAGAAAATTTACTGAGAGAATATTATGTTTGACAGTTGGCATAACTATGAAGTAGTTATAAGACAAAAGTTCATGGGACTACAGAAAAACTATATTAAGAGAAAATGCAAATAAAGACAAGAGACTGTATTAGAAGAAGAGTTCAGCTTCAGGAGTTTAGAAATTAAAAAGGAAAGTAATCCTAAAATTAGATCCAAGTAGAGAAGAATACATTTAGAAAATGCGAGTCACAAGAAAAAGAAGGCCCCCAAAAAGAGAGAGAACAAGAGAACAAGTGAATCATTTATGAAGAGAAGAAGATGCACCACCACTCACACACACCAGAGGGGATCTCTTTCACAAGCAGACTGCTGATTACCGGGATAAAGGGAAGATGAAGACCATTCTCTGCCCCATGTAGATGTTTCTATATGTTAATGAGCAAATATTACATTTGTTAATGAATCAGCTAACCCTCTCTTGTACTCTACAAAGAAAGTTTCCTGGACTGGTACCAATAATCACAGTAAACTTAGTTAATATAACTTCCCAATAATTAAATATATATATATAAATAAAATTTAAGCAAAGCCTATGTAAAACTTCAGTGATTAATATACCCATCTTATCTCTGAATGTCAGTACAAATTATTAGAATAGCAGCCAGTTAAAAAGTTTATAGTTATTTTACCACTTGTGATCTTAGTATCTGGAACAAAAAGTGAATTCCATAGGTATTAGTTTCCATAAACAAAAAAATTTGGGAAAAGTTGTGTTAAGCAAAGTTAAGCATTTTTTTTTTTTTTTTTTTTTTTTTTGTGGTACGCGGGCCTCTCACTGGTGTGGCCTCTCCCGTTGTGGAGCACAGGCTCTAGACGTGCAGACCCAGTGGCCATGGCTCACAGGCCCAGCCGCTCCATGGCATGTGGGATCCTCCCAGACCGGGGCACGAACCCGTGTCCCCTGCATCGACAGGCGGACTCTCAATCACTGCGTCACCAGGGAAGACCAAGCATGTATCTTTGATATAAGCTATTTCAAGCATTTTGAGTATATAGGAGGTGCATAGAGTAATAAGTATTTCCAGTTTGGAAGCAGAATCTTTTCTTTCTTGGACCAGTAATGCATTAGTGTTCCCTTGGAACATTGTTATTAAGATCCTCCTTTAATCTTTTTTCACAAGTTTATCTAATAGCAAATATTTAGTAGTTCACTAGAAACATGGTTAGAACTTATTTTTTTGCAACAAAGTTATAAATTCCACTTAATTAAATTTAAATTTATATACTGTTAATGATGGTGTTTGGAAGAAAAGATCAATCAGGACTGAATTCTGAAGTTGAAGTAAAGGATATTCTTTTTATGTTGGCAAGGAAGCTCTTAATTTGACTATGAAATCATGCAACCATTTAATAACAACTATAAAACAATGTTTTTTTCTCTTTTACTAATTAAATTAAAAGAAATAAAGCTTACTATCCCTGTTCTTGAAATTTGATCCCTAGCAATTTGTTTTTAATTATACCAATGTGTGTTCCAGAGTTCTCTCCTATTTCATTTTATTATTAGCAACTTTAAACTGAATATGTCAGTCACATGCCAGCATGAAAAGAGACAAGTAAACAGTTGAGTAAATTGTGGCTCGGGCTTCCCTGGTGGCGCAGTGGTTGAGAGTCCGCCTGCTGATGCAGGGGACACGGGTTCGTGCCCCAGTCCGGGAAGATCCCACATGCCGCGGAGCAGCTAGGCCCATGAGCCATGGCCACTGAGCCTGCACGTCCGGAGCCTGTGCTCCACAACGGGAGAGGCCACAACAGTGAGAGGCCCGCGTACCACACACACAAAAAAATGTGGCTTATTCATCTGTAAGAGCACTATCAGGCACAATTATGCTTCTGAGTTTGGGTGGTGCAATACCTGGACATCTGTACAGCTTTCTCGCCTGTGCAATATCTCCTTTGCTTAAACGGGTTCGCTGACCAATTGCTGGACGTATGCCATTATCATCACGTGAGGGGAGAATGGTATCCAGAAACATCCCCCTGAAAAAAATCAGAAGCAAGTCACACATAAGTCACCAAATTAAGACACATATATTCCTTACAAATATGTTTCTTTTTCAAACTCAAACCAATCAAAGGAGAAATATATCAGTGTTAACATTTAAAGAGTGTGTCAGACTTCCAAAATACTTTCATCAAAGTAGAAAATTGTGTGCTAAATGTGTATGGCTAATATAAAGTCAGTGATGGCATTCACTTTTTCCTTAAAAATGTATATTATTTGTTTTTGAAAATCTAAAATTCTTTATAGTCCTTATCAAGTACACTATGGTTCTTGTTTTGGTGGCTCAGGATCTAAAAATACTTAAATTACCAAGTTGTCAAACAATTCTTCCTCATAGAGATCTATTTTCTTAAGAACAGCTTATAATAAATATTTTTTAGATTACTAAACTTGTAAAAGTCAAACAAAACAAGTATGTTAATATTTTTAAATTAAACTACTAATTTAACCTAAGTATTTTTTGAAGTCAAATTATTACAGTACATGTTACAAGAACAAGGAAAAACAAAGAGTGTCAAATTTTAGGAAGTTTAAAGCAAAATAATTTTGTCACACACACATATACATATAGTGTAAAAACTTCATGGTAAAATTTATAAGCAAAAAAAACCTAACTAAGCAATGCACTAATAATGCTAAGCTACAGATACTGAGCTTTTTCACACCCAAGGTTGTGATACAAACTTGCTGTGCATGACTAAAAATTGTGAATATAGTAAACTAAAGATACAGTCTAATTTTGCAATGAATATTAACATTTGTAGCTCTAAAGAAAGTAACTGAGCTTAAAATTTAAATGGATTCGGAGACTATTCCAAATGGTGAGGAAGTATTGTATAAAAAGAGACATTTTTTATAAAAGTGTTTTAAATTAAATACAATTATTAAAAAAAACAAACTTTGAAACTAGGATGAATGATGGGACAGTTTCTTTCCAAAATTTTTAAACGAAAAATTGTATTTAAAGTGCAGGATAAAAGAACAACATTTTAGGGTTTCCCTGGTGGTGCAGTGGTTGAGAGTCCGCCTGCAGATGTAGGGGACGTGGGTTCATGCCCCAGTCTGGGAGGATCCCACATGCCACGGAGTGGCTAGGTCCGTGAGCCATGGTCGCTGAGCCTGCGCGTCCGGAGCCTGTGCTCCGTAATGAGAGAGGCCACAACAGTGAGAGGCCCGTGTACCGCAAAACAAACAAACAAACAAACAACATTTTAGCTCTACTTTTTCCTCCTTTAAGAAATATTTACTGGGAATTCCCTGGTGGTCCAGTGGTTAGGACTCTACGCTTCCACTGCAGGGTGTATGGGTTTGATCCCTGGTCAGGGAACTAATATCCTGCATGCCGTGTGGCGTGGCCAAAAATAAATAAATAAATAAAATTTACTGAGCATTGTAATAGACCTATAGACCTGAATTTATAGCAGTAAATAAAAGCAACAAAAATTCCTCCCCTTAAGATTCTCACATTCTAATGGAGGGAGAAAGTCTTTAACAAAGATTAATAACTGAGGTAGTGACAGATACTTTGGAGGAAAATAAGGAAGAGAAGATGGATATTGATTATCCACTGATGGCATAGCTTTTAAAAAGAGTGATCAAAGAAAAGCTCACTTGGAAGTTGACATTTTAGCCAAACATCAAGGAAGTGAAGGCGAGGTAAATGTGGGTAACTGGGAGTAGAGAGTCACAGAGAGAAAGAACTTTAAGAAATACAGCAACCCTGAGATTGGAGGATGCTTTGTTTGAGTGTCAGAGTTTAACTTTTAACCTGAGGAAATCTCTTAATATGTGAATGATGGTAAACAGAGGTGTGACATGATCTATAAGTAATTTATGAGTAACCTCCCTAGCTTCTAGGTAGGAGTGGTGATCTTTAGGTAAAACCCAGATAACTCAAATAGATACTGGAACTCTTTTAAAACCAAATCTAAGTCTCTACAAAACTCCATATGTATACTACCTGAGATGAAGGTAGGGAGGGGGAACTAATGATCATCAAAAGTGAGAGCTTGCACACACTTAATAAAATACAACTCCAGCTAGGCCAGTGCAACTGAAGGGGAAGTTGAGCTACAGGGTAGCACTGAGAAAAGTTATTATTCAACTTTGCTGCACAAATCAACAGATACATTAAGTAGGTAAGTCCAAATTAGTGAAGTGTTACAACTTCTGCAGTACTTCAGTACTAATGGAGTATTTACTATTTTCTATTCCTATTTCGAAAAAAAAAAACCTGTAGTTTTTGAAAAAAATTGTTTTTTCCAGTTTTCAAAAAAAAATAAGATTCAATTTTAAAAGGTCAAGGACATCTTGGAGAAGATATATTCAAACTCAGGCGATAAAATGATGAATTTTGGCTCATTTAATCTATGGAGGTAATCTGCCTTTCATTTGTATGGGTGTCAGTCACCCATTCTTTTGATCTTTCTTTGTGGTCAGAAAGTTAACAATTCTCTCCTTCCACAACCAGGACATTAAGCAATGTAGGCTCTTCCTGAACATTCTTTCAGACAGACCTTAGTTGTGGTCACTTACTAATCTTCATTTGTTTTACCTACATTAGAAGTGTGAATTAACTGTGCTTTTCATAAAACTTCATAAAATTTTACAATTCTCTTATTAGAAATGGGCAGTTCCAGTATGCAATCATGTACATTACAAATTATTTATGCATATAAAGCCCCCTATATGCAGCCCTGTTCTTCCCACAGTAAGTACCTAAATCTGCTCATGGGAAATATTGATGAAAACAACTAAAACTTTTATAGACTATCTGGGTTCAGAATAGAAGAAACTATAAAACTTCAAATACTTACATTAACAGAATGAAGGGCAAAAGCCACATGTTCATCTAATTGATGCAGAAAAAGCATTTGACAAAATTCAACACACTTTCATGATAAAAACACTCAGCAAACTAGTAATAGAAGGGAACTATCTCAACATAAAAGGTCATATATGAAAAGCCTACAGATAACATCACGCTCAATGAAAAACTGAAAACTTTTCATCTAAGATCGGGAAGATGGCAAGGATGTTTGCTCTCACCATTTTTATTCAATATAGTATTGAAAGCCCTAGTCAGAGAAATTAGGCAAGAAAAAGAGTCAAAATGTATACATGTTGAGAAGAAAGAAGTAAAGTGATCTCCGTTTGCAGATAACACGATCTTATATGTATAAAATCCTAGTGAGTCCATCCAAAAACTATCAGAACTGATAAATGAATTCAGCAAAGTTGCAGGATACAAAATCAACACTCAAAAATCAGTTGCATTTCTATGCAATAACAGTGAACAATCTGAAAAGGAAATTAGGAAAACAATTCCATTTAAAATAATATCAAAAAGAATAAAACACTTGGGAATAAACTTAACCAAGGAAGCAAAAGTCTTACACACTGAAAATTACAAAACATCGCTGAAAGAAATTAAAGAAGACACAAACAAATGGAAAAACATTCTATATTTATGGATTGGATGACTTTATTTGTTAAGATGTTCACATTACTCAAAACAATCAACATAATCCCCATCAAAACCAAAATGGCATTTATTGTGGAAATAGAAAAAATAACAGTTCTAAAATTCATATGTAATCTCTTAGGACCTTGAATAGCCAAACATATTTTGGAAAAAAAGAACAAAGGTGGAGGACTCACACTTTCAGATTTCAAAATATATTACAAAGCTTAAGTAACTAAAACAGTGTGATATTGGCATAAAGACACACCTATAGAACAATGGAATTGACCAGGAATAAAATATACCCTAGTGTATATAATGACCTTTTACAATGGTGTTAAAGGTATTGACTCAATGGGGAAAAGATAATCTTTACAACAAATGATGTTGGGAAAACTGGATATCCATGTGCAAAAGAACAAAGTTAGACCCTATCAAAGCTATATATAAAAATAACTCAAAAGAGATTAAAGACCTGAACATAAGACCCCAAATTTTAAAACCCTTAGGAGAAAACATGGGGGAATGGGGGAAAAGCTTCATGACATTGAATATGGCAATGATTTCTTGGACATGACACCAAAAGCATAGGCAACAAAAGCAAAAACAGGTAAGTGGGACTAGATTTTTAATTAAAAAGCTTGTGCACAGCAAAGGAAACAATCAAGTGAAAAGGAGAGAAAATATTTGCAAGATATATATATCTGATAAGAGACCAGAATATACAAAGAAATTCTATAGCTCAACAATAGAAAAATGGAGTAATCTGATTTAAAAATATGCAGAAGATTTGAATGGAGATTTTTTCTTTTTTTTTCCCCATTGTATATATGTATCACATCTTCTTTATCCATTCCTCTGTTGATGGACATTTAGGTTACTTCCATGTCCTGGCTATTGTAAATAGTGCTGCAATGAACACTGGGGTGCATGTGCCTTTTTGAATTATGGTTTTCTCTGAGTATATGCCCAGTAGTGGGATTGCTGGGTCATATGGTAGTTCTACTTTTAGTTTTTTAAGGAACCTCATACTGTTCTCCATAGTGGTTGTATCAATTTACATTCCCAGCAACAGTGCAAGAGGATTCCCATTTCTCCACACACTCTCCAGCATTTATTGTTTGTAGATTTTTTGAAAAATAAATTTATTTGTTTTATTTTATTTATTTTATGTTTGGCTGCGTTGGGTCTTCATTGCTGCATGTGGGTTTTTCTCTGTTTGCTGCGAGTGGTGGTGCACAGGCTTCTCATTGTGGTCGTTCTCTTGTTGGGAGCACGGGTTCTAGGTGTGTGGGTTTCAGTAGTTGTGGCACACAGGCTCAGTAGTTGTGGCTCACGGGCTCTAGAGTGCAGGCTCAGTAGTTGTGGTGCACAGGCTTAGCTGCTCCGTGGCATGTGGGATCTTCCTGGACCAGGGCTCAAACCCATGTCTCCTGCATTGGCAGGTGGATCCTTAACCACTGCACCACCAGAGAAGCCCTGTTTGTAGATTTTTTGATGATGGCCATTCTGACTGGTGTGAGGTGATACCTCATTATAGTTTTGATTTGCATTTCTCTAGTAATTGGTGATGTTGATGGCCAAGCATATAAAAATATGCTCAACATCACTAATTATCAGAGAAATGCAAATCAAAACCATAATGAGACATCATATCATACCCATTAGGATGGCTAATGTCAAAAAATTAAAAAAACAAAACAGAAAAGGACACATGTTGGTGAGGATATGGAGAAATTGGAACACTTGTGCACTGTTGAAGGGATTGTGAAATAGTGCAGCATCTAAGAAAAAAATGATGGAGGTTCTTCAAAAAATTAAACATAGAACTACCATACAGTTCAGCAATCCCACTTACTTCTGTGTATATATCCAAAAGAATGGAAAACAGGATCTGGAATAGATATTTGCATACCCATGTTCATGGCAGCGCTATTCACAGTAGCCAAGAGGTGAAAGCAACTCAGATGTCTATCAACAAACGAATGAATAAACAAAATGTGGTATATGCATCCAGTGGAATATTATTCAGCCTTAAAAAGGAAGGAAATTCTGTTATATGCTACAACATAGATGAACCTAAAGGATTTTATGCTAGGTGAAATAAGCCAGTCAAAAAAAGACAAATATTGTGTGCTTCTACTTGGTATCTAAAGTAGCCAAATTCATAGACACAGAAAGAGGAAAGGTGGTCCAGAGGCTGGCAGTGGGGCGGGGGGGAGAGGAGACTTGTTTTTTAATGGATATAGGGTTTCAGTTTTTCAAGATGAAAAGTTTCTGGACATCTGTTTCACAACAATGTGAATGTACTTAATACTACTAAATTGTACATTTAAAATTAGATAATACAGTAAATTTGATATTGAGGTTTTTTTACCACAATAATAAAAAAATTCAAATACTTTGGAGGTGGTGGCTGAGAGCTGTGTGAAACATTTCCTCTCATGATATTCAGAACAAAAAAATAATGTGAATTGGATCAATTCTTCTAACAGGTAGTTACAGTTACTTTCACTATAGGAATATAAGTTTATTTGGGAAAAGTGAACAGGTAAATTTTGAAACAATAACAGAAAATAATAGTTCAAGGCTAGTTGTCATGCAACTCCAAAGTTAGGTGTAGGGGGTGATAAATTGCAAGAACCTCGTGGTTTATGGAAAAGGAACAATTTAAAGACATAAAAGGATTACAGGATAAGGGAAAATGTATGTTTCAAACTTTGGTATAGGTTAATTTTCTACCAGGGACAGAAAGAATAAATTACCTGTCCCATTCTCCAGTACCTGCTCTATTCCAAAGAATCTAAGCTCAGTTTATTTCTAACTAATATAACTCAACAGTATAAGAGAAGCACTTTGGCTAAACTGGTACCCAAATCCTCATTTTTCACATGTTTCTAAAGAAAACTCAATTCCAAGCATGAAAACAAAGCTTTATAATTCTTTAAGATTAATTTCAGGCCAAGTTTATGGATGTATTTCTACTAACACTTCAATTCAATTCAAAAAACAATAAGTATTTGCGTAGTTATTATATTTGAATAAATATATACTTCAGAATATAATGATTTTTAAAACACAATTAACACTCAATTATGTTAATAATAAAGTTTGGTCATAAAAATGCATAATTTAAATATTTATCCAAGTATTAAGAGTTTGTTTACACCCTTCTCTACTTATTACCACAAATTTTTTTTTAAAAACAGGGAATTAACTTGAATTTACTGTCTTCTTCCTGACCCTGCCTTTAAACATAGATATTAATGAATTGTGAAATGGGCCTGGTGATCAGAAAAGAATGAGTGGAATGGACATGAGTGTAAAATGGGTATAAAATGGGAAAAAGATATGACTTCAACGGTTTTAACAGTTTCAGATTCCTTACCTGGAAACCATTGCCTCGAGGACATCTTGTTTAGAGCGAAATAGATCAAAACCCAAATTTATTACACTCTTAAAAATTAGCATTCAGTCACTAATGAAATAATTTTAAGGTTAATAACTGGAAAGTATGTGAAGTAAAATATCTTCCTAAAATGTTCTCTGAGAATTATTTTACTATAGCATTTTTCAAGTGAAATTAGTACTTGAGCAACAGAAAACACAGAATAAAAACACAAGTCACATGGAGGGTATAACATTCCAACTCAGCAACTGAGCTCGCTATTTGACTTGAAATGCCTAATTTCCATTAATAGTGCTTTGCCAATTTAACATGCTGATTGGTTTGGTAATCATTTTATTTGAACTTTTTAAGATTTAAGAATATCAAATAATTCAAACAATTTTAATTTTTACTTAGAATCTATTTATTTGATAGGAAACGTGAAAATGTGTTTTTAAAATCTCAAATGTCTCTTGTTGGCTACAAAACCCAATCAAATATATTTATAACAGCAATATTTCAAAGTGGTTCTAGTTCTAATTTTAAGCCTAGTTTTGTGAGGAGCCACATAGAGGAAAGGAATTAAATGTCAAAAGGTATAACCTGAGACTCCAACCTTGAGAAGGTGTTCCTGGCATAGTGCATGATACTGTCAAAATCATATCTTTCTCCAAGCGAGTTCACTTCTCCAGGCTCCATCTTCAGAAAATTGTACTCTTGACCTAAGAATTAGGCACAGAAAGCATTTCAGAAGCCTCTTAACAGACAGAAAAGAGAACAGAAGAGCCCTTCCTGCCTCTATCTGCTCTCTACCAAATGCTGATCGCTGATCTTCATGATGTTGTATTTACACACTAACACCCAGGTACTCGCAAAATGGTACATCCAGTGCCACTGCTTGCACTTGAATATCTTCCTGAAAGAGTAATATTGAATTTCATTAATAAGTTAATTTTGGCAAAAAGGTAGATTACCAAAAGCATACTTTGGATTTGTTTTCTTTGTATACTCTTTCACCTTCTCTAAATATTTATTTCTTTAAAACTACTGTTTTTTTTTTTTAACAAATTGTGATTATAAAAAGTTACATTTTTACTTAATGTTTCCCACCTTTCTCTTATGACTATATTTGCCAAGATCAAAAAAAAAAACCTTCCTATTTGTGTTAGATTCTATGAAACACTGGGAAAAATATAAAAACTATACTTGTATGTACACAGAACATTGCAGGCGTTTGCTATGTGACTTTGTCACTAAAGATAAAACCAGAGCAGCTGAAACAAGATTCTCTTTGATGAAAAGGAGGCTCTACTTGGAGGGTTTTTTTGGTCAAGAGAATGTGATTCGGAACTTACTTTTTCATTTTTTACTTTTCACGACTGCTATTTTACCTTCTGGACATCTTCATGTTAATAGACTTCTCAACTGCCTGTTTGTATCTGTATTGTAATATTATTTCTTGAAATTTGAAAATAACATAGTGTTAAATGTGTAGATCTACATCAGTGGTTCCAGAGGCAGAGTATTTCCCCAGAGTTAAGGTTTCAGTGATTCATTTTTCACAATTTTAGCAGCCAAATATGGCTGCTTTTATAGCTTATTTTGAAACATCAAAGTGTAAAGTTGAGTTATTAGGCTTCCAAATTCAAGGCTGGAGTTCAAAAAAGAACTATTATTGTACAACAATTATGTAATTATTTTAATTTTATTCCAACTACCGTATTACAGCTGAATATAAAAATATTACATTAAAAATTTCCCAAAAGGCAATAAAAAAACTGAGTGATGCCACAGAGCATAATATCTTTCCTACATGTGATAAGGAAGTCTGATATACTCACGAGCATTAAAGATAAAACAATCAGCCTGAAGTTACAGAACCCAAGTCCCAGAGTAAAGTGTTTCAGTCCACCTTACAATGAATTCACACAATACATAGTTTTCAATGAACTAAGCACACCATATAGTGAAATACATGTTCCACAAATCTCTGGTTTGTCTGTCTGTATTACATCTACTCTCGGGAAATACCCTGCATTATCTTCAACCTTTGATAGAAGTAACTGTTAAAAACTCTCTTCTTCATGAAACATGGTAAGTATATTTTAGTACAACCAACTATAAGGTGAGATTTTTGTAAAGCTGTGGGGCTGATTTTTTAATATTAATCTATAAGCCACTGGAGATATCAAATTTCAAGCGCAATATTTGAGTATACTCTCTAATTAAAGCAAGATGTTTCGTAGAAATTTCTGAAAGTGGAACATGAAGCAACTTCAGTAATACATTTTGATGTATATAACTGAGCAGTTACCATGTATGTGACATAGTGTTTTGTGCTAGTTAAAAAGAACACAGCCATACTTGGTCCAAATAAAGAAAAGCAGACATTTCATAACAGAAGAGAAGAGGATCAGAGATAGAGAGCACAAGTGGAACTCACCCTAAACAATTTTTAAAAAAATAACAACCTCCTTCTTGAAGGCATGTTCTAAAGTGGATTAAAGTAATCCAATCTTTGTACCAAATTGGCTCCTATCATAGTCACTAATTTTGCATATAAATGCAGCTAAAGTCCACACTTATTAGACGTTGCCCTAGAATAACACTTGATCTAAAATTTCTGAGCCAAAGTAAGTCACAAATTTGCTGAAGATTATTCTCCAATATGAATTTTTCATACTAGAATTACCTTGCTATGGTACAGTCAGCCTTCAGTATCTGCAGGGGACTGGTTCCAGGAAGCCCTTGGATACCAAAATCTGTGGATGTTTAAGTCCCTTATATAAAATGGTTTAGTACAATGAATAAGAAATTTCGATTCAAAGGTTGGTTGAATCCATGGATGCAAAACCCTATGAATATGGAGGGCCAACTCTCCATACATACAAATGATTGCAAGTGAGTGAGAAAAGTGGGAATAATCATATGTTGAGAATATCATTGAATCCAAACAAGGTATGACAAAATGTGCATGGAGTTCCAAATACTCAGGACATCTCATGTAATAAATTGTTGTTTTCTATTAGATTGAATGTTGACTCAAAATATAAGTCAACATTATGAGTCATATTGACTCAAAAATATGAAAAGCCATAAATTGTTTAGCACTGTGTTAAGTATTATACATTTACATACTATTTATACATTTCAGCTTGTTTTAGCTACATAAATTTATGTTGAACCAGAGTCCTATATTTAAGAGCAAGAATCATTCTTGGAAGATACTTCCTTTATAAGTTATTTTGTCCACATAATAGAGGAAACAGTAACTGTGGTTGATAGAAAACTTTTCATTTAGTTGGTAGTTGGAGGAATTTTCAGAAATATTATTTTCTCTTTGTCTCCCAATGATATAAAGTATAAAATGAACCTTGATACCGGGTCAGGAATTAGTCTTCTATATTGGGAGTATAGATGTTATTTACTTCTCTTTCAACACTACAGATTACTTATTTATTCTTGAAGTGATCTCTTCCCTGTAACATCACATTCATTGATTTTTCTCCTACTTCTTAGACCAAACTTTCTTAATCTTTTGAGAGATATTCTACAAAATGTTGCTTAATATTGGTGTTCTCCATATTCTACCCACAATCTTATTTTCTTCTTCCTACAACATTTTCCTAGACAGTCAAATCAACTAACAAATTTCTATCTCTAGATATCTTAAAGTCTAAACTCACCTTTCCTTTGTCTACTAAATATCTCCACTTGGACTATTTAAAGGCTTCTCAAACTCAAGGATATGCTAAACGAAATTATTTGTCTTTCTTCCTCTTAAAAATATGTTTCTTTATCCATATTTCTTAGTTAATTTGAAGGTGCCACCATTCATCCTGTTGCCTAAAAATAAAATCTTGAAGATTTGCTTTCACATGATGTTCCTCTTAAAATATTTTTGAAAGATTATTCCTCTCCTTCTTCTTGGCCTACACCACCCTAACTGAGGACTTAGTCATCTCTTATAAACGATTTATTTACATTTCTAATAGGTTTCCCTGATGTCACGTTCATCCTGCCCACCCCAATATCCCCATTCTCAGTTAATAATCCCTACAGCTGAAAGAATTTTTTTTAAGTAAATATATTTTTTATTAGTTTCTGCTTTATAACAAAGCGAATCAGTCATACATATACATCTGTTCCCATATCCCTTCCCTCTTGCAACTCCCTCCTTCCCACACTCCCTATCCCACCCCTCCAGGTGGTCACAAAGCACCAAGCTGATCTCCCTGTGCTATGCGGCTGCTACCCACTATCAATCTACCTTAAGTTTGGTAGTGTATATATGTCCATGCCTCTCTCTCGCTTTGTCACAGCTTACCCTTCCCCTCCCCATATCCTCAAGTCCATTCTCAAGTAGGTCTGTGTCTTTATTCCTGTTTTACCCCTAGGTTCTTCATGACTTTTTTTTTTCCCTTAAATTCTATATATATGTGTTAGCATACGGTATTTGTCTTTCTCTTTCTGACTTACTTCACTCTGTATGACAGACTCTAGGTATATCCACCTCATTACAAATAGCTCAATTTCGTTTCTACTTATGGCTGAGTAATAGTCCATTGTATATATGTGCCACATCTTCTTTATCCATTCATCGGATGATGGACACTTAGGTTGTTTTCATCTCTGGGCTATTGTGAATAGAGCTGCAATGAACATTTTGGTACATGTCTCTTTTTGAATTATGGTTTTCTCAGGGTATATACCTAGTAGTGGGATTGATGGGTCATATGGTAGTTCTATTTTTAGTTTTTTAAGGAACCTCCATACTGTTCTCCATAGTGGCTGTACCAATTCACATTCCCACCAGCAGTGCAAGAGTGTTCCCTTTTTTCCACACCTTCTCCAGCATTTATTGTTTCTAGATTTTTTGATGATGGCCATTCTGACCAGTGTGAGAAGATATCTCATTGTAGTTTTGATTTGCATTTCTCTAATGATTAATGATGTTGAGCATTCTTTCATGTGTTTGTTGGCAGCCTGTATGCCTTCTTTGGAGAAATGTCTATTTAGGTCTTCTGCCCATTTTTGGATAGGGTTGTTTGTTTCTCTGCTATTGAGCTGCATGAGCTGCTTATAAACTTTGGAGATTAATCCTTTGTCAGTTGCTTCATTTGCAAATATTTTCTCCCATTCTGAGGGTTGTCTTTTGGTCTTGTTTATGGTTTCCTTTGCTGTGCAAAAGCTTTGAACTTTCATTAGGTCCCATTTGTTTATTTTTGTTTTTATTTCCATTTCTCTAGAAGGTGGGTCCAAAAGGATCTTGCTGTGATTTATGTCATAGAGTGTTCTGCCTATGTTTTCCTCTAAGAGTTTGATAGTTTCTGGCCTTACATTTAGGTCTTTAATCCATTTTGAACTTATTTTTGTGTATGGTGTTAGGGAATGATCTAATCTCATACTTTTACATGTACCTGTCCAGTTTTCCCAGCACCACTTATTGAAGAGGCTGTCCTTTCTCCACTGTACATTGCTGCCTCCTTTTTCAAAGATAAGTTGACCATATGTGTGAGGGTTTATCTCTGGGCTTTCTATCATGTTCCATTGATCTATCTTTCTGGTTTTGTGCCAGTACAACACTGTCTTGTTTAGTGTAGCTTTGTAGTATAGTCTGAAGTCAGGGAGCCTGATTCCCCCAGCTCCGTTTCTCGTTCTCAAGATTGCTCTGGCTATTTGGGGTCTTTTGTGTTTCCAAACAAATTTTGAAATTTTTTATTCTAGTTCTGTGAAAAATGACAGTGGTAGTCTGATTGGGATTGCATTGAATCTGTAGATTGCTTTGTGTAGTAGAGTCATCAACAGTGTTGATTCTTCCAATCCAGGAACATGGTATATCTCTCCATCTATCTGTATCATCTTTAATTTCTTTCATCGGTGTCTTATAATTTTCTGCATACAGGTCTTTTGTCTCCTTGGGTAGTTTTATTCCTAGATATATTATTCTTTTTGTTGCAATGGTAAATGGGAGTGTTTTTTTGATTTCACTTTCCGAGTTTTCATCATTAGTGTAGAGGAATGCCAGAGATTTCTGTGCATTAATTTTGTATCCTGCTACTTTACCACATTCATTGATTAGCTCTAGTAGTTTTCTGGTAGCATCTTTAGAATTCTCTATGTATAGTATCATGTCATCTGCAAACACTGACAGCTTTACGTCTTTTCCAATTTGGATTCCTTTTATTTCCTTTTCTTCTCTGATTGCTGTGGCTAAAACATCCAATACTATGTTGAATAAGAGTGGTGAGAGTGGGCAGCCTTGTCTTGTTCCTGATCTTAGTGGAAATGGTTTCACTTTTTCACCATTGAGGATGACGCTGGCTGTGGGTTTGTCATATATGGCCTTTATTATGTTGAGGAAAGTTCCCTCTATGCCTACTTTCTGCAGGGTATTTATCATAAATCGGTGTTGAATTGTGTCAAAAGCTTTCTCTGCATCTATTGAAATGATCTTATGGTTTTTCTCCTTCAATTTGGTAATATGGTGTATCACGTTGATTGATTTGCATATATTGAAGAATCCTTGCATTCCTCGAATAAACCCCACTTGATCATGGTGTATGATCCTTTTAATGTGCTGTTGGATTCTGTTTGCTAGTATTTAGTTGAGGATTTTTGCATCTATGTTCATCAGTGATATTTGCCTGTAGTTTTCTTTCTTTGTGACATCCTTGCCTGGTTTTGGTATCAAGGTGATGGTGGCCTGATAAAATGAGTTTGGGAGTGTTCCTCTCTCTGCTATATTTAGGAAGAGTTTGAGAAGGATAGGTGTTAGCTCTTCTCTAAATGTTTGATAGAATTTGCCTGTGAATCCATCTGGTCCTGGGCTTTTGTTTGTTGGAAGATTTTTAATCACAGTTTCAATTTCAGTGCTTGTGATTGGTCTATTCATATTTTCTCTTTCTTCCTGATTCATTCTTGGCAGGTTGTGCATTTCTACGAATTTGTCCATTTCTTCCAGGTTGTCCATTTTATTGGCATAGAGTTTCTTGTAGTAATCTCTCATGATCTTTTGTATTTCTGCAATGTCAGTTGTTACTTCTTTTTCATTTCTAATTCTATTGATTTGAGTCTTCTCCCTTTTTTCTTGATGAGTCTGGTTAATGGTTTATCAATTTTGTTTATCTTCTCAAAGAACCAGCTTTTACATTTATTCATCTTTGCTATCGTTTCCTTCATTTCTTTTTCATTTATTTCTGATCTGATCTTTATGATTTCTTCCCTTCTGCTAACTTTGTGGGATTTTTGTTCTTCTTTCTCTAATTGCTTTAGATGCAGGGTCATGTTTTTTTTGAGACGTTTTCTGTTTCTTATGGTGGGATTGTATTGCTATAAACTTCCCCCTTAGAACTGCTTTTGCTGTGTCCCATAGGTTTTGGGTCGTCGTGTCTCCATTGTCATTTGTTTCTAGGTATTTTTTTATTTCCTCTTTGATTTCTTCAGTGATCACTTGGTTATTAAGTAGTGTATTGTTTAGCCTCCATGTGTTTGTATTTTTTACAGATCTTTTCCTGTAATTCATGTCTAGTCTCATAGCATTGTGGTCGGAAAAGATACTTGATACAATTTCAATTTTCTTAAATTTACCAAGGCTTGATTTATGACCCAAAGTATGATCTATCTTGGAGCATGTTCCATGAGCACTTGAGAAAAATGTGTATTCTGTTGTTTTTGGATGGAATGTCCTATAAATATCCATTAAGTACATCTTGTTTAATGTATCATTTAAAGCTTGTTTCCTTATTTATTTTCATTTTGGATGATCTGTCCATTGGTGATAGTGGGGTGTTAAAGTCCCCTGCTATGAACTTGTTACTGTCAATTTCCCCTTTTATGGCTGTTAGTATTTGCCTTATATATTGAGGTGCTCCTATGTTGGGTGCATAAATATTTACAATTGTTATATCTTCTTCTTGGATCGATCCCTTGATCATTATGTAGTGTCCTTCTTTGTCTCTTCTAGTAGTCTTTATTTTAAAGTCTATTTTGTCTGATATGAGAATTGCTACTCCAGCTTTCTTTTGGTTTCCATTTGCATGGAATATCTTTTTCGATCCCCTTACTTTCAGTCTGTATGTGTCTCTAGGTCTGTAGTGGGTCTCTTGTATACAGCATATATATGGGTCTTGTTTTTGTATCCATTCAGCCAATCTGTGTCTTTTGGTGGGAGCATTTAGTCCATTTACATTTAAGGTAATTATCGATATGTATGTTCCTTTTCCCATTTCCTTAACTGTTTTGGGTTCGTTATTGTAGGTATTTTCCTTCTGTTGTGTTTCTTGCCTAGAGAAGTTCCTTTAGTATTTGTTGTAAAGCTGGCTTGGTGGTGCTGAACTCTCTCAGTTTTTTCTTGTCTGTAAACGTTTTAATTTCTCCATCAAATCTGAATGAAATCCTTGCTGGGTAGAGTAATCTTGGTTGCAGGTTTTTCTCCTTCATCACTTTACATATGTCCTGCCATTCCCTTCTGGCTTGTAGAGTTTCTGCTGAGAGATCAGCTGTTATCCTGATGGGGATTCCCTTGTGTGTCATTTGTTGTTTTTCCCTTGTTGCTTTTAATATGTTTTCTTTGTGTTTAATTTTTGACAGTTTGATTAATATGTGTCTTGGTGTATTTCTCCTTGGATTTATTCTGTATGGGACTCTCTGTGCCTCCTGGACTTGATTAACTATTTCCTTTCCCATATTAGGGAAGTTTTCAACTATAATCTCTTCAAATATTTTCTCAGTCCCTTTATTTTTCTCTTCTTCTTCTGGTACCCCTATAATTCGAATGTTGGTGCGTTTAATGTTGTCCCAGAGGTCTCTGAGACTGTCCTCAGTTCTTTTCATTCTTTTTTCTTTATTCTGCTCTTCAGCAGTTATTTCCACTATTTTATCTTCCACCTCACTTATCTGTTCTTCTGCCTCTGTTATTCTGCTATTGATCCCATCTAGACTATTTTTCATTTCATTTATTGTGTTTTTAATCATTGCTTGATTCATCTTTAGTTCTTCTAAGTCCTTGTTAACTGTTTCTTGCATTTTGTCTATTCTATTTCCAAGAGTTTGGATCTTCTTTACCCTCATTATTCTGAATTCTTTTTCAGGTAGACTGCCTATTTCCTCTTCATTTGTTAGGTCTGGTGGGTTTTTATCTTGCTCCTTCACCTGCTGTGTGTTTTTCTGTCTTCTCATTTTGCTTATCTTACTGTGTTTGGGTCTCCTTTTTGCAGGCTGCAGGTTCGTAGTTCCCGTTGTTTTTGTGTCTGTCCCAAGTGGCTAAGGTTGTTTCAGTGGGTTGTGTAGGCTTCCTGATGGAGTGGACTAGTTCCTGTGTTCTGGTGGATGCAGCTCGATCTTGTCTTTCTGGTGGACAGGTCCACGCCTGGTGGTGTGTTTTGGGGTGTCTGTGGCCTTATTATGTTTTTAGGCATTGTCTCTGCTAATGGGTGTGGTTGTGTTCCTGCCTTGCTAGTTGCTTGGCATAGGGTGGCCAGCACTGTAGCTTGCTGGTCATTGAGTGAAGCTGGGTGCTGGTGTTGAGATGGAGATCTCTGGGAGATTTTTGCTGTTTGATATTATGTGGAGCTGGGAGGTCTCTTGTGGACCAGTGTCCTGAAGTTGGCTCTCCCACCTCAGAGGCACAGCACTGACCCCTGGCTGGAGCACCAAGAGCCTTTTATCCACTCAGCTCAGAATAAAAGGGAGAAAAAGTAGAAAGAAAGAATTAGTAGAAGAAAAAAAGAAAGGAGGGGGGAGGGAGGGAGGAAGCAGGGAAGGTAGGAAAAAGAGAAAGAGAAGATAAAGTAAAATAGAATAAAGTATGATAAAATATAATAACATTATTAAAATAAAAAAGTAATTATTAAAAATATTGAAAACAGGGGCTTCCCTGGTGGCGCAGTGGTTGAGAGTCCGCCTGCCGATGCAGGGGACACGGGTTCGTGCCCCAGTCTGGGAAGATCCCACATGCCACGGAGCGGCTGGGCCCGTGAGCCATGGCTGCTGAGCCTGCGCATCCGGAGCCTGTGCTTCGCAACGGGAGAGGCCACAACAGTGAGAAGCCCGCGTACCGCAAAAAAAAAAAAAAAAAAAAAAAAAAAAAAAATATTGAAAACAAAACAAAACAAAACAAAAACGGACAGATAGAACCCTGGGACAAATGGTGGTAGCACAGCTATACAGGCAAAATCTCACACAGAAGCATATCCTTACACTTTCACAAAAAGAGAACAAGGGGAAAAAATCATAAATCTTGTTCTCAATGTCCACCTCTTCAATTTGGGATGATTCGTTGTCTATTCATGTATTCCACAGATGCAGGGTACATCAAGTTGATTGTGGAGCTTTAATCTGCTTCTTCTGAAGCTGCTGGGAGAGATTTCCCTTTCTCTTCTTTATTCTCACAGCTCCCGGGTCTCAGCTTTGGATTTGGCCCCGCCTCTGCGTGTAGGTCGCCAGAGGGCATCTGTTCTTTGCTCAGACAGGATGGGGTTAAAAGAACAGCTGCTTTGGGGGCTCTGGCTCACTCAGGCCGGGGGGAGGGAGGGGTACTGAGTGCAGGGCAAGCCTGCGGTGGCAGAGGCCGGCGTGACGTTGCACCAGCACGAGGCGCGCCGTGCACTCTCCTGGGGAAGCCATCCCTGAATCCCGGGACCCCGGCAGTGGCGGGCTGCACAGGCTCCCCGGAAAGGGGTTGTGGACAGTGACCTGCGCTCGCACACAGGCCTCTTGGATGCGGCAGCAGCAGCCCCAGTGTCCCTCGCCTGTCTCTGGGGTCCACGCTTTTAGCCGCGGCTCGCGCCCATCTCTGGAGCTCCTTTAAGCATTGCTCTTAATCCCCTCTCCTCGCGCACCAGGAAACAAAGAGGGAAGAAAAAGTCTCTTGCCTCTTCGGCAGCTCCAGACTTTTTCCCGGACTCCCTCCCGGCTAGCCGTGGTGCACTAACCCCTTCAGGTTATCTTCCCGCCGCCAGCCCCAGTCCTCTCCCTGCGCTGCGACTGAAACCCGAAACCTGAGCCTCAGCTCCCAGCCCCGCCCACCCCGGCGGCCGAGCAGACAAGCCTCTCGGGCTGGTCATTGCCAGTCGGCGCTGATCCTCTGTGCAGGAATCTCTCCGCTTTGCCCTCCGCACCCCTGTGGCTGTGCTCTCCTCTGCTACTCCGAAGCTTTCCCCCTCCACCACCCGCAGTCTGCCCGCGAAGGGGCTTCCTAGTGTGTGGAAACCTTTCCTCCTTCACGGCTCTCTCCCACTGGTGCAGGTCCCGTCCCTATCCTTTTGTCTCTGTTTATTCTTGTTTCTTTTGCCCTACCCAGGTACGTGGAGAGTTTCTTGCCTTTTGGGGGGTCTGAGGTCTTCTGTCAGCGTTCAGTAGGTGTTCTGTAGGAGTTGTTCCACGTGTAGATGTATTTCTGGTGTATCTGTGGGGAGGAAGGTGATCTCTGCGTCCTACTCTTCCGTCATCTTCCCCCAGCTCCAATAATTCTTTTTTTTAAATCTGAATTTGCTCTGCTCTCAATCCTTTGATTATTCTCCAGTAGCTAGAGGATAAAATCTAAATGTCTTAGCTTCAGATAGAAAATCCCTATGATCTAATCTCCCTTGGTAATTACCAACTAGTCTCTCATTTGTAACTTACCATGCAGCCATTTGGGCAAATAAAAATGATTCAATTATCTGTAATTGTAGCTCTGATCATGATGCTTTTTTTTTTTCTTCCAGTTAGAAATTCCATCACTCTTCTGGGCACTTAGAACCCCTTTACTTCTAAATTTCAGTTGCTTTGTGACATCTCCCTTTACTCGCAAGGGACATTTTGTCACACCTTGTTTGGACTGGATTGTGTTCTCCATATAACACTATTCTCACTCGCTTGCAATTGTTGGTATACATGGATATACATACACTAAGCTCTGTAATTTTCATGAAGTATCTCCAACATCTAATAGTGCCTCAATAAATAACTGGCAGCAAATATGCTATGAACAAATAAATAGAGCAATGCTGTTAATCACAGGAAATTCTAAGGAATTAAATGTTTGTAACTTAAAACTGTCCATGAATAAGGAAATAAGGACACATTTCTGCTTTGCTTCTGCTTGAAACACACACAACTTTCTAAGACAATTCTAAACAACAGGATTTTTCTTCTGGCAATTGAAATGTACTTATCTTTATGAATTATGAAAGGTAAAACAAATGAAAAGCTAAATGAGGTGATTATCTCACATCAATTGCTGGAGAAAATTAAATTTTAACTATATATTAACTATTGAACTACTGAAACTATTGAAAACATTCTTAAGAATTTGTCTTTAGTGTAGTTAAGGGGAAATCTCAAGAAAATATTTGGACTATCCTGGAAATGACTCACTTCCCTGGAATTTTCTCCAGAAATTATCCCTGGTATAATATAGATTTGTATGGTAGCAGCACATTTTGTGGCAAACCCTGGACCCTTTTTAAATGCCAACAACATAAATTATAGAATTAAGTATAGAAAATACTTTTAAAAATTTATTAATATTAATTTATGTTTTAATCGCCTATACCCATTCTTGGAAAGCACTGAAGTTTGGATATAAAATAGCTAAATCTGAAGGAAAAAAGCAAGCTTGAAAAATGCATAAGATCATTTGATCTGCAGGAAAAAATTAACAACATAGCAGCTATTTTTAAATCAAGCAAAATGTTGATCTATAATATCAACAAAATCAGTTCACATTTTTTAAGAAATTAAATGATAAATAGTACAATACATTTAAAAGATATTTAGTCATCCTTAAACCCAAAACATTCTGAAGCCTCTCACCTGGCTGGATGTTTTCTCTTATGATAGTTACATGATTATCTCGATCTGGTCGTGTGTGTTCATGCCAAAAGCCTATCACATGGCCCAGTTCATGAACAACAATTCCAAATTTATCACAGTTCTTTCCAATAGAGATCGCCTGAGGTCCATTTCCACGCCGACCTACATAGGAGCAGCATCTGGAATAAAGTAGAAAGTGCAGATGGTGGTGGACAGGGAGATGCTGAGTGAATTACAGTAGGGTGAAACTTTTGTAAAAATTTGTCATGAACTGTAAAGTCCAACACATTCAGAAGCAGAACAGTTTTTCATTTATAAATATTTCATTAATAAAAATTTCTAGTAATCCTGGTAGATTTATGTACGAGTCCCCAAATAATCTATTGAAGTGCCTTTGTACTAATTCATATATTAGAAGATGTGCCTTAAGTAATTTTTAGGAGTATTCAGAAGAAAAATCAGAAAATAAAATACTTATGATGATGATTAATGGCTATTATACATACAGTTAAACTCAAGACATCAACCAACATGTATTTCTAATACAATTTTTTATCCTCAAAACCCATTTAGGTAACTACTTTGTCAATATGGTTATTTAACAATAATCCATTATTTCAGTATTAAAAATAAAAACAAAGTTTATTTTTCCTCTTTGAGAAAAACAATTAAGTTTGTGAAAAATTTTGGTTAATTTAAAAAGGAATTACTTTTCCTCTTCATGGGAGAATTTTTTTAAAGAAGAGAACTTTTAAGAGAAGTCAATCAAGGAAAATTAGCTTCAAAAGGTGAATTATCTAGGGTTAACTGTTGACTGGTGAAGGAAATTCAACAACTGGTAGAATTATGAGACTGTGTCAAATGGTCAGACAAATGTTTAGTGTGATAGTCCATTTCACATTCTGAAAGAATCTCTTGGACTTTCAGAATGTGAAGCATGCAGAGCATCTTCCTGCAAGTTTTCTTCAATTTATTGATATTTATACATATTCAGTGATGCTTTTCTACCCAAAATATAGATATTCCATTTATTCATTTTGTGTATGTGGGCATACGTGCACGTGTGTCAATGTGCATGAGAGAGTGTGCACACACATGTAAGGGTGGACACATAGGGACACACTTTAAAATAAGCTTTAAATGGTATAATAATATGGTAACTACAATCATAGTTATAAATAAAATTACACTTAAAACTTCAAAATTTAGGGTTTACATTAAAATAGCTTATCTAAGGGCTACCCCTCTAGACAGCAATAGAGGGCAGTAAATAACTGGTCTTGAATAGATGGGAATCATAATGTGCCGGACACTGAACACCTTTTCTAATTTTTTAAGTTAAAGGAGGAAATTGCCCAAACTTAATTGTCCAAATTTTTAAAATGCATTTCACAAATTTCACTTTTCAGAGTAAGCACATTTGTCATTCCAATTATTTGTGTAGGTTTTAAATGCCAGTTAGAAGAAGTAATTCAACTTATTATTTATGAATCTATTATAACAGTTAATTAAGCTTAATAAATCAATTAAAAAAGAAAAGTGAGGTAACTGGTAGGGGAAAAAATCAGGGAATTGTATTTTTGCTCTCAGGTAGATTTTTTTTTACCAAGACTTTTAAACTTATACATACATAGTTATTTATTACATACTGAAATAGCAAAGTATTAGGTGTAGCAAAACTCAAAATGTGCAAATTTTGGAGAGATTTAAACTGAAATATTTGCTACCATAAAGCAATAGTGATGAAAGTGAAATATCTGAGGATTATACAGCAACTAAATTACCCACACTGAATCATTTTTGCTGGTTATATTCAGAGGAAAAAGTACTTTGCAAGTCAAAATCCAGGAGATAGTCAAGCAATGTGGTTGACTGTTTTAATCTAAAACACCTTTTATTAGCATAATTTTGCCTATAACAATTTCGAATAAATAAGATGGGATTTCATAATGGAAAGCAAAAATACATTTCACGCTGGCTTTTGCAATGGTCCTGTGAAGAAAAATGTGGTGGTTTGGTTTCTGAAATACTACAGGTCCAGGAATGGAAGAATTCTAGATGCTCAAATGACTAAATAGCTAAATATATGCACATACAATTATGTATGGAATGACAGGTTAATATGCACAGTTTATTTTTAATATGCACAGTTTATAAAAACATGGTTTTAACATGTCTGAGTTTCTTTCTAATTCCATCCAGGTTTGATGCTGTTTTCTTGTACATGGCTTTTGATTTTCTGTTTCAAATTTGAGTGCTGCTTTTAAAGTTTGGCCATTATAAGCCCTACCTGTCCTCTCAAGAAAATATTTTACCAATTTTAGAGAAGCCTCACTAAGCCATAGAGAGTAAGAAGGTAATCCAAAACCCGCTATTCCCTACTTTGGTCTCGGATTGGTGGAGCAAAACCTATACGCACAAAGAAAGTTGCCTGTAAGCTTTATGCTCTCCCCACAGCAGTCTTTTCTCAGCATAAAGATATGTTTTAAATGTAAACTCAGATTACTCCACTTCTTTACTCAATATTCTCCAATGATTATGTCACAAATCGTGTCAATATTCAAAAGTATTCATTACCCTTCTCTAGGAGATAATTATACATCCCTACCCTACTGTTGCTGGGTTTAGTCGTGTGACTTGCTCTGGACAATGTCATGTGAGCACAAACTGTGTCATTTCTGGAGAGAATCTTTAAGAGCAAATATGGTTGACCATATTGTTTCTATTCTTTCTGCTACAACTGCAAGGTTCCAAAAAGAGGCTTCTCCATCAGACTGGACACAATAGTGACAACTCTGGAGTGAGCTACAGCTGACCAGTGGCGGATACACAGTAAGAGTAAGGAGTAAGTGTTTGTTGCTCTAGCTCCTGGGATATGGGAGTTGTTTGTTACCATGTTATAAATTGCCTAAGCTGACTGATACAGGCTCTCTATTTTGCTCAGAGGAAAATCAAAGTACTTATTTAAAAAAAAACTATAAGATCTTACACAATCTTCACACACAAATATCTTACCATAGA
The DNA here is from genome assembly GCF_949752795.1 of Hyperoodon ampullatus. NCBI lineage: Eukaryota > Metazoa > Chordata > Mammalia > Artiodactyla > Ziphiidae > Hyperoodon > Hyperoodon ampullatus. The sequence continues at coordinate 34,603,075 of NC_136914.1, forward strand.
GATCTCATCTCTTATTATCATCCCTGTCACTCCACTCAAGCCATGAAGTTTCCTTGTTGTGCCCTGAGCATGCAGACATACTCTTGCCTCAGAGCCTTGTTACTGTCTATTTTCTCTGTCAGGAACTCTGTTTCCCAGATATACATATGGCTTGTTTCCTCCTCTCTTTCAAGTTCTGTGCAAATGTCCTTCCATCCCACTTACACTACTTTCCTTTTTGTCCTAGAATTTATTGTCTATTAAAACATTTTATATTTCATTTATCTTTGCAGGGGTTTTGCCTCCCCACCTAGAATGTAAGCTTTTGGTGGACAGAATGTGTACCTGTTTTGCTCATGCTATAATGCTAGCTCCTAGAATACAGCCTGGCACATAATAGAACTCAATAGTTACAGAGAACATATTAGTGGTTGCCAGAGGTGGAGGCTAAGGGTGGGTGAAATGGATGAAAGGGGGTCAAAATGTACAGACTTCCAGTTACACAATAAGTAATTTCTGAGGCTGTAATGTACAGCATAGTGACTAAAGTTAACAATACCATATCATATATTTGAAAGTTGCTAAGAGAGTAGATCTCAAAAGTTCTCATCACAAGAAAAAAAAAACGTGTGACTAAATATGATGATGGATGTTAACTAAACTTATTGTGGTGATCACTTCACAATATATACAAGTCTAAAATCATCATGTTATACACCTAAAACAGTATGTTGTATGTCAATTATATCTCAATAAAACTGGAAAAATTTTGAAAAATAAAAAGTCAAAAATTTTAATAAATACTTATTGAAAGAACAGATCTCCTAAGTGCAGGACAGAGCTAAGACTCTAGTAATTAGCAGCAAGCATCCAAAGAAGTGGTGGAAATGCTCAAGGTGATGGGTTCAACATGCTCTTGCTGAGACTCCTCCTTCAGCCTGTCTCTCCACTTTTTCTATTAGTATAATTCTATAAATTCCTTTAAAAAAACTATTTTTTTCCTGCTTAAGTTAGCCAGTCTCTGTTGCCTGAGAACAAGAATCCTGGCTAGCACACTTCCTCTGCCTAACTATAACATCCTTGCAGAGAGAAAACAACTTACATTCAATTTTATATTCCCCAAAGTTAGTACAGTAAGTGACACAAAATGAGAATTCAATAGGAAAGAATGAATAAGTGACTACTGTTACAGTCTGAATAATCAAACTGACCAAAGTTAAATACAATTAAAGCATATGAAATCTAGAAAATAAGAAAATAAGTTAACTCTACGTTTGTTTGTTTGATTGTTTTTTAGCAATCATTAAAAATCAGCATATAATAGATGAAGGTAATAAATACAGTTACATAAATCTCTGACTTAACAAAGAATAAAATCAAACAACTTCTATTATTAAATGGTCTCACATTTTGCTGTTTATAATTAATAATCTTGTAAAATAAATAAATGCCACTGAAGCTAGTAGACATTCATTGAAAATTATGTATAGCCCAGTTCAAACCTTTTGTCAATATAGAGGATTAAAGCTTATACCCACTGCAGATGAAGCAAAGATATCATATACCTAAAAACATGCATACAGATATATATAAACATAATGTATGATTAAATGCAACTTAAAAATAGGAAATACACTAGAGCTAAAGGGCAAAAAGATCTGATTTCTACTGTTTGCGTTTTAAAATTTTATTATTTTCCCACCTATCAAAGGCCTGATATGGAATTAGACACCCAATAAATATTTATTGAATAAAAATTGACTGTAGCAGAATAAGATGGGAAATATAATATCCTAAATGATATAGGTGATTCCATATTTAATAATTCCTCCCATAAGTATGGAGATTATTTTAGCTTTTATTTTTAAAAATTGCAAGAGCTACAAGTTGACTGACGTAGTGGGTAAACACAATGAAAGTGATGACAGTGATAAGAAGTAATAAGACACATTTGCCTTCTAGATTAAAGCTAGGAACAGAACTGATAAATGTTGTCATCCATATCAATGGCACCACCTTAAAAGTTCTCCATATTCTATGGATATTTATACTAGGTATTGCTAAATGTGATACATTATATGCCACAGCTCTTATAGGAAAAAAGACCCAATACTAAATCCAACAGAGTGTTAAATGTTTGACTCAAAATATATCTTATTCCAGATGGCCTTCCCTATTTTGTGTAATACCAACTGTCAAGCTATTTAATAATTTAAATTGATTTTTATGATATATAAATGCAGCATTATCATAGCAAGAATGATGAAATAACCATAATTTAATGAAATTGTGGACAATACTGGTAATTTCAAATGAAATTTAGAAGTCACAAAATGATTAGAATGATTAGCAGGCCAATGATCATGTTTTATAAAAAGTATCATCCTTCCTATCACTGAAAAAATAATACAGGGCAAACTTTGAACTGGAAAATGAGCACCAAAACAAATCACCAAAATGCAACATTACTACTATAACAGTCACAAATAAACTCAAGAGTCTAATTTCAGGAATGTAACTACAGATTTAAGTACCTTGGGGAAAGTCATAACTTCAGTTTTCACATCTCTAAATTGATGAAGTACATGTTCTTCAAACCCCCTTCTAATTCTTAATTTTTTTTTTTTTTTTTTTTTTGGTGGTATGCGGGCCTCTCACTGTTGTGGCCTCTACCCCTGCGGAGCACAGGCTCCGGACGCGCCCGCTCGGCAGTCATGGCTCACGGGCCCAGCCGCTCCGCGGCATGTGGGATCCTCCCAGACCGGGGCACGAACCCGTGTCCCCTGCATCGGCAGGCGGACTGTCAACCACTGCGCCACCAGGGAAGCCCTAATTCTTACATTTTTTAATCTCAGGATTACACACAATGTACTTTAGCTGACATGTAAATTGTTGGTACATTCCTGATCACCTACCTATAAAGCCGTGTGCTGTGTGTCATGAGGGACACAGAGGTAAGCTCCCTGCCCTCATCATTTATGAAGGTAGACATGTGAACCAACAGTGGAAATGGAGCTATTATAGCTGTTGTAGAGCAAAGTCCCACTGCAGGCAGCTCAAAAATGGGTGAGCATGAAATATGTGAAAGATTTCCACTGATGAAAAAGGAAAGTAAAGGCATTCAAGCAACTAAAACGTCACAAAAACAAATATGAAGGAGTGATAGTGAATGGGGAAAAATAGTTTAGCAGGATAAAACAACTGAAATGGAAAACTTTGAAAAGAGCCAAATTAATAAAAGAAAATGAGTATAAATATGAATTTGTTACAAACAGAATTTGAGCAATAAAATAATAAATGATTGGTGCTTTGCATGTATTTACAGAATTGAAGGGTGGGTAAAGAAAAGATGTATTGATTTGAATACATTATATATTTAGAAATGTGTAATCTGAGCTATATCCACTCCTATTAGATAATCAGAAGGAAGGAAGGACAGTCTAGATTTGGACCTTAAAAGGTCCTTAATATTTAAAAATATTAAATACATATAAAGAATTGGGAGGGACTTCAAATGTAACCAAAACTTATCAAGAGTAAGTAATTAGAGTAATTTAGAAGAAAACATTGCTTAAATAAGTCATAGCTAAAAAAATTATGGTATTATCAAAATATATAGAAAAATAATAATGTATAATTTATCCTAATGTCACTTAAGTAGGGCCAAAATTAAAACTCATTACTTTTTAAGTTAAGTTCAATGTTCTAGGAAAATATGGTGGAACAAAGCCAGATGATGTAATGCCCCCAATACCTAGTGAAATATATACTTCCTCCACCCTGAAAATATGTGTCTTTAGGGCATGAACTATTTGATCCAAAGGAATTATGCATTTATTTTTACTTCTCTATGTGAACTTTAATAGAGGGTATTCAAATACTTATAGTTAATTAAAGATAATTCCTCTTTATAGAAGAATTTCAGCTAATAAATTTAGAAGCAATAAAAGAAAAGAACAACATGACAAAATGACTATTTTGCAATGATGGGAACTTACAATTGAGGGACCTGGCTGTCACCATTTGAATCCACTGATCAATCACAGTATCACTAAAGTGGTAGGTCCAGGCACATGTGCCTCTTGATGTGATGCAGTGTAAAGTAGACAGCACACCCTATCAAGTATTCTTAGCAAAAAAACAAACAAAAATGGAAACAATTTAAATACTCAAATATTTAAATATAAATTCCAACTAACTGGAAATATAGGGAGAAAAAATTTGAAAGTTTTCACAACGAAAAATCTTTTAAAGTTACAGCATTGCTTGGAGAACTGCTGTTACTGTAACTTGGCTAGATTATGGGATTTGTGGAAAGAAGTGGTGGCAGCAGAAGCAGCAGATGGAAGCTGTGGTAAGTTCATGGCATTCCTTAAAAGTTACATCCAAGCATCTAGGCTTTATTCTCAGGCTAGCATTTCCCAGAATGTGTTCTGGAATACTGATATGCGTTCTTCACTATTAACAGGGTGAGATGGGTGTTCCCATTTTAAAATAAGTTTAGGGAACACTGTATTCTATATTTCTTTCAATTCGTTGAATATTAGTAAGGTTTAGCACACTGCTTGTAGAAATACCTATTGAAATTTAACACAGCATTTTCACGACTTATGGAATAGTTTATTTTGAAGAGAGTACTGTTATCCTGTAAGAAGCAAATCTAGAAAATATCACTGTAGGAGGAAACACTGAGGAATCTCAAAAAGTGCAGTATTTTGCTCTGAAGAGTATTTTTTGAAGATAATTCTAGTGGCAGTGAATTGGTGAGGCAAGACTGGAGAGCAGTTGGAGTACAGCCGGTGTGAGAGGACAAAGACATGAATGGACCAGGGCACTGATATGGGATAAAAGTGGGAACCATAAGACATAGTGGATATCAGCAGAAATGTTTCTGTTGATATCACTAAAAAATCAATCATTAAAAACAACACTGAGGTTTCTAACTCAGGTTAGTGGGATGTTGGCAATGCCACCATATAGTTAGAACAGAAGGAAAGGCAGCTGTGGTGGTGGAGGATGCACAGAGGTCTGTGATCAAAGAGTATATTTATTTAATATATAATATTCTCTTATGTAAAATTCATATTTTTTCATGGGCAAAATACTAAGCAAACATTAAAAAGTGAATCTTACCTATGGATTTTTTTTCCCCTTCTAAATTTACTTAAGTAATTCCCTGGTTCTACTTACCCACAAGGCCTATATGTGAATACAATGTAACTCTCTTCATCCCCTCTTTCAATGAAAGTCACACATGTGTGCTTTTCCCAGTGCCTCATGGCCTGCTTGAACATGGCTCGCTGGCTGCCTGGAAAAATGGCATGACATTAATAAAACAGTGGGCTCTTCCATCCCAGGTCTGGTTACACAGGTCAGACACCACCTTTATCATCAGCCAAAGAATACTAGCTCTGAGCACTGCAGTGAGCCACTCTTGAGAGTGGACACTGCCTTCATAATCAGTAGGCCTGAGCTTACTGTCTCTACAAGTATGTGTGTACAAGGCTCTGTGAACAAGACATACATTATTCCTGTCAGCTGAAATCAGCTTCCAGATTTAATGGGTACATTTGAAATTCAATTTAAAAACCAGAATAGTTCTTTAGATTCTTAGAACTCAAGACTAAATATATTTTTAAATTTCAAGACACCCTAACTGACAACTCAGGTGAATGGAATATTTCTCATGTTTCATTTAATACTATGTTTTATATGTTAGTATTCTTTAAAAATATACACTTAATCTATATGATAATTATTAATTCTTTATCAAAATAGACTCTCTTAGAATATCTTACCAGTGAAGTTGCCTCCTATAATGTAAGGAATTACACCTCCAGGCCATACTCTTTCAGTTCTTGATGTAGCAGCTCTGGGAACTCGATTTTTCTCATTTTGCCCTGAGAATTTTAGAGGTACTTTTTCCTTAACTGTGTTGTTTTGCTCCAAGCCTGCAGTGACATTTAAAACATTCTGTGAAACAGAAGTCCTTGGTCAGAGAATCATTTACCTCTTAAAGGACAAGGTAAAATGTCTTATTTACACATTTATATAAATATGCCTGAAGTCAAAATGCATTAAAGAAAAACTTCATTTATATCACATACTTGAAAAAAGTGTTAAAATAATTAAGTAGTTCATGTCAAAATACTACTTCCTAATGCTCTATGAGTAAATTTTGATGAATTTCCATACAACAGCCCACAGTGGACAGAAGTCAGGTAGACTTTGTAAGCCACAGAAAAATTCTTTTGTTTTCTACTTTACTAGAGCACTAAGAAATTCACCACTAGAATTAAAAAGACAATGTTTAAAAAGTCCTATGATGTTCAAAACATTTCTTACTCCTGCTAAATCCCTAGTCCTTTAAATCAGAATTGATATTCCGTAGTAAAGCTTAAAATTGTGACTATTACACTGTAGTGATAGTAAATGAAATAGAATAAGACAGATATGGTCTCAGATTCTGAGACAATGGGCTATCTCTATTTCAATTTCCTCGGGATTCATATCCACACAACAGAAAAGATTTAGAGAGCAGTACAGAAGGTGAACAGGCCAACATAAAATGCAGTCTATTGTGGAAGAGCTTTCAAGTCTGCAGTCACTAGCTTTTCTTGGTGACCCTTCATAATTTTTTGTCACTGTTTTATTTTTCCTGAATTTTCATGATTATTTTTTCTTATTTATATATCATTGTTGATACAAATAGTTTACCACTTACATACACTTCAGAAACAACGAATACTGAATGTATTCGCCCTATGCCTGTGCTCCTAACATGTCTAACATTTTAATATCCTGGAGCAAAGTATCTTCACTTTGGAAAATTAATCCTTAAAAGCAGGCACTTTAAAATATTTAATTAGTATTAATCAATTGAAGAAATGTTAGGATATGAACTTTGAACAGAAGACTTGAAAAATAAACTCTAAAATCTACTAATAGTGATTAATAAATTCAATACTTTAAATATTAACTAGTCATTAAGCCAGAAGGCAGTTTCTCTGAATGTTTTCCTATATATATTTTTGGAAGGGTAAAAAATATTTTCAATTATTTTTTTAATCTAATTAATCAGTTTGACAATTTACTTTAAGTGGATTTTATTTCAAAAGAAACAGTCATGATATTTTTCCATTTGACTAAAACTGATGTAGCTCCATGCTTGATAAAAATACCAATTTACTGGAAATAAATACCAACAATAAAATAAACACCTAATACATTTTTTTTATTAAAGAGAAGCTGAAAATAAGCTAAAATATTTCAAATGTCCCCAATTAAGTTCTAAAAAACTTACATTGGATATCAACTAACAAAATAACAATGAATAAAGAACTCTTTCTCAACATATATCCTTTCCATAATTTGCAGCTTAATGGCACACAGAACTACTACGAGTATAATATTCACTGTACATCAAGTGTCTGAATCTTTAAACATTGATATACCAGAGCCAATTCTTCTTATCCTGTCTATAAGTTGGTAGAGGGCCCCTCGTTTCTTTGACATACCATGGTCTCCAAATTCACCTTAAAGAGTAAAAGAAAATGATAAGTTAACTTCACTGTAAATTAAAGTTCTTGTAAATAAGCAATAGTAATAGGCTACATTGATTTCTCTTTGGACATCTGTTTTTATGTGGTCTTAAAGTAATGTATATCCATAAATCTTAGAAGAGGGTAAAAATTCTACAATAACAAATTTTAGTAACTAAAACTAAGGGGGTAAGAGAAATTAAGAGAGCAATCTAAATGACTTTATTTGGACATCATGGCAATTGCATCATCTATTGATAATTTGAAACATTTTTCTTCATTGTGACCTTGACATCACATAGTATTATATAGGATGACAGCAAGTTGTTCTTTCCTGTTGAGTGCATTCCAGTTATTTTCCCAATACAAACTAAATATTTTCAGATAGCAAATCAGCAAATGGAAATAAAAATGTTAGACTAGCATAGGTATGTAAATTCTCAATGCAACAGGAAAAAAAGCTAGTGTATAGTGCAACTTTTGCCCCAAAGCTTGGATAAATTTTGAGATATTTCTAATAGCATATGACATTTTATAATGTATTCAAATAAATTTTGAAAATTAGTTTCTATAATTTATAAAAACCAATAACATAAATTTAAAAAAATTCACAAGGTGAGAATCCAAAAGGACGTCCAGCTGCAAAATACATTGTTATGTTATGCAATTTGAAAAATTTATAAAGGCGATATAAAGAATTTTATATCTCAAAATGTAGAGGAGAGGGTGACATAAGGAAATATGTCTTCTTTCATTTTTAAGAACAAAGTCATATCAGAAAGCAGATCATTTGATGAAAATCCAAGTCTTCTGATTCTCATTCCAGGGCTTTAACAAAATGCTCTCCCAGTTTTATCTCCTATTTTGCCTTCTCCTTGAATCTTTGATAGACAAATACAAAGAGGTATCATTGAGCAAACAAGTATTTTGATCACTAATGATGTCAGAACAAGTGGTTCATTAGCCTCTGGACTAAGACACTGAAAGAGGACCAGAAATTCACACAAACCACAAACGGTTCTTGCATGGAAATAGTTTGAACTATTTCCTTCCAATATTTTTTCCCCTTTGAAATTAATACTGAAACTTAATTACCTAGACTGAAGCTAATAACAAACAAAAACAATAATAAAAATTATTACTATATAAGCCTCTTATAGGAAATATCAATTAAGTCCTTATAAGGCAAATAAGTTAGAGTGCTTGTTCACTAATAATCCACTTAATTATTTGAATTACATTGTCACATTTTTGCTGTGCCCCTTGAGAAAAATTTTTGAAATTGTTTCATTGAATATTTTAGAAAGATGAGGTAATACTTAAATGCATTCATTCCTAAGCAGTTACAACAAACATTTTTAAAGGATAGTAAAAAATGTATTTGAAATGACCTTTGCATAACAATTATATTGCATATAAGGTAGGTCTGAAACACATATAAATAGGTATAGAAAGAGGCTAATTATGAGGAAAAAAGAAATGTCTTAGTTAATATTAAGGTAATTAGCATAAGAATAATTATAGGCTAGGAAAAACATTTCAAGACTCTCAAAGTCAATAATGTTTTAATAATTTTGAATAATATTTATAGCAATATAAATAAAATTCTGTGTAAATAGTTCATTGAAATAGAAAAAAGGAAAATTCATAATATGTGTTTATTTCTCATATATTGTAAAAATTTTTTAAATAAAAATATACAAACCTAATAAATATTTGAGAAAGACAATACATTTTGAAATAAGAAAATAAATATAGTCAATTCAGCACAAACTAACAAGAAAGGGAAAAGTTAGAAAAAACTAAAATATAGAATTCTTTATGATGTTTAAAATTCAACTGAATAGTGCAAATTACTTTGAAACATGTACCTTTCACATATATATTTACAGTATGATTTTTATAATTGACAGTATAATTCTGTTTTATGCTATTTATCTAAATAATGATATTTTACTTCCAAATGTTACTATTTCAGAGCTTAATATAAATGAAATGACAAAATTACATAGTATTAAAATGTTCTAAATCACAGAAAATGAATGTCCCCAGTACAAAGAGAGGACAATGGGTTAAATAAATGACCTGAATAAAGCTCGAATCTAAAGAAAATCTTAATAAAAATTGAGAATATAATGTGATAAATTTAAGATTTTGCTGAGCTATATCATTGTTCTCTTGTTCCAAATCCGTTGTCTGTGACAATGTTAAGTGTGAGACAGTAGTTGGAGTCTGTCAATAAACATACCTATAGGAATGTACTATCTGCGATTACACTGCAAAGCAGTTGCCCTCATATATTTGGTGTATGTTTCCGAAAAGACTCACTATATGTAAAAAGGCTAAAGCATATTATTTTTAGGTACTGTATTATTTACGTTTTATTACCTTACATAAATTTCTTATATGTAATAATATTTTGATTATGTACAATAATGTCTTTAATTCTTAAAAGGGCATGCTAACCTATTTAATATTGAAAAGCTATGTTGTTGGCAATTCACTTCAACATATTTTATACATACTTATACATGTATGCATGCACACACACATACAGAGAGCAAATATGGTAAAGTGAACAACTGCTGAATCTTCAAGGTATATGGTTGTTGCTTGCATTATCCTATCAACTTTTAGATATCTTTGAAACATGTCCAATTAAAAAGCTGCAAAAAAGTAAATTTGGCAAAGACTCTTAAGACTAAAATATATTTGTCTGCTAGATACCACTGAGGAACTATATGTTTTATTTTCCATAGAATACAAGAAGAAAATAAAAATAGCATTGGACAGAAGGAGAGATTCAATGAAATCAAACAGCATGACACTGAATAAATGTTTTAGCAATAACTACAAAAAGAAGTTTTACATTTTTAACCTTGCAATTTTTCTCCAAAATAAAATACAGAATAAAAATTGTATCAAGATAATATAAAATACTTTTAAAATTTTAGTACGGATATTTTAAAATGAGGACCCAAATGTCTTTTAAAATATTACAAGTCTCATATAGGCATAATTCAAATATGTTCAAACAGTTGAAATTGAAATTCTCTTCCAGGTTTTCACAAAAATTATAAAAATAGATATATAAATTTTTCTAAATGTTTGTATATAATTACTCTAAGAATAATTTACTTTTTGCATCTCAATATCCAAATAGGAGGCAACTGAATATAATGTTCAAGACTATGAAATTTAACCTTCCTCAGAATTGAATTTTGGTCCTGACTCAGTCATTTCCTGGCTATGTGACAATAAGAAAACTATGTAACCTTGTAAATCTCCATCTCCTCACTTGTAAATCACAATAAGCCGTTACCTTCATGGGGTCATTATGAGGATTCAAAGAGTTAACACCTGCAAAGTACTTAAACCAGGCACGGTACATGGTACATGGTAAACTCTACAATATCTTTGTTAAATACATTAATTAATAAAATTAAAACTATGAATAAAACTTAAATTTCTAAATAGGATCGTTCATATCAAGAAAATCAAAGTTGATCACTGGAACATTAAAAATGATCTAAAGAGTATTTTAGCATTTCAAGAGTATATTTTCTTCTAAATGAATACAAACTGAATCAAATAATCAACTGTACCTGTGGTATGTCCAAATTTTCCAAAGGAGTTCTGTGTAAGGTCAATTGTCCTATCAATTTGAAAGATATTTAAGTCTTCATCGTCTAAGGCAATGTCACCCCAAAACACAGCTAAAAAACAAAATTTCAATTAAAATATAAATTATTTAAGAGCAAAAATCGATGCAAACAAAGCTAATTAGAAAAATATTGCTAAAAAATGTGGAAATGTGGTCCCTAAAGATGTAGAGATATTTCAGAAAGTAAGTGTAACTGAACCTACTGGACCTGTTACGGTGTAATATGAGCCACCTGTGAAAGGACGTAACCCACTTTTTTTTACTTTGATGTTTGAGGGGAGAGGGAGAAAGTTATTTCTTTGAATGAAATGGCCTCAGATTTATGGGGTGTGGGGGGGTTCTAAGAGAAGAAAATTCAGCAATCATGGCTAATTTGCAAATAAGTGAAAATCTGATAAGAATACCTATATTTACAGTGGATATCTGAGATCAGCAGGTCTTCACTGACAAGTAGAAGAAGAGGTAGTAGCAACTAAACCGTGTGCTATGATAGCTTCATAAAGTGAGGTTCAATTGAGACAAAAGAATATTGTGCTGTTATAGGAACTTATTCATCACATTTTTATACAGTTATAATGCACTTTCTCTAAAGGTGGCATTGTCTCTGAGTCTCTATAAAATGTATAAATTAAGTCAACTTTTATTTAGGCAATGACCAGGTGCTGACCTTTCATCATTAATGACAAATAAGACATTGTCCATATTTTTAGGAGCATCAAAATCATTATCCTGATCCTGGAAACACTCTATCTTTTATACCCAGTAGTTTATGCTACTTAATAAAGCAAAGTTCTATAAACCATTGTGAATGTATTTAAACCAGTAAGTGAATTCACTTTTAAGGTCAAAAATATACATTTGTGTAACAAAAAAATGGCCTCCTTGTTTATTTGAGTCCAAAAGTATCCTTTTGTACTATCAGATTCAAAATATAATAATTTTAAGAAATGTAGCAAATTTAAGAGAGAGAGTAAATTAATCATGAAATAGTAAAACATTGACAAATGCATTGTAAATTCTGGGATATTTGTTTCTTGACACAGGTTTACAAATTTGCTTTTTAAATTTTTTCTTCAGATTTTTCTTCTGCAAAACCAAAAAGGAGAGGAGGAATTTACATTAAAAAATTTAGAGGGCTTCCCTGGTGGCGCAGTGGTTGAGAGTCCGCCTGCCGATGCAGGGGACATGGGTTCGTGCCCCGGTCCGGGAAGATCCCACGTGCCGAGGAGCGGCTGGGCCCGTGAGCCATGGCCGCTGAGCCTGCGCTCCGCAGGGGGAGAGGCCACAACAGTGAGAGGCCCGCATAACGCAAAAAAAAAAAAAAAAAAAAAAAAAAAAAAAAAAAATTAGAGAGAATCCTACTTAATATACTGTAATCACCTATAAGGGAAAAGAATCTGAAAAATTGTATATATATATATATATATATATAAATATATATATATATATATATATTATATATATATATATATATAACTGTATCACCATGCTGTACACCTGAAACTAACACAACATTGTAAATCAACTATATTTCAAGTTAAAAAAGTGAAAAAAATTTAGAAAATGACAAAATCCATCCTTTTCAAGTCGTTTTTACTACATTCAAACCTTAAGATGTATGAATTTTAGCTATAAAAACTAATTAATAAAATTAGTTTTAAGCCTTAAACTTCAATCCTGAAAGCTATACAATGCTTTAGGCTTTGATCAAAGGTTTATCATAGGGCTTCCCTGGTGGTGCAGTGGTTGAGTCCGCCTGCCGATGCAGGGGACATGGGTTCGTGCCCCAACAGTGAGAGGCTCACGTACCGCCAAAAAAAAAAAAAAAAAAAGGTTTATCATATAAAATTGTATACTTAGTTTAGTTCGCTCATACAAAACTGACATGAGATAAGAAGGGGTTTATTTATGTGTAAATCAAGAAAGGAAGAAAACAGAAATTAGTTCAAGATACGTTATCAGTTCAACATATGAAAAAATCTTCATCAGAATTAGAATTCGCTCATCAACCCCTCTCTTCTGCCCTACTGTCAATGAAATGGCGTCTGTAGAAGAGTTAATAGTGCTGACTAAGAAGTTGGTCTTGATGCCTGAAATTGAATCCAGATTCTAATCAGCTTCATACACATGCAGCAGAAACTGCTAAGTCTCCACAGTCCCTAAAGCCAGACATCCTAACAAATAGATGGCCTACCTAAATAAAATATTTTTCAATTATATAAAGCCTTGTTCGTTTTCATAAATAAATTTTGCACTGTCTTTTTTTTCAAGATTTTTCACTATTCTAAGGTAGATACAAGTTTGCTAGTTATTTAAATCTCCTATCGTTTATCTACTATGCATGTAGTTGTGAGCACTGACTGGCAGTGACTCTCTCAGTCTGCCTCTTCCTTCCCTAGTGCTGGGGGACAGTTAGGGACACTAAAAAATGTGCTTCTCTTTTATTTTTCCAGGAATCACAGAAAATCTGGTAAACATGCAGACTCTGATTTAGTAGGTCTGTGTAGAGGTCTCAGATCTACATTTTTAAGAAGCTCCCATTACTACAAATAATTATCATTGTCATTATCTTTATTAGAATCATTTTTTTCTCCAACAATAAATTTTACTCCTCTCTGAATCAGCTGGTTGACTTGAAAGCTTAAGCATTCAACCAAATAAAGTGTATTTCGTCTGTACTACATTTATATAATAAAGGTAGTAGTAAAATAAAACTCAAATGTGTTTTAGATTTTTATTTTCTTGTAGTGACTTTTCACATACAATAGGATTCATGTCTTGATGGATTATATCAAACGAAGATCAGCAGTCCAAGTTGACATAACACTTCACAGAAGAAAAAAAATTATTTCTGGGATAAGAACAACATAAGACCAGATGATTCTCGAAGGAGACAAAACTGCTCTGGAGTACATAGCCTATTTTTTATTTATTGTTATTTTTTCTGAACTAATAGCCTCAGTAACTTTGCAGTTCTGAATATGCCACGACCATGAATTGCTTCAGGAGCAATAGTGAGTGACTAAGCCAATTTGTATGTGTGTAGACTTGATATACTGTAGGCCATATATACCATTAAATCTTGATATTGTCTACAGCAACAAAAAATAGACATCTTAGAATTTTCAACCTATCACATAGTATAAAATGCACAATTTTTTTTTGCACACATTTGAAGGTTTCCTTAATTCCCCTTCTAATTTAGTCTAAGTGACTTATTTCTACATGTTAAATATTTACTTATGCATTGGCATAGCAAGCTGGACGATGACAATTTATATTAATATGGATTTAGAATTTGCATTGTAATCTAACATATATTTTTTATATAGGCTCCAAGACATTTGTAATTCTCAAGTCCACATTGGAGCCTTTTGTTTTTCTTTCTATATAGTATTTTCTATTTATTTTACATCAAAAAACAAAAATTAAAGAGAAATCCTTTAAAAACTATAAATTATCAGGCTTCCCTGGTGGTACAGCATTAAAAATCCACCTGCCAATGCAGGGGACACGGGTTCAATCCCTGGCCCAGGAAAATCCCACAGGCTGTGGAGCAACTAAGCCAGTGTGCCACAGCTACTGAGCCTGAGCTCTAGAGCCCGTCAGCCACAACTACTAAGCCCGCATGCCACAACTACTGAAGCCCGCATGCCTAGAGCCCGTGCTCCACAAGAGAAGCCACGACAATGAGAAGCCCACGCACCACCAACCTGCCGCAACTAGAGAAAGCCCGAGCGCAGAAACGAAGACCCAACACAGCCAAAAATAAACAAACAAATTAATTAATTTTAAAAACTATAAATTATCAGTCATTAGCTCCATTTAACACAGTGATTTGAGTTTAGTGATATCAGATACAGAAGCAATATAGGAAACTGGTTATAAATTAAATTACGATACTAGGGAAATGTTTAGTGCAATTAGAGTATTTAGTATCTGTTTGGAATTCTGCTCAGATTCTAGTCAAAAAATGGGGATGTAGCTAACCAGTAGGCCAAAATAAAATGTCAAAAATAACAATTTTGAAACTACATGGAAAACCACAGATTTTGTTTTTCCCCAAAGGCTATTTGCATTCATTGTACTACAAAAATTTTTTTTAATCAGAGACCACAAAAAAAAAAAAAAAAAAAAAAAGACAGGGTGCTTTTACTGCACATTTTATAAAAGAATACATGGTGAAAATAAGCCATCCAAGGTTGTGATTCCCTATACTCTAACTTTAAATGATGTCTCTTCCAGCCACATCCCAATTTCCCAGTGATCTATAGTCCTGCAATTCTGAATCTGGGGTCCAGGGACCAGCTTTAAGGACACTTCAAGCCTGTGATTTCCTAAAACCTGTATGCAAAAAATATGTATGAGTTTGTAAACACAATCACCACATGTTTTCCAGAGAACAGGTCCATAGTAGATTGCCAAAAGGGGTCACACACAGTAAAGAACCTCTACTTTTGCAAAAAGCAGAGCCTTTCAATGCACTCAGGAGAAAATACTTACAAACTAAATATTCTCAAGAAAACAAATATATTTTCTTGATAGTTGATGACTACTTGGGAGTACACTGTAGTAGACAAGATGACAGAGCTCTTCAGGCATTTCTTACAGAAAGCCCCCCCAGGAAGCTCCTCTCCCCAACTAACCCTTAGGGGTCTCGCCCGCCTCCATGTCCTGCCTGTCTTTACAACACACAAGATTTCATAACGGGCTTTCGATTGTCTGATTCCTCAACCTAAGTTTAAAAATACTGACCACAGGAAGGATGTGTTGTTCATCTTTAAACACTCACTGCCAGAGTGCCTGACATAAAGTAGTCCTCAGTATATGTTTTGAGGTACAAAAAATGTGAATGAGTAAATGAATTGGGGTATAGCT
This sequence comes from Hyperoodon ampullatus, assembly GCF_949752795.1. Classification (NCBI taxonomy): domain Eukaryota; kingdom Metazoa; phylum Chordata; class Mammalia; order Artiodactyla; family Ziphiidae; genus Hyperoodon; species Hyperoodon ampullatus. Next base: position 34,619,137 of record NC_136914.1, read on the forward strand.
GTATATAACAAAAATGAGGCTAGGCATGCGACATAATTCACAAATTTGCATTATGACCCCAAATACTAGGCGTTCAACCATTCCAAAGAATATTTCAAATCCTTTCAAGCTAGAGGAAATTACTGTTTTATACTTTAAAATAAAAAACAATTAAAAGGTAGCTGTCTTTCTTTTTATTCCAATAGCATATATTATTAAGTGTAGTTATGGGAAGTGTATCCTTTCTCCCTAAACATCACAATGATATGCTCAGGAAATACATGACTGAACTAACAGATCAGTTATCTTGAGACATATAGGATTTGAGAGATAACTTAAAGATTCAACAATAGCCAAGAGGACTTGCTTTTCACACTTTTTCAGTTTAAACTTTATGCTGTTATTGATGTTGGATTTAGGGAGGAAGATGATGTCATGTGAAGTCCTGACAAAGCTACTTTGGCTGCTGTAGGCTAAAATAAAGACCTAGGGAAAATCTCCTCAGACAAGGGCAACAGCGAAGGCTTGAAAGTCAACTATTTTTACATGATTGACAACAACTAAGCAAATTCCCAAGGAAAAGTAAGATTTGGCAAAAGTTCCAATATATATATTTTGGAGACAACGTTACCTTACTTAAAAGAGGAAATAATGTTCTAGTGGCATTTCATATGCACAGAATAAATTTTTTCCCCAAAATGACAAACATGAAAGTTAAGTTAAGTTCCAAGTTTGGGAAACAATTATCTAACATTTTAAAAGTTCTTGATACAACGCTAAAATAAATGAAGATATATTTTTATATAGATTCTCAGAAATGATCTTCAAAAAAAAAGGGTAAGAAATTTTTCATGTAGTACATCTCTTTCTTAAATTTCTAATAATAAGAATTTGTAGTCCAGTTATTTTAGTGGTTGTTCATAAAAAAATCATATGCAATGCTTTATATAAAATATTTCATAGGGTTTTTTCAAGATATGCATTATAACCTCTACCATATACTATCACATAAGCTGAACAAAATCATCCAATCTACAAAAAGTGTGACGTGATGAAGTATAAAATATGAGTTAAATAAAATGGTTTACTCATATTTCTCCGATAAACTGGATTGAAAGGTGCTTCTGGATAATATGACTCTCATCTGCCGCCTTAAAACAAGATGCCTTGGGCTTCCCTGGTGGCGCAGTGGTTGAGAGTCCGCCTGCCGATGCAGGAGACACGGGTTTGTGCCCCGGTCCGGGAAGATCCCACAAGCCACGGAGCGGCTGGGCCCATGAGCCATGGCTGCTGAGCCTGCGCGTCCGGAGCCTGTGCTCCGCAATGAGAGAGGCCACAACAGTGAGAGGCCTGTAGCGCCAAAACAAAACAAAACAAAACAAAACAAAACAAAACAAGATGCCTCTATGTACCAAGGGCAGGTATTTTGGATGAAAGGGGTGTGGTACAGTATAAAAAGCTAACTGTTTGGACCATTATTTTTTAAAAAAACTGTCCAAACATACTCCAAATTTAGAGGTTGCTTCAAGGAACACAAAATTGTTGCTCGATTTAAACACAGTTTTGATTATTTCTTGAATCAGGAAACAAAATACAGTCTCAGCACAGAATCAAATGTTCAATCTGAAATGCAAAACAAATAAACATATGCATATACATGTACATATATACCATGCAAGGAATATCTAAATATCTCCAGAATATGGAGATATTTGATATTAATTTTTCATGATATTAATGAGTTTCAAGATAAACCTAGATTGATCAATAGATTCTGAACACAGACAGAAACAGCAATTTATCTTTTTTAAATCTTTTTTTTTTCTGTTTTAATGCACTTTCACAATATGGATGTGATTAAATACTAAATTTTCAAATAATTGTATCTTCCTTTTTAAGTCAGAAAACAAAATTTTTTCCCACAAAAAGAGATCCATCAAAATACCGTGTCAGTCTGCATTTATAACCAACAATGCCCATGGATAGGGTTTCTTAGGACATTTTAAAAATGTCAACTACATCACAAATACTCATTTTGAACTCTTTGACTCAAAAGAAAAAACACTGACAGAAAAGTACTTTGATCAATAAATATAAAAATAAATATTGAAACTTATTTTGTGTATGGCCTAATATTTTCTGTCACAAGATTTTAAAAAATGGTTTATTGTAGCTCATAAGTTTTTAAAAACTGCCATTCTTATACTGCTCAAATAATGAATATATAATCAACCACTACCAAGGTTTGGTTTATTTATATTTCCTATGTCCTCCGTCTTATAACAATTGAGCTAACACCTGTTTTTTCTTCCCTTAGGCTTGTAATTGTCTACATCTGTGGCCAGTGTAGGAGTCACCCTGATATTTGTTTTTAAATTAATTTACATTTTAAAATTAAATTTGTTTATTTTCTAAATATTGACCTTAGCTCTTGGAGTAAATCTTGATGCCTTCCTGGAAGTAAGGACATTCATGAAAATGTTATTTTCTGTATTCTATCTATGTTTTACCCATTGGCTGGTCACCTCTTCACAAAAACAGAAGAATCTTTTTTCTCACTTTCCATTTTTATTAGTCTATTTTTATAATAGGTTAAGAGAGAAAATGTTATATTCCAAGCTTTCTGGCCATTATTCATCTTTGTAAAAGATTTTCTCTAGGGCACAAGTCAAAGGTTGGAGTCTTTTTTTCTTTGCTTAATTTATGTCATTGCACAGCTCTCAAGTCAACATGTGCTCAGTGAAATAGCCTTTACAAAATTTAAAAGCTCATTAACATCCTAAAAACTTGACTCTGAATACTGATTTCTATTCCTTCTCTTCATAGTCTCAGAGACCTTCAACAATTGAAAGGATAATTAAAGGGAAATTTATTCACACCAAAACAAGCAAAAAATAGAAATATCTGAGAAATATCCTTGGTCAATATTATTTTGAACTTTGTAAAAGTTCCATCAAGTGCCAGTAACTTATATTGATATTAAATGTATGGTGCTTAATGTTAATAAAGCACCTTCATCAATATTATCCCAGTTGAGCCTTAGAAAATTCTAGGATATAGATTCATATTACTAACCTGCTGATAGAATTTACTTTTTAAAAACTTACCATCTCTTATTGCTCACTGTATTATACTATCTCCCTTTATTTGATTTGGGAGTTTATTGGCACTAACTTTAGGTAATTTTTTAGAGAAGAAAGATTCTGAGTCAGAAGCACTGTCTGTCTAAAAATTTCAATTTGAGGTAATGCTGGTGCCCCATATGAACCACTTGATGGTCTCATATGGCAAATGAAGAGAAGAGGTGCCTTTGTTTTTGGATGGGGAGAAACAAGGATAGACTGCATTGGCATATGGAGATGATGTACTTCACTGACAATTGGAAGTGATCTACAAAAGAAATAGTATTTTAGTAGTACTACTAAAAAAAAAAGGAGTTCATCATAGCTGGCATGCTGGAAGGAAAGAAAACACCAAAGACTGCTTATTATCTAGTTGCAATATTAATGTTACTGAATAATCTGCCAGTAGTGTTGCAAGTCTGGTTTTAGATAATAAATTAGAAGGAAATAGATGTTGAAATGTAAAATGAAATACATGCATATTAGATAAATAAAATCTTTATAAATACCAGAAAAATCATTATTTAAATTTCTATATTAAATAATTATGCCATTATTTCAATTTAAATATTTAGAACTGGAATAAATCTTAGCTAATAGATATAAATTGGAAAACTGGCCATTAAATCCTCCAGTTTCTCTGTAGCAATAGTGATGAGTTATTTTTAAAAGGAGAATAACTTAGAAGCTAAATAAACTACCAAATGTGTATCATGAGCAAAAATTATAAAGTCACTGTAGTCCGATAAAACAAACCAATGTCTGAAAAATGTAAAGAAAGGTCATAAATAAACCTGTATTTTTAATATCCCCACATATATAATTTCTTTGACATCATGTTTTAAATCATTTTGTTTAAGTGTATCCCTTAGCTACTTATTGTGGATATAGGTGATTTTACTACTTTTGTCTTTTAACCTTCCTTTTAGCTTTATAAGGGGTTGATATACTACATCTGTCATATATTTGCTTTAATCAGTGAGAGTTTTCCTTTTTGTAATGTTCACACTTTATTTCATCAACATAAAATAAGCATTTATATGATTTCATGGAGACTAAACAACATGCTACTAAAAAACTAATGGGTCAAAGATGAAATCAAAGAGGAAATTAAAAAATACCTTGAGACAAATGACAAAGAACACACACACCATACAAAATCTAGGGGATGCAGCAAAAGCAGTTAGTACAGGGAAGTTCATAACGATACAGGCTTTTTTCAAAAAATAAGAAAAATCTCAAATAAACAATCTAACTTAAAAGAGTTAGAAAAAGAAGAACAAACAAACCCTAAAGTGAGCAGAAGGAAGGAAATAAAATATCACAGAGGATATAAATAAAAGAGAGATTAAAAAAAAATCGATAGAGACTTTCCAGGATGGCAGAGGAATAAGAGGACATGGAGTTCATCTCTCCCCACAAATAGATCAAATACACCTACAGGACTTCCCTGCAGTGGTTAAGAATCCACCTGTCAATGCAGGGGACATGAGTTCGAACCCTGGTCCTGGAAGATCCCACATGCCATGGAACAATTAAGCCTGTGTGCCACAACTACTGAGCCTGCACTCTAGAGCCCATGAGCCACAACCACTGAGCTGCATGCTGCAACAACTGAAGCCCATGCACCTAGAGTCCATGCTCTGCAACAAGAGAAGCCACCACAATGGAAAGTCTGTGCACCGTGATGAAGGGTAGTCCCCCCTCGCCACAACCAGGGAAATCCCGCCTGCAGCAATGGAGACACAATGCAGCCAAAAATAAATAAACAAAATTTATTTTAAAAAAAAGAATACATCTACAAATGGAACAATTCTCACAGAGTACCTGCTAAACACTAGCAGACAATTTTGAACAACTAAAAGGACAAGAGAGATCCCCATGTAACCAAGTAGGAGGAAAGAAAGAAGAAGGGAAAAGGAAGAGGAGAGGAAGCAGGATGGGACCTACATTACTGGTGGGGAGCTGAAGCTAAGGAGGTTTCCTCATCTGGGAAAACACCCTCACCAGTGGGAGATCAGCTGGCAGATAAGGGGAGCATTGGGGGTTTGGGGGAGAGCCCAGCTACTGGTCTGTGGCAGGGAGGATAGAGTGGGACCTACACAGATTGTCCATGCCACAGCCCTGTGTGCCCCAGCCTGAGACAGGTGTCTGCTGGTGTGCATGAGGGTTGGGTGCTGGGATGTGTGGTTTGGAGAGAAAACCCAGGGAGGGGACTGATGTTGGTTGTGAAAAGAAAGTCTGAAGGGACAGGAGCACTATGGAGGGCCCCTACAAGACCTGGTTCATGTGCCCCTGCCATTGCCTCCTCCACCCCCTCCCACCCGGGTGGCCTGCTCTCCCTGATCACTGCCTTGGCTCCTTCCTGCCTGATGGGCTTCTATGTGGTCTAGCAACCTCTAGAGCAGACTCCATTCGGCAAGACACACACAGAGGTGAGGCTAAAACCACAGTTAAGCCCCAGGGGCTGTGTGACTAGGGAAGAAAAGCAGAAATCTCTCCTTGCAGCTGTGTGAACCTCAGAGTTACACCTCCACTGACGGCTTCCTCGCCTGTGAAACATCCGAAAGGGAACAAGTGCTCCTGCAGCTGGGATGGGCCTGACTTTAGCAGCTGTGGGCTTTGTGGGCACACAAATGGATTAAACGCTCCAACGAAAAGACATAAACTGGATCAAAAGATACAAAAACAAGACCTGTATATGTGCTGCCTACAAGAGACCCACTTCAGACCTAGGGACACATACAGACTGAAAGTGAGGGGATGGAAAAAGATATTCCATACAAATGGAAATCAAAAGAAAGCTGGAATAGCAATACTCATATCAGACAAAATAGACTTTAAAATAAAGGCTGTTAAAAGAGACAAGGAAGGACACTACATAATGATGAAAAGATGAATTCAAGAAGAAGAGATAACAATTATAAATTATGCACCCAACATAGGAGCACCTCAATACATAAGGCAACTGCTAACAGGCATAAAAGGGGAAATCAACAGTACCACAATAATATCGGGGGATTTTAACACCCCACTTACACCAATGGACACATCATCCAGACAGAAAATTAGTAAGGAAACACAAGCCTTATATGACACATTAGACCAGATAGACATAATTGATATTTATAGGACATTCCATCTGAAAACAGCAGAATACACTTTCTTCTCAAGGGCTCATGGAACATTCTCTAGGGTAGATCACATCTTGGGCCACAAAACAAGCCTTGGTAAATGTAAGAAAATTGAAATCTTATCAAGCATCTTTTCTGACCACAACACTATGAGTTTAGAAATCAAACACATGAAAAAACTAAAACCCCCAAACACATGGAGGCTAAACAATATGTAACTAAATAACCAATGGATTACTGAAATAAAAGGGAAATCAAAAAATACCTAGAGACAAATTACATGAAAACATCATGATCCAAAACTATGGAATGCAGCAAAAGCAGTTCTAAGAGGGAAGTTTATAGCAATACAGTCTTACCTCAGGAAACAAGAAAATCTCAAATAAATAACCTAAGCTTATACCTAAAGCAACTAGAGAAAGAAGAACAAACAAAACCCAAAGCAGGTAGAAGGAAAGAAATCATGAGGATCAGACAAGAAATAAGTGAAATAGAGATGAAGGAAACAGTAGCAAATATCAATGAAACTAAAAGCTTGTTCTTTGAGAAGATAAAGAAAATTGATAAAGGTTTAGCCAGACTCATCAAGAAAAAAAGGGAGGACTCAAATCAACAAAATTAAAAAATGAAAAAGGATAAGTTACAATGGACACCAAAGAAATACAAAGCATCATAAGAGACTACTACAAGCAACTTTATGCCCAAAAATGGACAACCTAGAAGAAATGAACAAATTCTTAGAAACGTAGAACCTTCCAAGACTGAACCAAGAAGAAATAGAAAATATGAGCAGACCAATCACAAGTACTGAAATTTAAACTATGATTAAAAATCTTGTAACAGGGCTTCCCTGGTGGCGCAGTGGTTGGGAGTCCACCTGCCGATGCGGGGGACACAGGTTGATGCCCCGGTCCAGGGGGGTCCTGCGTGCCACAGAGTGGCTGGGCCTGTAACCTGTGGCCACTGGCCTGCATGTCCAGAGCCTGTGCTCTGCAATGGGAGAGGCCACGGCAGTGAGAGGCCCGAGTACCACAAAAAAAATAAAATCTTGCAACAAACAAAAGTCCAGGACCAGATGGTGTCACAGGTGAATTCTATCAAATATTTAGAGAAGAGATATAATGTATACTTCTGAAACTCTTCCAAAAATTGCAGAGGAAGGTACAATTCCACTCATTCTACAAGGCCACCATCACCTTGATACTAAAATTAGAGAAAGATATCACAAAAAAAGTAAATTATAGGCCAATATCACTGATGAACATAGATGCAAATACCACCAACAAAAAACTAGCAAACCAAATCCAACAACACACTAAAAGGATCATACACTGTGATCAAGTGGGATTTATCCCAGGGATGCAAGGACTCCTCAATATATGCAAATCAATCAATGTGATACACCACATGGAAAATTGAAGAATAAAAACCATATGATCATCTCAATAGATGGAGAAAAAGCTTTTGACAAAATTCAGCACCCATTTATGATAAAAACTCTCCAGAAAGTGGGCATAGAGGGAACCTACCTCAACATAATAAATGACATATATGGCAAACCCACAGCAAACCTCAATCTCAATGGTGAAAAATTGAAAAATTTCCTCCAAGATCAGGAACAAGACAAGGATGTCCACTCTCACCACTATAATTCAACATAGTTTTGGAAGCCCTTGCCATAGCAATCAGAGAAGAAAAAGAAATGAAAGGAATCCAAATTGGAAAAGAAGAAGTAAAACTGTCACTGTTTGCAGATGACATGATACTATACAGAGAAAATTGTAAAGATGCTACCAAAAATCTACTAGAGCTCATAAATGAATTTGGTAAAGTTGCAAGATACAAAATTAACACACAGAAATCTCTTGCATTCCTATACACTAACAACAAAAGATCATAAAGATAAATTAGGGAAACAATTCCATTTAACATCACATCAAAAATAATGAAATATCTAGGAATAAACCTACCTAAGGAGACAAAATACCAGTACTCAGAAAACTACAAGATACTGATGAAAGAAATCAAAGATGACACAAACAGGGGGCGAGATATACCATGCTCTTGAATTGGAAGAATCAATATTGTGAAAATGACTATACTACCCAAAGCAATCTACAGATCCAATGCAATCCCTATCAAATTGCCAATGGCATTTTTCACAGAATTAGAACAAAAAATTTCACAATTTGATTGGAAACACAAAAGACACTGAATACCCAAAGCAATCTTGAGAAAGAAAAATGGAGCTGAAGGAATCAGGCTCCCTGACTTCGGACTATACTACCAAGCTACAGTCATCAAAACAGTATGGTACTGGCACAAAAACAGAAATATAGATTAATGGAACAGGATAGAAAGTCTAGAGATAAACCTATACACCTATGGTTGCCTAATCTATGACAAAGGAGTCAAGGATATACAATGGAGAAAAGATAGTCTCTTCAATAAGTGGTGCTGGGAAAACTGGACAGCTATATGTAAAAGAATGAAATTAGAACACTCCCTAACAACATACACAAAAATAAACTCAAAATGGAATAAAGACCTAAAAGTAAGGTTGGATACTATAAAACTCTTAGAGGAAAATATAGGCAGAACACTCTCTGACATAAATCGCAGCAAGATTTTTTTGACCCACCTCCTAAAGAAAATAAAAACAAAAATAGACAAATAGGAGGAAATTCAGCTTAAAAGCTTTTGCTTTTAAGGATACCATAAACAAGATGAAAGGACAACTCTTAGAATGGAAGAAAATATTTGAAAATCAAGCGACAAACAAGAGGTTAATCTCCAAAATATACAAATAGCTCATGCAGATCAATAAAAAAAAAAATCAAAAAATGTAAGGTCTAAATAGATATTTCTCCAAAATGACATACAGATCGCCAAAAAGCACATGAAAAGATGCTCAACATCACAAATTATTAGAGAAATGCAAATCAAAGCTACAATGAAGTATCACCTCACAACACTCAGAATGGCCATCATCAAAAATCTACACACAATAAATGCTGGAGAGGGTATGGAGAAAAGAGAACCCTTCTGTACTGTTCATGGGAATATAAATTGGTACAGCCACTATGGAAAACAGTACAGAGCTTACTTAGAAAACTAAAAATAGAGCTACAATATGATCCAGCAATCCCACTCCTGGGCATATATCCAGAGAAAACTATAATTCAAAAAGATACATGCACCCTAATGTTCATTGCAGCAGTATTTATAATAGCCAGGACATGGAAGCAACCTAAATGTCCATCAACAGAGGAATGGATAAAGAAGATCTGGCACATATATATAATGGAATATTACTCAACTACTAAAAAGAACAAAATAATGCCACTTGCAGCAACAAGGATGGACCTAGAGATTATCATATTGAGTGAATTTAAGTCAGACAGAGAAAGACAAATATACGATATTGCTTATATGTGGAATCTTAAAAAAGGGTACAAATGAACTTATCTACAAAACAGAAATGGAGTCACAGATGTAGAAAACAAACTTATGGTTACCAGGGGTAAAGTGAGGGAGGGATAAATTGGGAGATTGAGATTGACATATACACACTACTATGTAGTGATTGGAATGCGTGAGCCCCTCAGGGAGGGGGGATCTAAGGTGGTGATCGAGGAGAGCGTGTTGCCCAGGCTGGAGGTAGATGGTGGAGGAGGTGATGACGGGGGTGCATGAGCCTGCTCGAGTGGGAGCCTTCCTTAGTGCTTGTGGAGGCAGGAACCAGAGGGTGAGAAGAGATGCTGCAATGGCAGCTCCACCTTTTGCGTGTCCCCATGGTGGTCCAGGCTTCCTCGATGAGAATTCCTGGTAGTGGAGCTCCTCACTCCTGTCCTCTCAGGCTGTCTACTCACAGCCAATAGCAGTCCCCTCCCTGGGTCTGCTCTCCAAACCCCACATTCCAGCACCCAGCCCCCTTGCACACCGCTGGACACCTATCTTAGGCTGGGGAACACAGGGCTGTGGCATGGACCATCTGTGTAGGTCTCACTCTGTGCTGCCTGTCACAGACCATTGCTGGTCTCTCCTCCAAGCCCCAGAAGCTCCCCTTCTGTCCCAGCTGATCTCTCCACTGGTGAGGGGGTTTCCCCAGATGTGGGAACCTCTCCTCACCTTCAGCTCCCTGCAAGGGGCACATGTCCCATCCTGCTTCCTCTCCTCTTCCTTTTCCCTTCTTTCTTTCAGCCTACCTGGTTGGATGGGGATCTTTCTTGTCACTTTAGATGTCTGAGGTCCTCTGCTAATGTTCAGCAAGTGCCTTGTAAGAATTGCTCCATTTGTACATGTATTCTTTTTTTTTTAAGTCCTTATTGAATTTGTTACAATACTGCTTCTGTTTTACATTTTTGGTTTTATTTTGGCCCCGAGGCATGTGGGATCTTAGCTCCCTGACCAGGGATCGAACCCACACACTCTGCATTGGAAGGCAAAGTCTTAACCACTGGACCAGCGGGGAAGCCCCTTTAGATGTATTCTTGATGCATTTGTGGGGAGAGATGAACTCCACATCCTCCTACTCCTCCACCATCTTGAGGATCGCTAAAGAGAAGCCTTGTAATATTTTACTGCTAACTATGCTTTTAGCTAAAGGGTTATGGCAGATACTTTATTAGGTCAAAGAAGCCTTTTATGTTCCTATCTTGAATTTTAACATTTTGATTTATAAAAGAGATTGGCCCATAATATTTTTCTCTTACTTTCACCTGTCTACATTTAGAATCAAAGTTATAATAACCTCCTAAAATGAACTGGCAGACATTATTTCTTTTCTAGTTACTCAGACAACTTGTATAAGAGTGGGATTATTTATTCCTTAAACAGTTGGCAGAAATGATCTGTACCCATGTCTGAGCATGGTATTACATTTAAGGGCATATGTTTTTTCTAAATAGTAGCCTAGTTGTTTCCTCACTCCACTGCTTCTCTAAATATGGAGCAGGCTGGGAGATGGGTATCACTACTAGAGTCTTTTCCATGTTATTTTTTTTAATTTATTGAATTATAGTTTACTTATAATATTATATCAGTTTCAGGTGTACAACTGTAATTTGATCTTTTTATAGATTACACATCATACAAAGTTATTATAAAATATTAACTATATTCTGTGCTGTATATTACATCACAGTGACTTACTTATTTTGTAACTGGTAGTTTGTACTTCTTAATCCCTTCATCCCTTTAGCCCATTCTCCCATTCCTCTCCACTAGTTTGTTTCTGTATCTGTGAGTCTGTTTCTGTTTTGTTATATTTGTTCATTTGTTTTGTTTTTAGATTCCACACATAATTGACAATATACAGTATTTATCTTTCTCTGTCTGATATTTCACTAAGCATAATATTCTCCAGGTCCATCCATATTGTTGCAAATGGCAGAATTTTATTCTTTTTTATGACAGAGTAGTTTCTCAGTGTGTGTGTGTGTGTGTGTGTACATACACACAATGTATATGTGTACATATATATACACACATATATATAAGATATATACTATATCTTCTTTATCCATTCATCTGGTGATGGACACTTAGGTTGTTTCCATATCTTGGCTATTGTAAATAATGCTGCTATGTCTATGGAATTTTTTAGAGGATGCTTTGATAAGCTGCTGAGACCCCACCTCTTGTTTGAAGAATTTATTCCCAGATCCTGGAAAGGTTGTTGACTGTAAAACTTCAGCTATCAGTCCCCTTGGCTGAAGACTTGCCCCATCCATAGCCAAACCCATTTTGTGTAGGTAGCCAGCAGCCAATAACTGGTAGAGGAGAGTACATAAGGGTGTAGCCCCACCTCAGTGCAACTTGGGACATCTCTGATGAGTCATCCTAGCATCAGAGCTCTAGATTTGTCTGGGACCTCCATTGAGACTACATTATAGGCCAATATCTTCCTTTGCCCATCTTGCTTCCTTCCCTTCCTTTCACAAGTGGTGCTCCCCACAGGAATTATCCCTGAAAAACCCCTACATGTTAATGTCCATCATCAAGTCTGCTTCCCGAGTAACCCAGCCTGTGACAATTTGTGCCAATATTGGTACACTTAAGCACACACTAAAATGATATCTTGGCAATGGAGATTTTTGGCTGGCAATGAGAACTTCATGAATGTAAGTAGAACACAAATAGCCTCTGGCATAAGATAACAGTATAATTGTTAAATTTTTCTCCTGTAGTGATGGTAGACCATATAAGGGGATGCTAGTGTAATGTATCAGGTTTTGTGCAATACAGGGGAAATAGTAACTCTAAGGACAGCAAATTAGGTGGCTAATGTTAAACGCTGTTGATGTTTGTTAAATGTTAACAAAAGACTGAGAACAATTAATTAGTAATCAAAAGCTATGGGTGAAAACCAGAAAGCCTCCTCAGTAGCATATAAATATGCTCTTGTCTCCTACATCTTGATGGCAGAGAACAATTAAAGATGAGGTCCAGGACCAAGTCCCAAGAGTTATAGAGCTCTAAGGAAGGGCTCTCCTCCTGATCTCAGCAGGTCAGCTATAGCAAAGTTATGTTCTTCTTGGGAAAAAGTAGTACCTTGACACAAATGAAGAAATATGAGTTGATTCACCTGAAAATCTTGAGCTTCCAGATCTCTCTGAAACCTCTGAGTCTGAAGAAGTGGCCTACTCCATCCTATGAAGTACTAGTGTTCTCCCCTTATTTAAAGATGATGCAGTGACCCTACCCTGAAAGATAAAATGCACCCCACGAGATCTGCCCTCACCTCCCTTTCTGGCCTCTAAACTAATAATAACTGGGGTTAAATCACAAAATAAGTTGACCAGGATGATTTCAGTCTAAAATGGAAGGCAAGAGACTGTATCTGAAAGTATCTACAGAACCTAGCTGACTTGTACCTGGAGGAGCCAAGAGTACAAAAGGACTCAAATCTAAGGGTGGCACATGAAGTTATACAAGAGAGAGTTTATTCATTTGGAAATGCTATCCTGAGATACAGGTTTTAATACCCTTGAAAGGATACCAGAAGATAATATAAACATGTTATTAGCACTGACCTACATTAAGTAAGAGAGAAATGCCAAAATTGTAAATGTCAGAGGGATTAAAAGGCTCAGAGAAGTAAGTATGAGTGAATGGACATATTATGTTCAGCCAGAAAAACCACCAGATAAATATACTACATAGCAGGACCCTGAAGATATACCACTTACCAAGGACACAAGGAACACAATGGTGAAAGAGCCAACATCAGTAAGAAGTGATAATCCTCTGAAAGCCAAGACTGATGGCAGAAGATGGTGTTAACAGAACTGGGCTTGCTGACAATAATGGGTATGATAGAATCCCCCCAAAATAGAAGTCATAGGATAAAGCTCAATTAACATAAACAATTACCACAAGCCAGGTAGAGGCAGTTATCATAATTCATGGCAAGGAGTCACATGCAGAAACCCTGACCCTCAGAGAGTTATGAGATAGTTCATAGAATGTGGCATCCAAATGGCAAAATAAACAGGCAGTCGACCAAGGGTATTATGCAATGTGTACAATAAAAATTATGGAAGCTGTAGGATGAAAAGATTGAGAATGGTTAACTCTTACCTTCCAAAAAATACCTCAGTGAGCTTCAGGATATGAACCAGTGTTCAGACCTGTAACCCATATATTGAAGAAGGAATCAGGGTTCCAAGAAGAAGAATCCTGTAACACCATGAAAAGAATATACAATAACGATTCTTCAGTTGTTCCACAGAGGCCTAAGCTATTTCCTTGGATAACTGTACACAGATATTTTGAGGACTGTTGGAAACAGAGCATGAGGAAAGAGATACCCCTTAAAACTGGATGAGAAGGAAACATCTAAACTAACAAATTCTTAAAGGCTCAGTGTGGACTGGCATCACAATAAAAAGCCTAGAGGGAGAAATAGAAGTGGTCCCATTAACACCACTCTCAGTAACCCACTGGGAAATTTGTGCTTCTAGTCAACCACAGCTCTGTACTCTTCTCATTTAAAGTCTGTTCACAAAGAAAGAGCTTTTCCACCTGAAGACAAGGCAAGAATCCCATTGAATTTTAAACTATGACTGCTGCCTGGCCTTCTTGTGCCAAGGCACCAGCAGGTAAGATAAGGAATCACCATCCTGAAAGGGGAATTGACCCTGATTATCAGAGGAATTGGGGCTGCTGTTGTACACTTGACAATAGAGAAATATGTTTGGCATCAGTTAATTCCCTTGGGAAACTCATGATACTTATTTTTTTTTTACAACTTTATTGGAGTATAATTGCTTCACAATGGTGTGTTAGTTTCTGCTTTATAACAAAGTGAATCAGTTATATGTATACATCTGTTCCCATATCCCTTCCCTCTTGCATCTCTCTCCCTTCCACCCTCCCTATCCCACCCTTCCAGGTGGTCACAAAGCACCGATCTCATCTCCCTGTGCTATGCGGCTGCTTCCCACTAGCTATCTACCTTACATTTGGTAGTGTATATATGTCCATGCCTCTCTCTCGCTTTGTCACAGCTTACCCTTCCCCCTCCCCATATCCTCAAGTCTATTATCAAGTAGGTCTGTGTCTTTATTCCTGTTTTTACCCCTAGGTTCTTCATGACATTTTTTTTTCTTAAATTCCATATATATGTGTTAGCATACGGTATTTGTCTTTCTCTTTCTGACTTACTTCACTCTGTATGACAGACTCTAGGTCCATCCACCTCACTACAAATAACTCAATTTCATTTCTTTTTATGGCTGAGTAATATTCCATTGTATATATGTGCCACATCTTCTTTATCCATTCATCCGATGATGGACACTTAGGTTGCTGCCATCTCCTGGCTATTGTAAATAGAGCTGCAATGAACATTGTGGTACATGACTCTTTTTGAATTATGGTTTTCTCAGGGTATATGCCCAGTAGTGGGATAGTTGGGTCATACGGTAGTTCTATTTGTAGTTTTTTAAGAAAACTCCATACTTTCTTGAACAATTTTTGTTGTAAATGCAGCAGTCATGGCCTGAGAAGGGCACCATAAGTGGTGGCTTAGAGACCTCAGGGATGTTGGTGTAGGTGAATCCACTAGATAAGTCACCCAGAGTAACCAAGGAGAGTCTAAAACTACCAACCCACAGGGTGTGATCTTGGGGAGAAAAAAAAACTCATGAATTTCAATTTCTGTTGCACACAAAAATATTGGATCACCAGTAAACCAATTCAATTTTATATGGACTATTTATTTTTTGAAACAGAATAACTATAATCACTTAAATAATGTGTTACTTTCTTTTTTAAGAAGCATACTCTAGAGTAGGAAATTTGAATAGGTAAAAAAGCAAAGGCAAATATTCTCAGAATCCAGTTATACGTGGTCAAAAGAATAATGTCTATTTTAAATGCTAACATTCTTGTATCTCCTATTTAAAATGGAGACACAACCTCCTCCTAAAGTTTTTACTTACCAGAAAAGAACAAAGATTGAACATTTATAGTAATTTGTAATTATTTTATTTCTTTCTTTAATGGACATATAGTTGATTTACAATGCTTTGTTAATTTCTGCTGTACAGCAAAGTGATTCAGTTATACATACATATATATTATTTTTTATATTTTCTTTCCCTGTTGTATACTGTAGGTCCTAGTTCTTTATTATTTCATTTCTTAACTATTCATTGTACATTATGCTTTGTAAAGTTTATTAGAGCAGAGACCTTGTTTTTCTGGTTCAATGCTAAATTTTCAGCTTCACATACAGAGCTGAGTACATAATAAGTGCTATGTTAACATTAGTTACATAAATGAACCTGGTTCCAAAAAAAAAATGATTGAGTGGAAAGTAATATTCTCTAATATACTTTAAATATCTCAAAAAATTCACCTGCTTAAGAATATAATATTTGGTCATATTTCAGTTACTTGTAAATCCACTGTAGTGAATTCCCATTGGATCATTTCCAGGGCCATTGTGAATATGTATTCTTGTGTTCATTCTTTCATACATGTAGAAATCAAAGAAGGGAGGGAGATCAAGGTAGCAGAGTAAGAGGACATGAAGTTCACTTTCTCTCACAAACACATCAAAAATATATCTACATATGGAACAGTTCTCATAGAAAACTAACTGGAAACTGGCAGGACTCCTTTACAACCAAGGCTGTAAGAAAGATATAGATGTAATCGAGTAGGATGAGAAGAAAAGCATCAGATCAGGACCTGTGTCCCTGGGAGGGGAATCAGAGGAAAAGGGAGATCACATGTGTGGACACTTACCCTGGGGAGTGGGCAGGACAACAGACTGGGCCTCCTAGTCCTGGGATCCTATGCATAGGAGACAAGCCCCTTTCACTGCTCGCAGAACTGCTGGGACAAATAGAAGTTCTGGAGAAGCCTAGATTCCACTCGTGAGGAGTACACGGGTGCTTCCTTAGAGGTCTGACCTATCATCAGCTACTGCACCATGCTCCCCAGCCTGAGCCAAGTGAACACCCTAGCCTCACTCACTCCATGCCATACCTTGCCACTGGATCTAGGGAAGCCAATACCTGGGAAAAGACTTGACTTAGGGATGCAGAGATGACTCAGTCCTGGGACAGAGCCCAGGTGGGGTAGCAGTCATTGTTGGTGCTTACTCAAGCAGTGCTCCAGAAGCAGCCCAGACTTCTGAAAGCAGTGTAGCTGCCAGAATTCCCACAGCTGCCTTGCTGTGCACCACAGCACACTCTACAGCACAGTGTGGCACTAGACCTAGAGTGGCCACGACAGGAAGAAACACAGCCTTGGGATGCATCTGAGCAGAACTTCAGACACTTACACAGGCAGAGCATTGGACCTCTGTGAGTACATGAGCCCCACTTGCTTCAGCACTCCTCTCCTTTGGGGCAAAGCCCCCAGTACAGAGAAAAGGAAAACTACAAACGTAAAGGAAACAGAGTCAGTTTAAGCCTGACCCTCAGGGCTTCCACTCTACAACTTGAGAGCAGACCCCACTCCTGAAAATGTGGTGACAGCCACTGAGCAGAGAAAGTCCTGACTCACAACTTGCACAAACTCCAGCTCCTACATCTCCAACCACTCCCCCTAATAAGGTGATAGTGGCCAAAACACCCTGAGTAAAGACGTGACTAGCATTCACATCAAATCCAGCCCTCTACCACAGGTCCTCCCACTGGGTTGGGCAGATGCAGTCTACATAGGGACACTCCCACATAAGAACACCCCTTCAAGACCACAATAGGTAACTGTTTCACCTAAATTCATAGATCAGAGGAACTACTCCCAATTGAAAGAACAAGAGAAAACCCCTGAAAAAATAATGAAACATAAATAATTTCCTAGGCATAAAATTTAAACATTAGTAATAAAAATGCTAACTGAGTTAGGGAAGAGAATTGATCTAAACACAGATCACTTAAACAAGGAGCTAGAAAATATAAAGAAGACCCAATCAAAATTATATAATTTAATATCTGAGATATAAATCACTCTAGAAGCACTCTAGACTAAATGACACAAAAGAATGCATAAGTGACCTGGAAGGTTGAATAATGGAAATCACCAAATCAGAACAGCAGACAAAAAGACAAATGAAAAAGAAATGAGTACAACACATGAGATCTCTGGGATAACATCAAATGTGACCACATGTGCACTTTAAGGGTTCCAAAAGAAGAAGAGACAGATAAGGGTATCAAAAATGTATTTGAATAAATTATGGCTGAAAACTTCCCAAACCTAAGGAAGGAAACAGATATCCAGGTATGGGAAGCACAGAGGGTCCCAAACAAGATGAACCCAAACAGACCCACACCAAGCATATCATAATTAAAATGACAAAAGTTAAAGAGAAAATTCTAAAGGCAACATGAGAAAAACAAAGAGTCATTGCAAGGGAACCCCTATAAGGCTATCAGCTGATTTATCTGCAGAAACTTTGCAAGACTGAAGAAACGGGCATGATATATTCAAAGTCCTGAAAGGGAAAAACAGGATATTCTACACAGTAGGATTATCTTTTAAAATAGAAGAAAAGATAAGGAACTTTTCAGACAAGCAAAAACTAAAAGAATTCCTCAATACTAAACCTACCCTAAAAGAAATGTTGAAGGGTCTTCTCTAAATGGAAAAGAAGTAAGAATCTCTAGGAAAGGGAAAATCCCTATAGGAAAGGCAAATATATAATAAGTATTGAAGATCACTTAAATAAGCTAGTGAGTAGATTAAAAGACAGAAATTGCAAATCCAACTATAACTACAATAAGCAGTAAAGGAATAAGCATGAAGATATAAAATATGACATCAAAAACAAAATGTGGGGGAGGGGAAAATGTAGATCTTTTAGAATGTTTTTAAACTTAAAATGACTATCAGTTTAAAGCCAACCTAGAGTCTGTTATACAGAGTGCAGTAAGTCAGAAGAGAAAAATAAATATTGTATATTAATGCATATATGTGGAATCTAGAAAAAATGGTACAGATGAACCTATTTGCAGGGCAGAAAAAGAGATGCAGACATAGAGAATGGACTTGTGGACATTGGGTGGGGGAGGGGAGGGTGGGACGAACCAAGAGAGTAGCACTGACATATATACTCTACCGTGTGTAAAATAGATAGCTAGTGGGAAGCTGCTGTATAGCACAGGGAGCTCAGCTCGGTGTTATGTGATGACCTAGAGGGGTGAGACAGGGGGGTGGGAGGGAGGCTCAAGAAGGAGGGGATATATGTATACATATAGCTGATTCAATTTACTGTATATCTGTATAGCAGAAGCTAACACAACATTGTAAAGCAATTATACTCTAATTTTTAAAAAAAGATATAATTATGGATCAACACATATGAACCACATGGAAACCACAAATCAAAAACCTATAATAGATACACAAAAACCAAAAAGAAAGGAAACAAAGCATAATATAAAATAAAATCATTAAACCACAATGGGAGAAACAAAAAGAAAAAGAAATGAATAGAGACAAACTATTGATAAAAACCAACTGGAAAACAAATACTAAAATGGCAATAAGTACATACCTATCAATACCTACTTTAAATGTCAATGGACTAAATGCTCTGATCAAAAGACATATGGTAGCTGATTTGATAAAAAAAAATAAGAACCTTCCCATATGCTGCATACAAGAGACTCACGTCAGGGCTAAAGCCACACAAAGACTGAAAGCAAGGGGACATAAAAGGATATTTCATGCAAACAAAAATTACAAGAAAGTGGAGGTGGCAATAATCCTATCATACAAAACAGATTTTACCAAAGGCAATAACAAAAGATGAAGGGTGTTATATAATGATACAGGTATGAAGATAAGAAGAGGATATTACACTTGTAACATATATGTACCCGATACAAGAGCATCTAAAAATATAAAGCAAACATTAACAGACATAAAGGGAGAAATAGACAGTAACAAAATAATAGTAGGGGGCTTTAACACCCCACTGACATCAATGGACAAATCATCCAGATAGGAACTCAGTAAGGCAACAGTGGTCTTAAATGACACAACACACCAATTGGACTTAACAGATATCTACAGTTCAGTACATCCAAACCCAGCAGCATACACATTCTTTCAAAGTGCACATGGAATGTTCTCGAGGATAGGTAACATATGAGGTCAAAAAAGAAACTTCGACAAATTTAAGAGGATAGCAATTATATCAAGCACTTCTTTTCCCCAACTAAAACAGTATGAAACTAGAGATCAACTACAGAAAGAAAAACAAGAAAAGAACAAACATATGGAGACTAAACACCATGGTATTAAAAAACCAATGAGTCAATGATGACGTCAAAGGGGAAATCAGAACATACCTCAAGACAAAAGAAAATGGAAACATGACTTTCCAAAATCTATGGGATGCAGCAAAAGCAGTTCTAGGAGGGAAATTCATAGTGATACAGTCCTTACTCAATAAAAAAGAAAAACCTCAAATAAATAACTTAACCTACCACAAAAAGAATTAGAAAAAGAAGAACAAAAAAAGCCCAAAGGCCACAGAAGAAAGGAAATAATAACTATCAAGAGGAAATAAATAAAATAGAGATCAAAAAACTAGAAAAAGATCAATGAAACAAAGATCTGGTTTTTTGAAAAGATAAACAAAATTGATAAACCTTTAGCCAGGCTCACCAAGAAGAAAAGGAAGAGGACCTAAATCAACAAAATAAGAAATGAAAGGGGAGAAATAATAACAAATACTATAGAGATATGAAAAAATCAAAAGAGAATACTATCAACAGTTATATGCCAACAAATTAGAGAACCTAGAAGAAATGGACAAATTTCTAGAAATATACAGCCTGTAAAGACTGAGTCAAAAAGAAACAGACAATTTGAACAGACCAACACTGTAAGTGAAATTGAATTTGTAATTTAAAAAAAACTCCCAGCAGACAAAAGTCCAGGACTGGAAGGCATCACAGGGGAATTCTCCCAAACATATAAACAACTAATACCTATACTTCTCAAACTATTCCAAAAGGGAAGAGGAGGGAACACTCTCAAATTAATTCTACAAGGCCACCATTACCCTGATACCAAAACCAGAAAGACACTACAAAAAAAGAGAAAATTACAGGTCAATAACTTTGATGACTATAGATGCAAAAATCCTCAACAAAATATTAGAAAACTGAATCCAGCAATACATTAAAAGGATCATACACTATGGTCAAGTTGGATTTATTCCAGGATCACATGGATGGTTCAATATTCACAAATCAATATGTGTGAAAAACCATATTAACAAAAGGGAGGATAAAAGTCACATGATTATCTCAATAGATGCAGAAAAAACAACTAACAAAATTCAACATCCATTCATGATAAAAACTCTCATCAATGTAGGTATAGAGGAGATAAATCTCAACATTGAAAAGGTCATTTATGAGAAAGCCACAGCTAACACAATACTTAATGTTGAAAAGCTGAAAGCCTTCTAGCTTAAACCAGGAACAAGACAAGGATGTCTACTCTTGCCTCTTCTATTTAACATAGTATTGGAAGTCCTGGCCACAGCAATCAGACAAGAAAGAGGAATGAAAATTGTCCAAATTGGAAGGGAAATGGTAAAACTGTCACTGTTTGCAGATGACATGATACTTCATGATACTTCTCTATACTTCAATTAGAGAACCCTGAAGTTTCCACCCAAGAATGATTAGAATTAATAAATGAATTCAGCAAGGTTGTAGGATACAAGATTAATATACAGAAATCTGTTGCATTTCTATACACTAAAAATGAACTGTCAGAAAGAGAAAGTAAAAAAAAAAAATTGTTTAAAATCACATTGAAAAAAAAAACCTGGGAATAAACTTAACCAAGTAGGTGGAAAACCTATACTCTGAAAACTATATAACATTGATGAAGGAAATTGAAGACGACACAAAGAAATGGAAAGATATCCTGCGCACTTGGGTTGGGAGAATTAATATTTTTAAAATGGTCATATTATCCAAAGCAATCTATAGATTTAATGCAAACCCTATCAAAATACCTAGGACATGTTTCACAGAACTAGAACAATTAATCCTAAAAGAACCACAAAAGACCCTGAATTGCCAAAGCAACCTTGAGAAAAAAAGAATAAAGCTGAAGCTATACCCCTCCCAGTTTTCAGACTGTACTACAAAATGTACTACAATCAGCAAAGGAAACCATCAACAAACCAAAAAGATAACCTACAGAAAGGGAGAAAATGTGTACAAGTGATGTGACTGACAAGAGATTCATATCCAAAATATACAAACAGCTCATACAACTCAATATAAAAAAAATTAAGAATGGGCAGAAGACCTGAATAGACACTTCTCCAAAGAAGATATACAGATGACTAATAGGCACATGAAAAGATACTCAACATCATTAATTATTAGAAAGATACAAATCAAAACCACAATGAGGTATCCCTTCACTCCTATCATCAAAAAGTCTACAAATAACAAATGTTGGAGAGGATGTGGAGAAAAGGGAACCCTTGTATGCTGTTGGTGGTAATGTAAATTGGTGCAACCACTATGGAAGAGAGTATGGAGGTTCCTCAAAAAACTAAAAACAGAACTACCATATGATCCAGTAATTCTACTCCTAGGTATGTATCCAGAAAAAATAAAAAGACTAATTCAAAAAGATACTTGCACCCAAATGTTCACAGCAGCATTATTTACAATAGCCAAGACAAAGAAGCAACCTAAGTGTACATCAACAGATGATTGGATTAAGAAGATATGATACACACACACACACACACAATGGAATATTATTCAGCCTTAAGAAGAGTGAAATACTGCCGTTTGTGGCTATGGGGATTGGCCTAGAGAATATTATGCTTTGTGAAATAAATCAGTGAAAGACAAATACTGTATGATGTCACATATGTGAAATCTGAAAAATAA
The DNA here is from genome assembly GCF_949752795.1 of Hyperoodon ampullatus. NCBI lineage: Eukaryota > Metazoa > Chordata > Mammalia > Artiodactyla > Ziphiidae > Hyperoodon > Hyperoodon ampullatus. The sequence goes on from NC_136914.1 coordinate 34,641,778, forward strand.
TATGAATGAATGCATAGCCAAAAGAGAAACAGACACGCAGATACAGAAAACAAAGTATGGCTACCAAAAGGGAGAGGGAAGGGGGAAGGTATAAATTAGGGGCATGGGATTAACAGATACAAATTACTATATATAAAATAGATAAGCAACAAGGATATACTGTATAGCACAGGGAATTATAGCCACTGTCTTGTAATAACCTATAATGGAGTGTAATCTGCAAAAATGTTGAGTCGCTATGCTGTACACCTGAAACTAACATAATATTGTAAATCAACTATACTTCATATATAAAAAAAGAAATCAAAGATAAGAGGGTTCCTTAAGGAAAGAGCAATGTTTACAGTATTCTAAAAATATTTCACTTCTAATATCTCGAAGCACAAAAGTAGTGAATAAACATTTTTAAAAATCTGATTAATTACAAATATTAATAGGCAAACAGAGAATTTAAAAATTTGAATTTTATTTTTTTCAAAAAGTGGTCTTCTACGGCCTTAGAACACTTTTTAGAAGTTCAATATTTACATCTTATATAGTAATGAGACATTCAGAATCTTTCTTAGTTTGTGTATTTAATATTAACAAATTCCCTTAGAGTTATGCAGGATGAAAAATTGTGTGGGAATGGCAGATTCCTATAAAATTATGCATACAATATTACATATAGTAAAACTCTAGTTAGGAATAACAACTTCTCATAAACTTTATATGATAAGAATATGCCCTAGTGATGATAAAATATACAAAACAAAATTCTTCAAAGGATGTTAGTGTTTTCAATATTTTAATATGAAAAATTCCTTCTAAGTACAGTGATGAATAATTCTGAACCTGTGCTCTATTGTTTATTTTCATGAAGCAAGAATGCCACACACCCATGAAAGAAAGAGAAAAGCAGACCCTGAGTAAATTCTGTCAGGTCATCTCTAAAATAATGACAAAAAAATTACCAATTTATGATACTCCTGCTATCATAAGTTGTATCCATTTGAGGATATTTTCCATATATTTTTCTCCCTATTTGGGTTAGAGGTAGAATTTGAAGCCTGTTTGAAAACATACAGTATATATACAGGGCTTTTAAAAAATGTGTGTACATATGACTATTTACAGTATTATGCACTCAAACTCTACCAAATAAAGTTAGAGACAATCTTGGTGCTTAATGGCTTAGGGTCCTGAACTCTTTCTAAATGAATGTCTGCTGAACACAATAATAAAGGTAAAACTACATATGCAATGGTAGGATAGACTAACTAAGCATTTCAATATAATTAAATACAAACATACTGGTAATGACTGAAGCTATCTGGTCAACCATCAAGACACAAATTAAAACTTTAAATTGGACTCAGACATTCTGGACTAGAATACAATTTAACATTGACAAGACAAAATTTCCAGGTTCAAATAAGAAGGTCCCATGATTAACAGTTCAAAACACTTCCAGGTTCCTCAAGGATCAACATATACACATTTATATTCTTTCCTTTCACCACCCAGGCAATAATGGAAGTAGCTTTCCAAAACCACAGTTGATATTTCTTTGACCCAAGGTGTCACGGCTCCTGATGTGGCTCCTTCTAACTATTGCTACAGTTACATGGAGGGAAAAGCTCCGACTTTTAATTTAAAAGATGAGCTATAAAACAATTCTGATCTCATGGGTTGGAAAAAATAATATTTGGTAGAAAATATTATGGTTTGAATCTTTTTTCTTAAAAAGTATTGGCAAAAAACTCCTCTTTTAGGCTATCACTGTGTCTTAATTGGTTTCTATTTTCTCTGACAGAAAGCCAACACTGCCATGTTTATTTTAATATAATATAACCCAGTAGGTTATAATCTTAATGGGACTCTGCCATACTTAGCTTAAAATCTTGAAATTCTGGCATATAGAAGTTTCTCATTAAGGCTTTAATGACAACACAATTCTAGCAAAGATATCACATAACACATGTTATTTGGTTGATCAGGTATATTTTTAGTGATGTTCTGCTGCACTGGTATCTCCTTCCATTTCTCCCAACCTTACTTTTTCACTTAATCCATTTTCATGCTGAATGCACAGCAGCTGTGAATCTATAAACCTCAGAGCCATCACCACGGAGACTCATCTTCTTCTACCAGATGTAGATAGAGACTCTTTATTGAGTTTTCACCCTTGCTCCTCACAGTTTATGAAAAATTATAGACAATTGCAATCCTTCCAGTCTTCCAATAATATTATGCATTTTCCCCTTCATATGGATTATCTTTTGTCTATTATTCATCAATCCTCACTATAAAAATCTTACAATTCCAGAATCAAAATGCAACGCTCCCTGAGCTTTGAGATAATAATATCCCCAATTACCCTGACAAAGAAAGAAAATATGAGACATGACAAACATAAAATAGTGATAAGACCATCATGAAAAGAAACTAATCCAAATATGTGCTTCATTTAAATGTCTTTGTAATATTAACATGGTCTCAGAATTCTGTCTTTCTTCTGCTATCACACCCCAATACTCTGCTTGGCTGATGGGTTTTTTCCCTCAGTACTATTATTAAGTTTGTGTTCATAATTTGTTCCATTTACATTTTTATGAGTCCATTAATATTTTCCAGATCGTTAAAAAAAAATCTTCCCTTTGAAGCATCCACTTGCTCCCTGTAACTGATTTACCCCTTTCACTCCTCTCAAGTGTTTAGGTATTCTGAGCATTTCAGAAAAGTAGTTATGGTCTATCTTACTCAGACATTCTTAAAATCCTCCTATCCCCATGCACTTGGCACCCCCTCCCCACTGTTATGGGGTAGTGTTGTGTGGCCCTTTGAAACATTCTTATACAAATCCAATTACTGAATGTTGGAAAGAAGCCAGTAATTATTAGAGGAGTTAAAGTAATAAAGATCCAAAATAAGATATAATAAAAATAAATTTTGAGTTTAAAATAAAAACTTCAAGATAGTATCCAAATTAAGAATTCTAGCCACCAGAGTTTGAAACAGATAAATTAGGTGAGCACTTGTGTTTAATTACAAAGATCTCTTCAAGGTAAGTAAAAATTCAAGGAAATACCATAATTGTTATAAGTGATTCTGCCACAGGATCCTTTCTTAGGTCTAGAACCTCACAAAGATTTTCCAATGGAATTTATTTCAATTACAAAAGGCTAGCATTCACATTCCAATTCAGAAACAACTTCTGTCTAATAAAGTTATAAAAAGAGATTTAAGCGAAATTATGTTCTACTGTTAAAAGAGAAGTGTATAAATGGCATTGTGTCCTTGACTAAACTGAGTGAGATTCACTCTATTCATTTGTACCAAAAATATGGCAAAGAGGGAATGGATGACCTATTCAAAGGCGTTTTTAATGACAAATAAATACCACTGCAGTTAACATCTCTGCAAATGGAAAGCAACAACAACAAAACCAGCTTGGTGCTGCAGCATGAGGTGATATATAAATAGATGTTCCATGGAGAGAACACAGCAGTGGAAAGGCAGGTAGAAGTTAGCTCCTGGGGCTTCAGCACTGGCGCAGTTAACCAGACTCCAGATGGAGAAGTGAAGCTTGGGGGAGCCAGGTATGTGAGAAGCACAGGCTCTCCATCTGGCAGCTCCTCATCGTTCATGAAAACTGAGGTTGGGTGAGAACTTGAGCAATAACAATAAAAACGAAGGACAAATACCAAACACACTCGCTTGGACTTGCCTCTATTATCCAAAGCCATGATTATTGTCAAAATGTAGAAGTCACTCATCATTTCAGCATGGCACTGGTAGTCATGATGTCAAACCTAATACTTGTACTACTATGCCTTGACAAGACAGCAACTGCTTTTAACATCTGATTTTGACCTTCATTTTGACTTTATGTCTTAGACATGTTAAGCCTTTTTGAAAGACTAGTAAAAAAAAAAAAGAATCTACCAGGATTATAATTAAGGAAATATACATAAGTGAAGTTGGAAATTAAGCAAACATGTCAGCAATAAAATCTGCACAATATCTCAAGTTTTCTTTCTCTTTTTAAGCTCATTCTTCCTCTCTAGTGTGGGACACTTTGTGCAGTATAATTTGGAAGACAAAAAAAAAGACCTTTTTCCTTTAAATTATTGGATCTATTTGTCTTTTGAAAATATTGATTTTTTTTCTCCCCAGTCACATGAACTGGGGAGTTAACATTGGTATTTTGGCAGACAGTCAATTCCATTGTGCCTTCCACTGACTATTAATATATTAGAACCATGAAAACAGTAGATCTGTAGGTCCTTAGAAGGCACTCAACATCTTATAATACCCTATAATCCTTCATTTATTTATTTGCTTGTATTTTCATGTACAAGTAAGTCTACCCATTCTCGTCAATCTTCATAAGAAATCTATAAGATGGAAGGGCAACAATTAAGTAAGGAGCCCCAGGTCACTAAATAATGAGCAATATCTAAAACTCAGGTTTTTAATTCCTTGCCCAGTGATCTCCCTACTTCACTTTTACATTATTCAAATCACTCTTTAAAATATTCAAGTTAATGCACAATTTATAATTCACTCTCAGACAAGTTTTCTTCAAAACCAGAATAGAGAATCATTTAAATGTTCCAAATGTTTCTTCAAGATTGTACCAAAATTTTTTAAAGTTATATCTGAGTCATAAGATTTCATAATTTTAATAGGGGAAAATATGAACAAACTAACAATGAAATATTACAGAAATTTAGTATAATCTTTTGGTTTGTTTCATATTTAGAAGAGCATCATTTCACATTTTCCTTGACTTGGCCAAAATTGCAGAGTTCATTAGAATAATTTGATGAGCAGGAAATTCTCCATTTAGAAATATTTTCTAACAGGTACTATTTGTAACTGCAAAAGTCAACCTTTTATTTCTACCTGTTCATAAAATACAACAGAGCAGTTGTTCAGATTTATAACAAAAGTAGAAAATAACCACAATGCTACACAAAATGTAATACAGAGTAGATCAGCAGTGCTCTAGCACTGTGATCTTTAAGGTCAACCACACTGCTTAAAAAGAATAAAAATTCATTAACACCTGAAATTAGGTTGACTTGGTGGAAATGGACAAATGACTATAATGGAATTAAAACACTATCTGGAGTATAGCAAGGTGCTTATATTTGTCACCTAAAGAAACTTCACTCCAGTGCAGGACACAGTGGCTGAGTAGGGAGCTTACGGAAGTACCCAATGATAAAAGAGGAACTATCTTTGCCACCAATACCACCAGAATGTGAAGTAATGCACAATCAAGTCAAAATTCTTCTCTGCATACCCACTGCATCACTAGGGTAATGCACATAATTAGCTCTTCCTTTTTAATGTGACATGTTCCTCTTGAGACTCCTTCTCTCCTTCAGAGACCACCTTGACCTCTTGAATGTAGCTACTGAAGCCTGGCCTTAACCGTCCATGGGCCAATTGTGACCCAGACAGTCCTTAGGTCAGTGGCCCATTCCTGCCAGCAGGCTGGGTCTGGGATTTCCTCTTGGTGCAATAAATCTGTGTTTGGCCTGTACCTATACCATAGCCTGATTTTCCCATTATTGTGCTTTCCCCAGCATCTTGTCTTAAATTCTAGCCCTCCTGTACCTGAAGTTTTCTCTCTTGGAAGGATATTAACTGGAATTTGATTTTTAATAGATATAGGCTGTTTGGGTTACCACTTCTTCTTGGATGAGGTTTGGTAGTCTGTGTCTTTCAATGAATCAGTCCGTTTCATCTAAGCTGTCAAATTTTATGTGCATAAAGGATTTTTTTTATTGTTTTCCATTTCAATAATTCTAGGATCAGTAATTACATCCCCTCTTTCATTCCTAATGTTTGTAACTTGTATGTTCTCTCTTTTTCACTTGGTCCATCTGGCTAGAAATGTATTAATATTATTTTATTTTTTTTTCAAAGAATCAGCTTTTGGTTTCACTAATGTTTCTCTAATGTTTGTCTCTTTTCAATTTAACAGATTTCTTCCCTGATCTTTATGATTTCCTTCCTTTTGCTTACTTTATGTTTTTTCTCCTCCTTTTCTAGATTCTAAAGGTAGAAGATCAAGTTATTGTTTTGAGAAGTTTTTCTCTTTTCTAATGAAAGCATTTAGTGCTATAAATTCCCTCCTAAAAACTGCTTTAGCAACACCATGCATATTTTGATACGTTGTAGACTCATATTCTTTCAGTTCAAATATTTCTGATTTGCTTTGTTATTGTTCCTTTGATCCCTGGGTTATTTATTGGTATGTTATTTATATTATATAACATTTCCAAATATTTGGAGATTTTCCATCTATTCTTCTGTTATCTATTTCTACTTTAATTCCATTATAGTAAAAATAGCTTTAATAATTTCATTTTTTAAATTTAATAAGGCTTATTTTATGACCCACATATGGTCTAACTTGGTGAATGTTCCATGTACACTTGAAAAGAATGATATTCTGCTGTTGTTGAGTAGAATGTTCCATAAATGTCAACCAGGTCAGGTTGATTTATTACGTTTCTCAAGTTTTCTGTATATATTTGCTAATTTCCGTTTTGTTACAGCAATTAATGAGAAAGCAATGTTGAAGTCTCTAAATATAATTGTAGATTTCTCTATTTCTTTCAGTTCTTTTAGTTTTTGCTTCACATGTTTTGAAGCTTTATTGTAAAAGACCTACTTGAATTTTTATGCCTTAGTGAGTTGACTGTTTCATCATTACATAATACTCCTCTTTGCCCATGATAATTTTCCTTGTTCTGAAGCCCTCTTTAGCTGATATTCTTTAGTTACTCTAGCTTCTGTTTTTATTCAAGTTTGTGTGATATATCTTTTCCATCCTTCTGTTTCAAGTTTTCTGGTAGATAGCATATAGTTGGGCCTTGCTTTTACATCTAATCTGATAACCTCAGTCTTTAATGCTATAGTTAGACCGTTTACCTTTAACATAATTAATTTGGTTGGATTTATGTCTGTCATTTTAGTATTACTTTTCTATTCATTCCTTAGGTTTTGTTGTGTTAGTTTTCTACCACTGCTGTAGCAAATTAGTATAAATAGAGTGCTTTAAAATAACTCATTAATTATATCAGAGTTTCTAGGCACAGTGTCGTTCAAATAGTTCCTCTGCTTAGAGCGTCACCAGGTTGAAACTGACTAAGGTTCTGGGAAAGAATGAGCTTCTAACCTCTTTCAGGTTGCTGGAAGAATTCAGTTCCTTGCAGCAATAGAGATGAGGTCCCAATTTCTTTGCTGACTTGTGGCTGTTGGCTGGGAGCCTCTCAGATCCTTAATGTTTCTTGCATTCCTCATCATCTTGCCCTTCAATAACAGTAAGTTAAGGACTTCTCACTTTAAATCTCTCTGACTTTTATTTTTGTGGAATCTCTCTAACTCTCTTACCTTCCTCTTCTGCTTTTAAGGTCTTATGTGATTATACTGAGTCAATCTAAATAAAACAGGATAATCTCCCTATGTTAAGATCAGCTGGTTACACCTTAATTACAACTGCAATGCCCCTTTGCAGCAGCAGTTGGACTAACTTTATTGAATAACCAGAATAGTAGAATCTTGGGAAAACATCTTATAAATTATGTCTATTGCCAGAACTGTGAGAAATAAATTTCTGTTGTTTAAGCCTCCCATTCTGTGGTATTTTGTCATAGCGCCCTAAGCAGACTAATACACCTTGTAACATCCTCCATATTTTGCTTGGAAATCTCAAGTAAATATCCAAGTTCATCACTTACAAGTTCTGCTTATAACATAACTGCAGGACACAATGTTGCTATGTACTCTGCCACTATGTGACAATGATCTCCATTCCTCCAGGTTCCAATAACATTCCTCACTCCCTTCTAAGCTCTCATCAGAAGCATCCTTAATGTCCACTTTCATGTTCAAGGAAGTCTAGGCGTTTTCCATCAGAGTCCTCAAAATTCTTTCAGCCTCTGTCCACAACCCTGAGTGCAAATCCATTTCTGCATTTTAAAGTATTTGTTACAAAAGCACCCTACTTCCCAGGTACCAAAATTTGTATTAATTTTTATTGCTGCCCTAACAAATTATGACAAATTTTGTGGCTTAAAGCAACACCATTTATCTCACAATTGCTGTAGGTCAGAAGTCCGAGCACAGAAGTCCAGGATCAGCTAGTTCCTCTGCTTAGAGTCTCACAAGACTGAAATTGAGGTGTCAGTAAGGTGACGTTCCTTTCCGGAAAGTCTGAAGAAGAATCATATCTTCCAAGCTCATTCAGGTTGTTGGAAGAATTCGTTTCCTTAGGGCTATAGGGCAGAGATCCCCAAGATCCCTTTTTCTTGGTGCCTCTTTTGGCTCCTTACAGCTGTGTGCCTCACTCTTCACCAGCAAGAGCAGGTGGAGCTGTTTCCTTCCCACATTCATCTTACACTTCAGGGCTCTCTGACTTATTCTACTGCATTTCTCTGACTGATTCTTCTGTCTCCTGCTTTCAAGAGCTGATGGGACTACAGTGAACTCACCTGAACAATCTAGGATAATCTCCTTATTTTAAGGTCAACTGTTTAGTAACTTGACTTCCATCTGCAAAGTCCTCTCAGAGCAGTACCTGGACTGGTGTTTGGCTGAATGACCTGTGGGCAAGAATCTTGGGGAACATCTTTAGAATCTGCCCACAAAACTTACATTCTTCTGATTTTCCTTCCCTGCCCTCTTTTGATAACTTTGAATATTTTTTAGAATTCCATTTCAATTTTCTTGACTTTTTTTTACAATAATCTTTTATATAGTCTTTTACACAGCTTTATATAACTTCTTCAGTTGTTCTAAGGCTTACAATATATAATTCACACTTCATACCATCAACTTAGAATTAACAATTTGACCACTTTGAGCAAAAATAAATAGATTTTACAATTATACAGGTCCTTTTCCATCCCCCTTTATGATGTCACCACATGTAGCACACTGAAAGCCCTATCAGAGAATTTTCTCTGCTTTGTGCTGAATCACCATCCATTCCTTCTCTACTAATGACTCCCATCAACATACAAACTTGCTCCAATACCTATCATTCTTTTCAAAGTCATCTCCTGCTCCCAAATATCCCTAGTGCTATTATACCATTCTCTGCTTACCATTCAAAACGATTTTTAAAAGTTGTCTATGCTTGCTATCTTTAGTACCTCCTCTCCTCTTTAACGAACTTCTGCCCAATTTTTGCTCCCACAACAACACTAAAGCTTCTCTTGCCAAATTAGTAATACTTCAGGTGGTTTATTTCAATCTCTCAGCTGCATCACGCAAGGCAGAACACTTATTCTCTCAGCATCTCACAATCCTAGCTTATTTGCTATTCCTCCCCAGTCTATTTGCTGACTCTGCAAAATTCTAGTTCTTAAATGTTAGGATTTCTCAAGCTTTTTCCCTGGACTTTCTTCCTTCCCAACAGTGTCTCCCAGTTAATTATATCCAGTCCTGTGTATCTGAATAACAGTTACATACTGAAGATTGTCAACTTAATTTCTTTAGTTAAAACCTATTTTCTGAGTTCAAAACTCACATACCCACTTCCTAGTTGACATCTTTACTTGTATCTCAGATATCTTCAACACAGCATGTCCAAAATCTTTTTGATCCCCTATGCCAAACTTATAATACAAATGCCAGAATTACACATCTACAGAAAATGCACCAACATTATCTTCTCTCAAGTTCCCATTTTTTTAAAACTTTACTACCACTACTTGAAATCCAAATTACCATCTTCCCTAGATGCTGCACAAGGCTCCTAATGGAGTTTCCCAGCTTTACTCTTTCCTACACCTAATTCAATCTTCAAGAGCAGTGAATCTGAACTCCTTTAAATTCAGACTTTTTTATCCCCTTCTCAAAACCTTACAAGGATTTCTCTTTATACTATGAAATAAGTCCAATTTAGTTTAATACTGCCTTCCAGGCCCTGCTAAATTCTGTAACCTTATCTCATGTCATTATCTTGTCACCCATTATGCTCCATCCACACTGGTCTTCCTTCAGTTTAAGAAACACATCAGGTTCCTTCCTGCCTCAGGAACTTTGCATAAACTGTTCTCTATGTGTGAAGAAATATATTCTTAATCATTCATTCTTAACCTTTAGTATATAGTGCTGCTCCTATTAAACAATATAGATAAATCCCATATCTTCAAGGTCTACCATTTATGGTAGAGAAGACAATAAAAAAGAAAAAAATATATATGTATAATCAAGTAAATAAATGATATCATGACAGATGACATGGGGACATGGGAGAAGGAGTAAGTTGGGGTTAATAGAGAAGACCTCTCTGAGAAGGTAATATTTCATTTGAGGCCTGCATGATAAGTGTAAGTCAGTTAAGTAAATGAGTCAAGAGCATTCAGAGCAAAGAGAAGATAATGTGCAAAGGCCCTGAATCCAGAAAGAGTGTCCTGTGTTAGAAGAACTGAAATATGGCCATGGAGACTCAAGCACTTTGAGTCAGAACAGAAGGTCCTGCTATAAAGTAGGAGAGCAGATAAAGGCCTAATCAGGTAAGAATTTGGATTTTGTAAGTATTTTGGACAGCTTTTGGTGTTGTTTAATCAATAGAGTGACACAATTTAATGTATAAAAATAATTTTAATGTAGTGTATTTTAACGGCTTTCTCTCAAAATCAACAGTTGAGATCACTGATAAAAAGAGTATATGCAAATAATGAATGTCCTCCAACGGGGCATTTTATCCTTTTTTATGAAGTTATATCAGCTTATTCTCAAATAGTTAAGTTCATAAAGTCTGAAACAAGAATTTATTTGAAACTACTAAAAATATATACACACAAGCATAAAGAAGTCAGTCCCTAAAAGGAAGGTGGACTAGCTTAACCAAATAATATCATGATGCACAAAAGTCAATATACAGCATAGATAAAAAAAAACTATAAATGTTCAATTCAAATAAAATACACAGCACAATGTAATAAAAAAAACAACTCCAATCTACTTAGCAGCTTTACGTATTACACGCATTTTCTTTTTCATGACTTTGCCTTATTATGACTTTAATGATGAGGTCAGTAATAAGCATTTTGCTTCACATTTTCCAAAGAGTACATGCGGCTTAGGAAGACTATAAGGGAACAATTTCCAAATAGCCACAGATTAGAACTCAGATTCATGGTTTACTTAATACTTCCTGGCATGAAATTTTAAAGGTTCAATTTTAAGGAGATAAGTGGTTTTCTTTTAAAGAAACCTTTTTATATTATATTCATTTTATCTCTTCTTAAGAAAAATCATATTAAGAATATCTAAAAGAAACAAAAAATGTAAAATACTACCAAGAGAGAAGAGCTTATGATCTTTTAAAATTTGGAACTTTCAAAGCTCTCTAAGAAGATTTCTAATTAAATTAACTAATTTTAATTAATTAAAACTGATATTACAGTGTATACAACTAATGAAGTAAGATTTTTTTAAATCAAGGGGTTTCTAAGAAAATTAACATTTTGCTTCTTTGTGTGAAAGCTTAAAATGTATTATTTTGAAAGTTAATTTTTAAATTGTTAAATAAAAAAGAAGGAAAATCGGGCTTCCCTGGTGGCGCAGTGGTTGAGAGTCCACCTGTCGATGCAGGGGACACGGGTTCGTGCCCCGGTCTGGGAGGATCCCACATGCCATGGAGCGGCTGTGCCCATGAGCCATGGCCGCTGAGCCTGCATGTCCGGAGCCTGTGCTCCACAACGGGAGAGGCCACAACAGTGAGAGGCCCGCGTACCGCAAAGAAAAAAAAAAAAAAAAGAAGGAAAATCCATTTAAGCAATTATTCTATTTGCATGAGCTGGCAATCTTTTCTTTTATGCTGAGTATAGCAAATAAACAAGGAAGTTAATCTTGCAGTGCAATTAATTTTGGTTTAAAGTACCTAGACAAACATTTCAAATTTAGAGAGGAATAAAGAGAACTTGAATGTCCTACTTACCTTTGATAACTGAAAGATTTTTTTCTGATCTTTCCAATCTTTAAATGAAACACTCTTTCAGAGAAAATATTTGTCTGAAGTGAAAATAGATGGTGCTCAAGAAGATCCATGACCAGTGATAATCGACATAGTTTGGTGTTCTGAGAAAGCCTATGTATGTGCATAATCTAGGACACTAATAATAATCCAGAAACAGCTCTCATTTACTGAGTAAGCTTCCCATGGCATGTATGCACTTAACATATGTTATCTCACTTCTCATACTTATCCTATGAGGATGGAAATAGTATTGAAGCCAACTGAAGTACAACTGAAGAAGCAAAAGCTAAAATAAGTAAGTTATTCAAACTATACCAATTTATAATTTAAAAGATTATATTCTTCTCTCAATTGTTCTTCCATATTGAAAGATACTCAGCTAGACTCTGGTAATAGAAAGACAGGAAGTAATTTTTGCCTTAGCCTGATCATGGAGATAGACAAATAAAGCAGTAACTATACAGCAAAGTAAAAAGATAAAGCAAGGAATGCCATAGGAGCCCAGCATCATCTTTTTTTTAACACAGCCATAGGTGGACAGAGAAGGAAGGCTTTCTGCTGGAAGTGATGCTAGGGTTGGAACTGAATCTTGGAAGAGGATGAAGAGTTAACCAGGAAGAGAAATGGGCAGGGTAGTGGGAAGAACCTCAGCGATAAGTGCATTACAAAGTCACACATATATGAAATGGCAACTGCAAATGCCAGTGGTGTTGGAAGTATAGGCTTATGTAGAGAAATGGCCAGAAGTGAAACTGGAAAAAACATCAGATGCCCCTGATGAAGAAAATATGAATTATGTTATCTTGGGAAAGCTACTTAGTTATTATCCATGCTCCCATCTCTTCATCTGTAAAATGGCTTAATAATACCTCCAGTTTTTGTGATGAATAAATGGGTTAATAACCAAAATGTAAAAGAATGACCAGAACACCGTACATATTCAAATATTTCTTATTATTAGCTAACAGAAGAAAAGTAGCTAGACCTAGGTCATACAGCTAGTAAGTATCCTAGATGAGGCCTAAACTCAGATTAGAGGAACTCTAAAGTCATTGATTCTAACCCTACCTTAAGTCAACACATTTCAAACAACAAGTGTTGTTTTTCCTCATTTTTTGACTTGAGAGCTCCCCAATTTTTTTTTTTTTTCAGTACACGGGCCTCTTACTGCTGTGGCCTCTCCCATTGTGGAGCACAGGCTCCAGACGTGCAGGTTCAGTGGCCATGGCTCACGGGCCCAGCAGCTCCGCGGCATGTGGGATCTTCCCGGACCGGGGCATGAACCCGTGTTCCCTGCATCGGCAGGCGGACTCTCAATCACTGTGCCACCAGGGAAGCCCAACCTCCCCAATTTTTTAAAATCCCAGAATTTAAAAAAAGAAAGTCAAGGTGACAAGGAAGGAGGGCAAAATAACAGGAAAGAGAGCCTGAATATAGTAATTGTGTTTTATGATGTAGAAAAAATAAATAAATAAATGAGAGAGAGAGAGGAAGGAAGGAAAGCTAATAAAAATTAGCTATTGGTAACAGCATTTACTCCTTATATGTGGAAGTACTTTGGACAATTATTTACTATTTTTTACTTAATTTTAAGTTCTTTTTTCAAATGAATGTACTTCAAACTTAAATACAATTTCATGTTGGTATTGGGCCATAAAAATCCCAATCTTTGTTAAGGTGTAATGCTAAGTTTGATCAGTCGATACATTTCAGCAGCAATGAATTATTAAAATATGTCTTAGCTTCATCATTCATTAAATATCCTGTCCTCTGTTTCCTGCCTCATAAATTCTCAGCTATGCTAAAATGGTTTGCACTTTGTTTCATCCATACATGGTATATGTTCTTTTTATACTTTTAAACAATTTCTTGTCTTCAATTTATCTCTACTTTTCTCCTAAAAATTAATTCTTTCCTCATCATTAGAACAAGCTCAATTTATTCTGTAGGACCTGAAAGGAATCACCTCTTCTCAAGCTCTCTCTTTTATAAACCAGTAAATAAGGAGTAAATTAATTCAGTAAAGTCTTTATGTTCAGAAGTAAAGACAGTAGAACAAAAGTTACAGAAAACCAAATCATGTCTTTCAAACATGTACTGAGAAGACATTCATTTTAGGTTTTTATATAACCTTGATCCAATTACAAAGCTCTGAAGATATAGAAAATACATCTTATTCTCAGATCTAAATGATGTAAAGTGATAATGAAATCTCTGATACAACAAAATCACGTTAAATTCTAAGTCATTCTGTATATAGAATGAAATAAGCAATCCTAAGAGACAAGATTGAGCACATGTATAACACTTCCAGCTAAGCAGCAGGATATAGAACACCAAGGAGAAATATCCCAATACATGGTGAATGCCTACAAAATGCAAGCAAGTTTGATGCTGTCCAAGTTTGTACTCAGTTGAGAAATTAGATAACAAAGGTTGCCATGTGCATTCTGCTCTTTAATAAAACAGATGATATATGATAAGTAAAAGTCACATCCTCTTTCATGTCTTTCCTAACAATAACACAGACAGGAATATCTAGGAGGGCAAAAAAATCTCATGGTATTTTTCTTGGAACAATTTCTACCTGCACATGTGCATATAATTGAGAAACTTTATTTTCTTGACCAAATTAAGAAATAAATTTCTCCTCTCCATACAACAAATTTGTCCATGATAAAATTACCAATTTATTTGGCTATCTTTATGCCTAGTGTATACATATATATACACAATGTGTGTGTATGTGTGTGTGTGTGTGTAAAGAAAGAGCTATTTTGTATAGTTTTTAGGAATTTCAACTTCCTTACATCAGTTTGACAGAATTTACACTGAGCAGATTTCTTTAGTTATACAAATGTGTAATATATATCTCTTATTAGAATAAAAGAAAAAATAGCTCAAACTGGATTTAAGCAGCAGCAATGGAAAGAAAATGTTGAATGCAATCACATAAAACTTTAAAGAAAAACAAGTGGATTGAGTTAATTTCCAATTATATATGTAGGTTGTATTTAAAGGTACTTCTAAAATGTCAAGCATGATTGCATAGGAAAACTATAGTGTCCTGAAGTAGGAAAGAGAAGAGAAGCTGGCTTTGTAAGAAATATATCTTTGATTTTAATATTTGACTTTTACTAAAATGGATAGAACACAGAAATGAAAATGCCCAGTAAGAAGGTGGACATACAGAATTGCAGTTTGGTTAAAGCAAGATATGATCATCCAAGTGATGGAAAGTCAAAAAAGTGATAATTATAAAATGCTGAATTACATCCATGTTTAACAGATATTATAAATGACAGTGGCACCATAAGAATAGACAAAGAGAAAGGAAGATATAAGAGAATAAAGGTAATAAAAACCATGAAAGTCACAGGGAATTATGCCCAATATCTTGTAATAACCTATAATGGAGTATAATCTGGAAAAAACCTGAATCAGTGTGCTGTACATCTGAAATGAACACAATATTATAAATCAACTATACTTCAATAAAAAAAAGAGTAGTATGTTACTTGTGTCAAATGCTGTAAAAGACTGCAGTTTATGTATGAGAAGTCCATAGCTATATTTAAGGATATAGCTGTAGACTTCTCATTTCAAGATGGATTTTTTTTTTTTTTTTTTTTTTTTTTTTTGCAGTATGCGGGCCTCTCACTGTTGTGGCCTCTCCTGTTGTGGAGCACAGGCTCTGGACACGCAGGCTCAAAGGCCATGGCTCATGGGCCCAGCCGCTCCACAGCATGTGGGATCTTCCCAGGCCGGGTCATGAACCCGTGTCCCCTGCATCGGCAGGTGGACACTCAACCACTGCGCCACCAGTGAAGCCCCAAGATGGATATTTAAAGACATTTCCATACTCTTCTACTCTCAAAAACATCCCATAAACAATAAATAGAGCAAGAAAGCAAAGTTTAGACACCATCTTGAATGAAACTAAGATATACCTTAAACCTAAATAGTAAGTAGATAGAGGAAGCATAGGTGACTTAGCAAAATGGAAGAAAGATAATCCTTAAGAAATAATGAAGAGGAAGGAAGCCAATTAACCCTGTAGAACCCTAGAATGGTTCAAGTATGGAGAGCTCCAAGTATAGTGGAAGGCTAAGATGAGGCTGGGGCTGAAAACAGGTGGGTCTTTTCAAAATCTGTTTAAAGAATATTTGGATACCCAAATCCTATCTCATCCAGATCTGTCAAGCTTCCCAGAAAAATTTTTTATAGGTTCTGGAGAAACTTAGCCAATCAGATTCCAGACTTAGGAACACCAAGCAGAGAATAAACCCAGGATGAGATGTGGCATTCAAAACAAAATAGTTAAGTGATATTTTCATAGCCATCAGTGAGATCCACAGCCCCCTTTTCCTGTCCCAAATTTGTAAGACTAGAATAATCAGGAAGGACATGAGTGGCTCATTCTTTGGAGGTAGGAAACCGCACCAAGCAAAACATTTACAAATAATTTTGGAGTTAACAATGAATACATTCACTCTGCAGTGAAGCCCAAAACCCTGAAAGACCCACCCAGGCACACAGACTTCCAATCAGCTTTTCAGCACTTCACACTGAACATGATTGGATGGTTAAGAACCATCGGACATCCGAAAAAATATATTTAACTTTAAAAAAAGAATAGCAAAACAGAAAGGAAAAGGGAACTCTGAGGAAATGCAGAAAAAACTTTCAGGAAACCTTAATTAATATCCACAGACAGATAAAATGACATTGCAGCCATGAAATAAGAACAAGATGTTAAGAAAAATTTAAAATACAGCTTAAATTAAAATTCTTGTTAGAAGGGTAATTAGAAAAACTATAAGTTCAGGAAATTTACAAGAAAAGAGAACAAAAAGACAGAGATTTTAAGGGGAAACTCCAGGAATAGAAAACACAGTGGTGGTTGTCAGGAGATGAGAACACAGTAAGGGGATTGACAACAAAGGAGCACAGGGAAAGTTTGGGATATTGTGGTGACAGTTAAATGACTGCATGTATTTGTCAGCACATGAAACTTAAACTTGAAAAACGTGGCTTTTATAAATTATATAATTATATTCTTAAAAAAGGCAAAGAGATAGCGTCTTAATACTTTTGGTCTGCTAAAACAGATTACCACAGACTGGGTGATTTATAAATGACAGACATTTATTTTTCAGTTTTCGAGGCTGGGAAGTCCAAGGTGCTGGCTGGTGAGAGCCTGTTTTGTGGTTCATGGACAGTCTTCTTTTTGCTGCGTCCTTACATGGCAGAAAGGTCAAGGGAGTTCTCTGGGACCTCTTTTATAAGGGCACTAATCTCCTTCATGAGGGCTGCACCCTCATGACATAATGACCTTCCACATGCCCCATCTCTAAATATCATCACATTGGGGATTAGGATCTCAATATATGAATTTTGTGGGGACACAAACAGTCAGACTATAGCAGGTGAAAACTACAAAACAAAAGGAAAATAATTAGAAAATTAATTCAGGAAGCCAAGAATTCAACTAATAAGAATTATAAAATGAGAGAATTAAGAAAGGGAAGAGAGAAAAATTAAAGAAATAATAGAAGACACTAATCATCAGGGAAATGCAAATCAAAACCACAATGAGATATCACCTCATACCTGTTAGAGTAGCTATTATCAAAAAGACAAGAAATAACAAGTGTTGGTGAGGATGTGGAGAAAAGGGAACACTCATGCACTGTTGGTGGGATTGTAAGTTGGTGCAGCCAACATGGAAGACAGTATGGAGGTCTCCCAAACCATTAAAAATAGAACTGCAATATGATCCAGCAATTTCACTTCTGGATAGTTACCTGAAGAAAATGAAAACACTAATTTAAGAAGACATATGTATCCCTATGTTCACTACAGTGTTTGCTATTCACAATAGCTGAGGCATAGAAGCAACCTTAGTGTCCATAAATCGATGAATGGATAAAGAAGATGTGGTAAAAATATACAATAGAATATTACTCAGCCATAACAAAGAATGAAATCTTGCCATTGGCAATAACATGGATGAAACTACAGGGTATTATGCTAAGTGAAACAAGACAGAGAGAGACAAATACTGTATGGTCTCAATTATATATGGAATCTAAAGAACAAAACAAAATGAAAACAGACTCATAGATACAGAGAACAAATGTGTGATTCCTGGGGGGAAGGATTGGGTGAAACAGGTGAAGAGAATTAACAGGTAAAGACCTCCAGTTATAAAATAAATAAATTGGGATGTAATATACAGCATAAGGAATATGGTCAATAATATGGTAGTAAGTTTTTATGGGGATAGATGGTTACTAGATATATCATGGTGATCATTTTATAACATATACAAAGGTCAAATCATTAAGGATTTCATCAAAAACAGAATTTTCAGTGGCTGTATTAATTCTGGAAATTGGGTAGTTATAGCTATACTCCTGAGTTAGACAATGAATGATATTCATAATATCCTTAGGTATTATAATAATTAAATACAATTTAAAATAAACTCAGTAAGGAGTGCAATTTTTCAATAAGAGCTAAAATAAGAAGATGGTAATGGAGAAAATACTAGACTAAGAGTAAAGAGGCACATGAGTTTCAACCCTTGCAATGGCACTGACTACTGTCTCCATATCATTCAAAACTCTAAGTTCCAGGAGGGCAGGAAATGTTTGTCCTATTCAGCATTAAAACATCAATAAATATATGTTGCTTAACTGAAGAAAATGTCAAATCACTATGTAGTACACCTGAAACTAACTATATTTCAATTAAAAAATAGAAATAAAAGAAGAAAATTTTCCCAAACTGAAGAACCAGACTTTCTACATAAAAAAAGGTTTCACCTGGTGCCTAGCTCAATGAAAGAATAAAGACTTACACTAAGGCAAATAATTGAGAAATTTCAGAACACCGGGTATGAAAAGGTCAGAAAAAGGAGAAACATACAGTAAAACAGGAATCACAACAGCTTCTGAATTTTTACATAATATTAGATGATAAAAAAATCAGTGAGGCAATACTATCAAAATAATTAAAGGACCTTATAACCATTCTATTATTTTATATCTAGTCTCTGAAGGAAACAAAATAGATAATAAAAAATTATAATAAAAATTCTCAAAATAAAGATATTAAAAATTATATATTAAGAAAGTACATAATATACCTGAGAGTATCAACCCATAACTACCAACATCAACAGATAATCTAGTAAAATTCTGGACTTGAAAGAAAAAAAAAATCCTGTGGACATTGAGATAAAAGGAGTATATGAAGTATAAGGGAAAGAAAACAATTGTCTTTCAGAGTGGTGCTTTATTTCAGAAATAAATGGAGAGTATGATTAAGATGCTCAAAAAGAATGAAAATTTGAGCCAAAGATCATTCTTAACAAAACTGACTTTCAGTGTAAACTGTTGTCAATAGAAAAGAACTCACAGAAGGTGGTTACTATTAGCCCTTCTTCAGGAATCTATTAGAGAACAAATTTCAGACAATAAAAATGTCTAGAGGGACATCAACAGAAGAACTGGTGTGGAGCATTAAATAAGTAGTTATTTGCAGAACAAGGAAAAATGATGAAGGTTAGAAGGAAGAAAACATTATATGTTATGGCTATAAGCTCTGACAAAAAATTGAGGTTCATAGATATATATATGCAAAGACATTTTTTTCATTGTTTTCAGTAATCAGAATTGGTAATAATAGTTCCAGTACTGTTATTCTGAGAATGTTGTGTGTGATATGTGAGACAGAATAATCATGGAATATTCTAACACCCCCTGTTGTCCTTTAGAACCAAAATGAAATAAAGAGATAAGTGAAAATCCCAAGATCCAAAATTTGAATTAGCAATATCTGAATGAACACATCAGGTATTTCATCTTTAAAAATACATGATATTTCATAGTTTTTCCAGTGAGTAGGCCAAGAAAAGACAAATGATACATGAAAGGATCTTGGAGCATGACGAAGGAAGGAAGAACAAGAGAAGTAGCAGAATTTGGGTGTGTACACAATAAGGCCTCTTCCTCATGGGTTTTATAAGTCATATTTGATGATTAGAATGAAAATTATAATACTATCTGTTACTCAAAACAGTGATATTTATTTTTTCCAGTGATTTACTGAGACAAAATTGACTTATAGCATTGTGCAACTTTCAGGTGTACGGGTTGAATTGGAAACTTCATATATTGCAAAATGATGGTCACCATAGCTTTAGTCAACAACTCTTTCATGTCACATAATTACCATTTCTCTTTTGTGGTGAGAAGTTAAGATTTACTCCCTCAGTAATGTTCAAGTGTATAATACAGTATTATTTACTATAATCAACATGCAGTACATTAGATCTTGAGAACTTATTAAACTTAAAACTGGAAGTTTGTACTATTGCACCAACATCTCCCTATATCCCCCACCCATCAGGCCCAGGTAATCAGCATTCTAGTCTTTATTGCTAGGAGTTCAGCCTTTCAGATTCTAAATATAAGTGATATCATACAGTTTTCAAGACAATGATACTTAAATTTAAATATTTAAATTTGGGGGAGGGAAAGAGACCTAAATGGAGAGGAGGTTTTCACATTTCCTTTAAGAAGTAAAATGCTGCACAACAAGATTTCTTCTGCTGCCCATCTCTGCTCCTATGGCTCGGAACCACCTTGTCTTCTTCCAGCTGACTTTACATTTTCGAAGTTGAGAGAGAAGGCATCTAAAGCCTTCAAATATCATAGAAAACTTCTGTCATATTGTTCAGCAGCAATCTTAGCAATACTTTCTAATCTCTTCCAGAAAATAACTGTCAATCAGTTAGTAGAAAAACATTTAAAATTTAATTAAACTATTGATGGGGCACCTTCAAGATGGAGGAGAAATAAGACATGGAGATTACCTTCCTCCCCACAAATACATCAAAACTACATCTATATGTGGAACAACTCCTACAGAACACCTACTGAATGCTGGCAGAAGACCTCAGACTTCCCAAATGACGCCCTTAAGTGACCTACATGCAGAGGTGGGGCCAAATCCAAAGCTGAACCCAAGGGGCTCTGTGAACTAAGAAGATAAAGGGAAATTTCTCCCCACAGACTCAGGAGCAGTGGATTAAATCTGCACAATCAACTTGATGTACCCTGAATCTGTGGAATACCTGAGTAGACAACGAATTATCCCAAAATTGAGGTGGTGGACTTTGGGAACAAATGTAGATTTGGAGTTTGCTTTCTGCATTTAATTTGTTTCTGGTTTTACATTTATCTTAGTTTAGTATTTAGAGCTTATTATCATTGGTAGATTTGTTTATTGATTTGGTTGCTCTCTTCCTTTTTTCATTATATATATATATATTTTTTTCTTTTTTCTCTTGTTGTGAGTGTGTATGTGTATGCTTCTTTGTGTGATTTTGTCTGTATAGCTTTGTTTTTGCCATTTGTCTTAGAGTTCTGACAGTCCTTTTTTGGTTTTTGTTTGTTTTTTTTTTTGTTTTTAGTATAGTTTTTAGCACTTGTGATCATTGGTGGATTTGTTTTTTCCGTTTGGTTGCCTGCTATGTTCTCTCTCTCTTTTTTTCTTTTTTATTACTTTTTAATGTTTTTATCTTTAATAACTTTTTCTATTTTAATAACTTTATTTTATTTATTTAAATATTTCTTTCTTTCTTTCTCTTATTTTCTCGTTTTTCTACTGAGCAATGTAGGCTGAGAGGGTCTTGGACCTCTGGCTGGATGTCAGGCCTGAGCCTCTGAGATGGAAGAGCCAAGTTCAGGACATTGGTCGACCAGAGACCTCATGGCCCAATGTAATATCAAATGGTGAAAGCTCCCCCAGAGGTCTCCATCTCAAAACTAAGACACAACTCCACTCAACGACCAGCAACCTACAGTACTGGACACCCAATGCCAAACAACTAGCAAGACAGGAAAACGAACCCACCCATTAGCAGAGAGGTGGCCTAAAATCATAGTAAGTTCACAGACACCACAAAACACACCAACGGGCATGGTAGTGCCCACCAGAAAGACAAGATACAGCCTCATCCACCAGAACACAGGCACCAGTCCCCTCCACCAGGAAGTCTACACAACCCACTGAACCACACTTAACTCACTGGGAGTAGACACTCAAAACAACGGGAACTATGAACCTGCAGTCTGCAAAACAGAGATCCCAAACACAGTAAGATAAGCAAAATGAGAAGACAGAGAAATACACAGCAGATGAAGGAGCAAGGCAAAAACCCACCAGACCAAACAAATGAAGAGGAAATAAGCAGTCTTCCTGAAAAAGAATTCAGAGTAATGATAGTAAACATGATCCATAATCTTGGAAATAGAATGGAGAAAATACAAGAAATGTTTAACAGGGACCTGAAAGAACTAAAGAGCAAACAAACAATGATGAACAACAAAATAAGTGAAATTAAAAATTCTATAGAAGGAATCAATAACAGAATAACTGAGGCAGAAGAATGGATAAGTGACTTGGAAGATAAAATAGTGGGAATAACTACTGCAGAGCAGAATAAAGAAAAAAGAATGAAAAGAGTTCAGGACAGTCTCAGAGAACTCTGGGTCAACATTAATTGCACCACATTCAAATTACAGTGGTCTCAGAAGAAGAAGAGAACAAAAAAGGGACTGAGAAAATATTTGAAGAGATTAGAGTTGAAAACTTCCCTAATATGGGTAAGGAAATAGCTAATCAAGTCCAGGAAGTGCAGAGAGTCCCATGCAGGATAAATCGAAGGAGAAATATGCCAAGACACATATTAATCAAACTATCAAAAATTAACCACAAAGAAAAAATGATAAAAGCAGCAAGGGAAAAGCAACAATTACCATACAAGGGAAAATCCATAAGGTGAACAGCTGATCTTGCAGCAGAAACTCTGCAAGCCAGAAGGGAGTGGCAGGACATATTTAAAGTGATGAAAGGGAAAAACCTACAATGAAGATTACTCTACCCAGCAAGGATTTGATTCAGATTTGATGGAGAAATTAAAACCTTTATAGATAAACAAAAACCAAGAGAATTCAGCACCACCAAACCAGCTCTACAACAAATGCTAAAGGAACTTCTCTAAGCAGGAAACACAAGAGAAGGAAAAGACTTACAATAACAAACCCAAAACAATTAAGAAAATGTTAATAGGAACAAACATATCGATACCTACCTTAAATGCAGATGGATTAAATGCTCCAACCAAAAGACACAGACTGGCTGAATGTATACAAAAACAAGACCCATACCTATGCTGTCTACAAGAGACCCACTTCAGACCTAGGGACACATACAAACTGAAAGTAAGGGGATGGAAAAAGATATTCCATGCAGATGGAAATCAAAGAAAGCTGGAGTAGCAATTCACATATCAGACAAAATAGACTTTAAAATAAAGACTATTACAAGTGACAAAGTACACTAAATAATGATCAAGGGATCAATCCAAGAAGAAGATATAACAATTGTAAATATTTATGCACCCAACATAGGAGCATCTCAACACATAAGGCAAATGCTAACAGCCATAAAAGGGGAAATTGACAGTAACACAGTCATAGTAGGGGACTTTAACACCCCACTTTCACCAATGGACAGATCAGCCAAAATGAAAATAAATAAGGAAACACAAGTTTAAACGATCCATTAAACAGGATGGACATAATTGATATTTATGGGACATTCCATCCCAAAACAACAGATTACACTTTCTTCTCAAGTGCTCATGGAACATTCTCCAGGATAGATCATATCTTGGGTCACAAATCACGCCTTGCTAAATTTAAGAAAATTGAAATCATATGACGTATTTTTTCTGACCACAGTGCTATGAAACTAGATATCAATTACAAGAAAATATCTGTAAAAATTACAGACACATGGAGGCTAAACAATACAGTACTAAAAAGCAATAGATCACTGAAGAAATCAAAGAGGAAATCAAAAAATACCTAGAAACAAAAGACAATGAAAGCACAAACCATCCCACGACTATGGGATGCAGCAAAAGCAGTTCTAAAAGTAACTTTATAGCAATACAATCCTACTTCAAGAAACAATAAACATCTCAGATAAACAACCTAATCATACACATAAGGCAATCAGAGAAAGAAGAAAAAAAAAAACCTCAAAAGTTAGCTGAAGGAACAAAATCATAAATATCAGATCAGAAATAAATGAAATAGAAATGAAGGAAATGATAGCAAAGGTCAATAAAACTAAAAGTTGGTTCTTGGAGAAGATAAATGATATTGATAAACCATTAGCCAAACTCATAAAGAAAAAAAGGGAGAAAACTCAAATCAACAGAATTAGAAATGAAAAAGGGGAAGTAACAACTGACACTGCAGAAATACAAAGAATATTGAGGGATTACTACAAGCAACTATATGTCAATAAAATGGACAACCTGGAAGAAATGGACACATTCTTAGAAAAGCACAACCTTCCGAGACTGAACCAGGAAGAAATAGAAAATATAAAGAGTCCAAGCAAGCACAAGCCCTGAAATTCAAACTGTCATTTAAAATCTTCCAACAATAAAAGGCCCAGGATGAGACGGCTTCATAGGCGAATTCTATCAAACATTTAGAGAAGAGATAAAACCTATAATTCTCAAACTCTTCCAAAATATAGCAGAGGGAGAAACACTTCCAAACTCATTCTACGAGGTCACCATCTCCCTGATACCAAAACCAGACAAAGATGCAACAAAAAAAGAAAACTACAGGCCAATATCACTGATGAACATAGATGCAAAAATCCTCAACAAAATACTAGCAAACTGAATCCAACAGCACATTATAAGGATCATACACTATGATCAAATGGGGTTTACTCCAGGAATGCAAGGATTCTTCAATATATGCAAATCAATCAATGTGTAAACCATATTAACAAATTGAAGTATAAAAACCATATGATCATCTCAGTATGTGCAGAAAAAGCTTTCAAAAAATTCAACACCGATTTATGATAAAAACCCTCCAGAAAGTAGGCATAGAGGGAACTTACCTCAACATAATAAAGGCCATATATGACAAACCCACAGCCAGCATCATTCTCAATCGTGAAAAACTGAAAACATTTCCACTAACATTAGGACGAAGACAATGTTGCCCACTCTCACCACTATTATTCAACATAGATTTGGAAGTTTTATCCACAGCAATCAGAGAAGAAAAAGAAATAAAAGGAATCCAAATCAGAAATGAAGAAGCAAAATGGTCACTGTTTGCAGATGACATGATACTATACATAGAGAATCCTAAAGGTGCTACCAGAAAACTACTAGAGCTAATCAATGAATTTGGTAAAGTAGCAGACTACAAAATTAATGCACAGAATTCTCTTGCATTCCTATACACTAATGATGAAAAATCTGAAAGAGAAATTAAGGAAACACTCCCATTTACCATTGCAACAAAAAGGATAAAATACCTAGGAATAAACCTACCTAAGGAAACAAAAGACCTGTAGGCAGAAAACTATAAGACACTGATGAAAGAAATTAAAGATGATACCAACAGATGGAGAGATATATCATGTTCTTGGATTGGA
Source organism: Hyperoodon ampullatus (assembly GCF_949752795.1). Lineage (NCBI taxonomy): Eukaryota > Metazoa > Chordata > Mammalia > Artiodactyla > Ziphiidae > Hyperoodon > Hyperoodon ampullatus. Next base: position 34,667,327 of record NC_136914.1, read on the forward strand.
AGATTCAACATTGTGAAAATGACTCTACTACCCAAAGCAATCTACAGATTCAATGAAATCCCTATCAAACTACCAATGGCATTTTTCACAGAACTAGAACAAAAAAATTCAAAATTTGTATGGAAACACAAAAGAACCCGAAGAGTCAAAGCAATCTTGAGAACCAAAAATGGAGCTGGAGGAATCAGTCTCCCTGACTTCAGACTATACTACAAAGCTACAGTAATCAAGACAGTATGGTATTGACACAAAAAACAGAAATGTAGATCAGTGGAACAGGATAGAAAGCCCAGAGATAAACCCATGCACATATGGTCAGCTTATCTTTGATAAAGGAGGCAAGAATATATATTGGAGAAAAGACAGCCTCTCCAATAAGTGGTGGTGGGAAAACTGGACAGCTACATGTAAAAGAATGAAATTAGAACACTCCCTAACACCATACACAAAAATAAACTCAAAATGTATTAAAGACCTAAATGTAAGACCAGACACTATAAAACTCTTAGAGGAAAACATAGGCAGAACGAACACTCCATGACATAAATCACAGCAAGATCCTTTTGAACCTTCTCCGAGAGTAATGGAAATAAAAACAAAAATAAACAAATGGGACCTAATGAAACTTAAAAGCCTTTGCAAAGCAAAAGATACTATAAACAAGATGAAAAGGGAACCCTCAGAATGGGAGAAAATATTTGCAAACAAAGCAAATGACAAAGGATTAATCTCCAAAATATGCAAGCAGCTCACGCAGCTCAATATCAGAAAAACGAACAACCCAATCCAAAAATGGACAGAAGACCTAAATAGACATTTCTCCAAAGAAGATATACAGATTGCCATGAAACACATGAAAGGATGCTCAACTTCACTAATCATTAGAGAAATGCAAATCAAACTACAATGTGGTATCACCTCACACCGGTCAGAATGACCATCATCAAAATATCTACAAACAGTAAATGCTGGAGGGGATGTGGAGAAAAGGCAACCCTCTTCCACTGTTGGTGGCAATGTAAATTGATATAGCCACTATGGAGAACAATATGGAGGTTCCTCATAAAACTAAAAATAGAGCTACCATATGACCCAGCAATCCCACTACTGGGCATATAACGTGAGAAAACCACAATTCAAAAAGAGTCATGTACCACAATGTACGTTGCAGCTCTATTTACAATAGCCAGGACATGGAAGCAACTTAAGTGTCCATCAACAGATGAATGGATAAAGAAGATGTGGCACATATATACAATGGAATATTATTCAGCCATAAAAGGAAATGAAATTGAGTTATTTGTAGTGAGGTGAATGGACCTAGAGATTGTCATACAGAGTGAAGTAAATCAGAAAGAGAAAAACAAATACCGTATTTTAACACATATATATGGAATCTAAGAAAAAAAAAAAGGTTCTGAAGGACCTAGGGGCAGGACAGGAATAAAGACGCAGACATAGAGAATGGACTTGAGGACACGAAGAGGGGGAAGGGTAAGCTGGGATGAAGTGAGAGATTGGCATGGACATATATACATCTATATTTTATATATATACCAAATGTAAAATAGACAGCTAGTGGAAAGCAGCCACATAGCACAGGGAGATCAGCTTGGTGCTTTGTGACCACCTAGATGGATAGAATAGGGAGGGTGGAGGGAGACACAAGAGGGAAGAGATATGGGGATGTATGCATATGTATAGCTGACTCAGTTTGTTATACAGCAGAAACTGACACACCATTGTAAAGCAATTATACTCCAATAAAGATGTTAAAAGAAAAAAAAATAATAAAATGCTGATACCACTAGGTGATGTCACATATGAATATTGTAATACCCAGAGCCACCACTAAAAATGCTATACCAAAAATCACTATAAATAAAGCATGACAGATTTCTAATTTTAGATAATCACAGAAGGCTAAAGCACATCAACTATGTTTGAATTAGTTCATAATGGTTTTTTAAAACACTAATTGTTGCATTAGAGGAGGACAGGGCATGAAATTTTTGCCTATATAATTGTGTAAATAAAGGGGAGGAAACATACATTTATCCTGCCTTTCCTGTATGAACTAATTCTTCTCTCTGGGTAGCCCAAAAAAAAAAAAAAAAAAAGTAGAAGAGTGGAAGGATTTTTTTTTAATTATATAAATGAAAAAAGAAAGATACAATATCATCATTTTGTAACTCTCAAGGAGTTAATACTCATTATAAGCATTAAGTATCAACAGCTCTTAATATTTTTAAAAAGTTAAAACCAGACATGATGTGCATCCTGATAAAAGAACATACCACCAGCAGAGAGATCTAACTCCAGTCTGATTACACATCTAGACCCAGCTGCCAAGTAGAGAAACATAAAGACAATGGAACAGGTTGAATGCACCACAAGTCTCCAAATCAGCAAAGTCACACTCTTATGATGATCTATACCAGTTAAAGGGTATAAGTTCTTCTTCAAATAGATTATAAGGGAAATAAAGAAATTGAAAGGGAACCTGTAGACTAAAGGAGACTTAAAAGATATATCACATTTTTAAATGGGCCAGACTAAACTATGGTGTCTAGGAATGCACTCTTAGCTGATACAACCACATGGAAAAGTAGTTATTATAAAAATCTGGGTGATGGTTATATATGAAGAATGCAACAGGCCTACGACAAGGGGCTGGGCACATGGATAGCTTCTGGGACCACTAGAAATGTTCTATTTCTTGACTTGGATGGTGATTCCAAGGGTATTCAGCTTACAATTCACTAACCTATATGTTTGTTTTGTCTGGTTCCCTACATCTGAATTTTATTTTATAATTCTTAGTTCTAAAAAAAATTAAACTTAGATCATGTGCATTAAGTTAGTACTACATTAATTTTATATATGTTACAGCAAAAGAGACTGATGTCAGACAGGTAATACTAACTCTTTCAGCATAACTTCCTCAGCATGTTCTGAAGATAACTAAGCACTAAACATTGTTTATTTGTCACAAGATTTTTTTCATCACAGAATTATTTCTAACGTGATCTATTTGCTGAAGCTTAATGACTTGACAAGGCATGGGTTCTGACTTCAGACCGACCTAAATTTCAATCCTAATCCCACTTCTTTTTAGTTTTGTGACTCAGCCTTTCTGATTTTCAGTTTCCTTGTCTGCACAATGATTCCCAATTACTGATACTGTTGTTTTTAAAGATACTAAAAAAATACCATCTGCTATTATGATTATAGAAATTACTTTCATAATTCTAATATTTACTTTAACAAAATAATAAGGCCCCAAATACTGACTGTTTCATAACAAAGAAAACACAGAATTTTGGTTAGAATTAATATTTTTATTCAATTTCCCATTAATAGCTTCCACATATTTTGAACCAATGAGAAATATTACAGATTTTTATTTAACTATTTTTTATTATTACATCTTTTTATTATGAGATCTTGTGGCTGTGGTGACAAACACATTAAAACGTACCAGATTCCTGGAGGCCACTAACAAAGGGATAAGGCCACCAGGAGACTGGCTAGAGGTGACCCGAAGTTGTTGGAATGAGCTCTACCAAAGCAGTAAAAAGCACATGATGCAGAGCTGGGGAATGTATTCCTGTGCCTCTTGTTTTTCTCTTCAACTGAATCTCTTTCTCCCTGCCTTCAGTTCCCTGGGACATTCTTCTAAAGTTGGATGCAAGATCTTCATGTCTGATTTGTAAGCACAACTTTCTGTGCTTGTTTTTCATTTGAATAACTGCCTGATGTGGAGGAGGCCTCATCCTCTAACTTCTGGTTGCCAGGACTAGTGCAGTCAGTTTAAGTCACAAATCAGAGGGTACAGAAATGATATTCTGAAGCATAACTGTATTTTAAAAATGTTTTCTCTATGACAAAATGTGTTTCCCAGTACGCATTTTGCACTTGAAAAGGGAGGATGAACTCCACCTTGAGAAGGAGGTGGATATGACCTATGAGTATTTCCAGAAAAAGAGAAATAAGAGAAGCTCACAGAAATTCGAAAGGTAAGAGAAGCAGCAGGGGAATCAGCCATGAAAACTGTTCCAGCTCCCACACCGTGTGTTGAAACAGCAAATGGTACAGGGGTGCTGAGAGAAAGATGAATGCAGGGAGCATTTGGAGATCTGAGAGGGAGGTGCTGGCCTAGTCGACCTCCTCCAAAGTGGGGTCGTGCAAGTTAGTACTCCCCAACCCCCGAGGGGTGAGGAACATGGTGCGGATATTCTCTGAGCCCGGCGCAGGATGAAAAGGTAATCGACAGTGCTGGATAAGATTTCCAAGGGAGTTACCGCAATAGAGTCGAAATGGTCCTGAAATGAAAAGCTGAAGGACAGACTGCCAGGACAGAATGGACTGTAGACCTTGGGAGTTTCAACCATGGAGAAACTCCATGGGGTTTGCATCAGTAGGGACCCAAGTTCATCATCCCTGATTTCCACAGTGAACGCTAGCCAAGGAAACAGCAGTGGGCACAAGAGCAGCATCTTCACAGCCCCAGCAGAGGCCAATGAGAATCCAGGGACGATGCTCAGATCTGAGGCTTCCTTTCACACAAGATCATGATGTTAAAAAACAACCTCTCCCCTGCTCCCATGCACCCACATAACATCCCAGGGAGTATATGAAACAAAACTGATCAGACAAGGAGGTGAACTTACTGAACAATTAAGCAAAATGAGAGTGGGATAAGTACTTGGTGCTTTAAGTACCCATCACCACACCCAACACCACCACCAGCATACAGTGGAAGCTTGAAAAATAGGACAGAGAAAAGAAAAATGCTTAGGTTTTGTTTCTGGTTTGTTTTTGGGGTTTGGGGGGCATATATAGTACAGCGTAAACTTGTGAGGTCTTATACAAGAATTTTTTTGATAAAGTTTGTATAATTAAGGCTGTTTTAACATTCTAATCAAAAGTTGTACGCATACCCAGGTAACATGTGTCGTACTGTACAATTGATAAGAGCAGTAGTGTATCTGACCAACATTTACACTGTAGCTTTCACAGATTTTTCCATACATCAAACAGTTCAACGTCACAATTCATAATGCAGTGCAGCAAACTTATCATCTCAGAGGAAATTTAAATTTTCAAATCAGTGTATACAAAATGGACAGCTTTATTCACAGAGTCAAAGGAATAAGGAATACACTACTGATATTAATGTATTAAAGTGTATGGTTAATGTATTAATAATTTAATAATTATATAAATAATATATAATAACATTTGATTTATACATTACATAAACAAAATAATTATAGAATTATTATTAATGGATTGTTTTAAAATATTTTTCTGACAAGTAATTCTAAATCTGTTCAATAACAACTGATTATAAGTAAATTCTAAAGAACAGGAGGGATTCTGAATCATGGATGTCAGAACATCCAACTTCATGGTCTTCATGTCGAGCCTGGCAGCTGAGCTTCATCTCCTAAGTTGACATGTGGTCACTGCAGACATGGATGAATGTCCCTAATTCAAAAGTTTTATAAGTTATCTCTGTTCATGAATCTGCCCTTTATCTTGAGGTAAACAGCTATACAGTTAGAACTTTATAAAGGTAGGAGTAAAGGATAAGAAATACTTTATTAGGAATACTCACTTTCTACCCACAAAAATATTTCAGTTGAGAATCTCCCAGTATAAAGAAACAATCTAGAAGAGATGGTGGCAGGAGGAACAAGTTAAATAACATTTTTAGAGTGGAAAGCAAATGGCGACATGCTGAATAGCTGAAACGGCTGTGCTAAGGGTTCAAGAAAATGGGGTGTGGAGCGTGGACTACTTTGGGGAGTTTCTCATCTCAAATGTCTCTGTCTTTTCATTTTATTCTTTTATGCTTCCCCAAGACAAGTTCCAGAGTTAGCAGAGATAAGTGGCATGAAATACTGGACTGCAAACATGTCACTACCTATTCCACAGTGTACAACCCTTGTCTGACTGTCATGCAAAGTTAAGTCCCATTTAGTGTTCTACTTGCATTCAAACTCTTATCAGTCATTCCTCTGACATGCTTAATGATCAACTTAGTATAGATTCTGCTTTGCTACTAAAAGCCATACAGGGGATCATACCCTTTGCTTATCAATTATCCGGCCACCAGCTAAGAACTTGTCTTTGCCTCAAGCCACTTCCTCTTTGTGTAAATATAGTACCTCAGACTGAACTGCTGAATGGAGGACTATCCTCTGCAGAGTATGAAGCCAGCCATTGCAGTCTCCAATATGGGCTCATTTGAATGCATTAACTTTGGAGAAAGAAAAAAATAAACCCAATAGAAATCTAACTGTATAAAAAATTAAATTTAGAAGTTTAAGAAAATTCAATTAAGCTCAGAACAGAAAACTACCAAATTGCAATTCAATTCTCCTGTTATTAAAACTATTCTACATCATTCCTAATACATTTGTCATGTAATACAGTCAGTGCCTTGGCTTTACAGTCTCAAGAAATGTAACTATTCATAAACCCATGAAATATATTATAAATGATATTTTATTCGTTGTTCTTCTTACAAGTTAAATTCTTCAACTGTATTCATGACTAAAAAATGTCATCTATAAAATAAGGATAATAATTATCATACTTCAATGCAGTCCTACTAGAGAATGGACTTGACAATACAGGGAGGGGGAAGGGTAAGCTGGGACAAAGTGAGAAAGTGGCATGGACATATATACACTACCAAACGTAAAATAGATAGCTAGTGGGAAGCAGCCACGTAGCACAGGGAGATCAGCTCCCTGCTTTGTGACCACATAGAGGGGTGGTATAGGGAGGGTGGGAGGGAGGGAGGTGCAAGAGGGAAGAGATATGGGGACATATGTATATGTATAACTGATTCACTTTATTATAAAGCAGAAACTAATACACCATTGTAAAGCAATTATACTCTAATAAAGATGTTAAAAAAATAATAATAATTATCCTACTTCAAAGGGTTGCTGAAGAAAAAAATTTAAAAGTACTTAGAACAGTATCTAATACAGAATAAACACATTATAAATATTTGCTGTTGTTAATGTTATTTATTCACTTCCCTAATACAACTGGTAACACTATTAGAGATCACTTTGCAGTCACTATACTACTATATGCATATGTTTTTTTCTGGAGTGCTTATAGATCATAAGAAACATACTTCCTTTTACACATTATTTCAATAATGTGTAAAACACATTTTAAAAGACTTTCTCAGGTATTATAAAGCAAATAAGATGAAAAGAAAGTATTTGAGGTTATCATTTCTTCAAAAGAAAATAATTTCATTTGTCTAGGTGAATTGGACACGGAAAGAATTTATCTATAGTTTTTGTTTACCAAAGGTATTTCTTTAAAGCAAGGGTCAGCATACTTTTTCTGTAAAGAGACAGATAGTAAATATTTTAGTCTTTGTGGGCCATAAATTCTCTGTTGCAACTGCGAAACTTGCCATTGTAATGCAAAAGCAGCCACAGCCTATCTATAAATGAACGTGTGCGGCTGTCTCTTAAGCAGGCAGCAGATGATTATTTACATAGGAAACAAAATCTAATAGACCATAAAAGAACATGCACCTATGGCATAATGAACAATCTTTAAGAACTCAAAACCTTTTAAATCTTGTAAGTCACACTTAGGATTGCTTGCCCACTAATTCTTCAGTATGGTCCCTCTGTTAGTACCACTGCTGGTCTCTACATACCAAATGGGGACATGTTGACCTTCAGCACATTCATCTGTACCTCCTCCTCCTCTAACCACCCTGATTGACAGCTGAACTCCACTGATTCTGGGAGAATGCACCCCGGCCTTGCTTTCTGCACATTCCTCCTTAGATCAGTACAGATTTAAAACTATTGGCTTAACTTAGAGGCCAAATTCACAAAGCTGTACTAATTCAGCTCTAGCCAAGTCGACTCTTTCTGGGATATTTATTAGATTAAGTGAAGTTCTGACAAATTCATAATGAGCAGCTAATCATGAATTTTACATTCTGATGGGGAAAAAAAGAGGTTGCCAAATGTCAGACTACTTAGAATTTAGTTGTACAAACCAGAAACTAACTGATATCAAGGGTGGAAAAATACTTATTTTTGTTATAGAACCTTTTTCTTCACAAATACTCTATAGACATTACTTCATAAGTCCTGAGCCAAGAACAGCAGGTACTATTAGATTTATTTCTAGAAGGAGAAGTTCAGACATCAAGAAGTTAAGTGTAATAGAAAGTCAGCTTTTGGCTGGAAAGAAAAGAGAGATTTCCTGAACTCTCCAGTCACTGTAATATCTACTACATGACTTCTTTTTATATCTGGATATTTCCAAAGAAAAGCAACAAAATGAGTTATTCTACTTAAACTCACTTCTCCTGAGAAAAGTCAGATTTGCTGAGGCAAAACTCATGCAAAATTTGTCTATTTCTTTACAGCTGATAAAATATCAGTTTCCCTCAGAATACTCTCATTTCCTTTTATGACATACTCTAAGGGAAGATACTGATTTTCACAGCTGCAAAAGAAAATTGAGTATGATGGTGCCTTAGGCCAAGCTGAGAATCACTAGTTCAGCAATGCTGACCAGTGTTTGGTCACCAAGCCAAAAACTGGCGCTGCCTGTTGTCCATGTATGGCAGAAGCCTTGACACTATTTCTGTCATTATGCTCTCTACTTGTTTTAGGAAGGTTGAATGGGATGACACTACATTTGGCCCACCTACATTTGTGAATTAAATCAGCTGTTTTAATTACCCAAGTCCATTGCCCCAAGGGGATTATTAAAATTCTAAACTATTTCCAGGGAACTTGATAGAGGGGAAAAGCAGACTCATCCTAAAATTTGGATGTGTTGTTCCTGTCTCTTCTGCACCACAATTCACAGTTTTAACAATGAAGTGCAGATCAGGCACAAGTTAAGACAAGTACAGTAGGAAAGACAGGACCTGACGGGATCCTCAGACTGTGATCCATGCTGTCTGTGCTTGTGATGAACACTTTGGACATGAACCAATGCTTCCAGTGCAAGGGCTATGTGATAATATTTATTTTTCACAGCTTTCAAATTCTTTTGTAAATTTTTGATATTTTAAAGCAACACAAGAAGAGCATTTTCATTCAGCAACCATAATCCCATCACACTGAAACTTTTCAACATTACTTAACCTAACAGGGCTTACATAATCCTAAACTTTCTCCTATGCCATTACTTTTGTCTGGGATGCCCTGCCTCCCCATCTGGCAAATTCCTCCTTTTGTCCAATAGCCTCTTTTATTAGAATGATTTTCACAGTGTGTGATCACTTTTGTTTACATGTCCATCTCCCCAGTTAAATCACAGGCATTGAGAAATCAGAAGCTACATCTTCTGATCTTCTGTATCAGTTCACTCACAGCACCTAGAATAGCATTTGACACAAGAAGGTGCTTGTGTGAGGTTGAATGAATGGTTTAGCCAAAATATTTTGATTTTCTTAGGCTAAAAAACCCCTCAGATCTCGCTCAGTTCTGACTTTTAGAGAAAGAAAGAGGTAAGTGACATGTCCAAGGTTGTACAGCAAAGTGCAGGCCTCCTGACCACCTTTTCATTCTGTACAAGCCACACCTTAGGAAATAACTCTTAAAAGATTACATTTAGTACAAAATAGACAGCCACTTACCCTTCTCCACAAAGCTACACATACCTATTTAAGTAAGAGGAATGGAAAAAGAAAGAAGGAAAAGGAAAAAGGAAAGCAATAGGAGGAAGCAATAAACACTCCTAGACCAGGGCTTCTCAACCTTGGCAGTATTTGACATTTTGGACTGGATAATTCTTTGTTGGGGGCTGTCCTATGCACGGTAGGATGTTTAGTAGCATCTCTGGCTTCCATTCCCTAGATGTGTGTAGCAACCCACCTCCCCAGCTGTGACAACCAAAAATATTTCCAGATATTGCCAAATGTTCCCTGGGGGCAAAATTGCTCCTTGGCTGAGAATGACTACCCCAGGTGAACAATCTCAGAGGAGGTAATCTTCTACATTACTTCAAGCAAAGTGCCAATAAATTAGCATGTACTGGCTTCAAACCAATATTCTCATATTAAGCATAGAAGCCAGAATCTAAAATGCTTAATCTTCTTACATTTTTGTTAATCTGTTTTATTAAAAACAATGATGTCACTTGGTCTGTGGTTGCTAATGCAATAGCTAGAGAAGGAAAAAAAAATTTTTAAACTAGCTAAAATTTCCAGTTCTAAAGGGAATTAAACACACTTAATATGTTCTAGAGATAATCTTAATAATTTTTATTTTAGTTTTATTTTGAACTTGCTTAAAGGCCCTTCATCAGTATCAAACATAAGAATCACAAATTCAATATTCCTACAAAACACAGTCTAAGGAAGTAAAAGGAAAACAAAAGGTTTGAAAGAGTAAGCTAATATCCTTCACTTGATTTTAGTATGTATCTTCCAAAGGCCATGCCTTCCTTCATTGAAGCAAAAGTTTCCAATTGAGATTTTTATATACTTGTTTTTTTATTATTATTTTTTTAATTCTTAAAGGTAGCTTCAGTAGTTAGAGTTCTGCTCTAGATTCTAAATAAGTAATATAATGTGAAATTCACATTTCAAAACTGTAATATCAAACATGAATAGTCAATGGCCAGAGCTATTATTTTTTATTTTGATAAAGAAGCTGGAATTAATTTTAAAAAAAGAATAGCATAAACCTAGTATTCTCCACTCATCTAGTGCAATAAAACCTTATCATGATTTAATAAACAGAGTCCAAAACTGTAGTTGCTCAATTGTATAAACAATAATGTTCCAATATTGCAAAGTTAGTGAAGCAACAGTGTTGGACAGTACAGCGATCTGGCTGGGAGTTCTTGGGGTGTGACTTCCAGCTCCTGGCTCTGGTATGGCAACACTGGGTAGCACCTGTCTACTTTGGCTTAAATATCAATGAAAAGAATGCATGGCACTAATGCCAGCTGAAATGTCCAGAACAACAGTAGGAATCCCTGAAAACTAGGTGATTGTCATCACTAGATTGTGCAAATTGAACCTAAAAGATATTCAAGACTCACCCTCTGCCTTCTGTTTCTTGAGACAGAGTGGCCTTCTGTTTCCCTCCCTGAGTCACCTTCTCTCATAGGAACTTTAGCCAGAGTATAAGAGTAAATTGCCAATCACATTATTTCCAAATTTCATTTCTTCTGGGGTTTTAATATTCATGTTTTAAATACATTTAAGAGGAATATTACAGCTTTAAATATAAAATTTTTAACTGCAAACCTTTCCCATCCAGCTTGCTATCTCCTGAGTAGGTCTTAAAACCTGAATTCATATGTTAAAAAAAAAAAAACGATAGATACAGATAAAAAGATAGCTGGATAGAAAAAACCTACACACACACACACAGAGAGAAGCACAATTTGATATCTTACTTCTATTGCAACCCACAGGTTCCCAAGTTAGCTGAGAATCTGGGATGCTACAAAGGCTTGCAAGTCAAAATTACTGTCATCAACTCTTTGACCCATGATAGTATTCAAAATTTAACCTTTCATGTAAATTGCATTATTTTTCTATGCCAAAGCCTTACTGAATAGCATAGAAACAATTTTCTGATTTACTTTTCTAATAATTAATATCATATGACTATACTTAAAATAATACTTATTTATATAATATTTAAAATAATACTTTATTTAAAACTTTGAAAACTGACAGATAAAATGTTGATAATCTGCTTATTCCAAAAGTCAGCAGTTTCTGATTATTGACTAAGAGTGAAAACAAGTTTTTGCTGTATTTTGGGGTTTGATAATATATAAAGCATCATCATGTTTAGAGAAAATTTCCCATTTTTCCCATTGCCCTATGGCTGGGAGGTAGGGCTACTGCATGTAACTGTAGTACTATTTATTCATCTGCGATGGTTTCCAGGTGGCACACGGAGGCCTAAACCTAGCCCAGTCTCTGTGCCAAGTCACACTTGAAAGGAAGAGTCTATTGGTGCAATTCTTCTGCTCAGAGAAGGCACTGTTTTTGGTAATTTATTCAAAGACAAATACAAGCTAGTTAATGATATTCCTACCTGAGAGACAGAGGTACACTACAGCAGCTTGAGAATCCCTCAAATGCAGAAAATCAGGCAGAGGAAGGAATGTCAATTGACCAGAGGTCGACTCTCAAAACCTGTTCTGGCTACCAGATTCTAACCCTCAGAGAAGAGCAGCCTCTGTCTAAAGATCACATTCCAAATTTTCCAGTTTTTACACAGATATAAATTCTGAAAATCATAAGACAATGCTAACAAATAACCCAAATTATTGAAGTAATGCTCTGTTTTTTTTAACTGTTTTGTCTTTGTCAATATCAGTTTCTTTATGCAACAGGGAAAATTTGAAAATTCACTGTGACACATTAATCTCCTTTGAGTTTATGGTGCCTATGATTGATATGTTTGAAGAAAATACTTGTGAGATGCCCCATTGTCCAGTGAGGACCTGTAAGTCTAAAGAAATCATTCTAAAATCTTGCAGTGGGAAAACTGAAAACAAGGAAGGAAAGGAAGCAGATAGAGTCAGAGGAAGAAAGGGAAGGGAAAAGATGATTATAATAAATGAAGAAAAGGGAACAATGGAGAACCCAATTTTCCACCTCAGGGTAATTACAGAATGGTATACAATGTTCATGCAAATATTGCACTTTTTAAACCACTCTTTCAATTGCAGGCTTCAAAAAATAAACAACCAATAACAAAGAATCACAGAAGTATTTGATGTTAATAAGTTTAAATAGTTTCAAAACATATTCCTCTTAAGTTTATGATGTTTAAACTATGAATGCCAAGATAAATGAGTTCCTTACCTCCTGCTACCCATTCATTTTTGGTGTTTTTCTCCCTTCCAGTGTTCTTGGTGTGTGCTGTCCTCCAGGTTTCAGAACTCCAGTCAGCTCTCCTGAAATCAGCCCTGACAAGCCACAGCAACCCTGGTACAATGAGCTCTCTGTCTTTCTATCATCCAGCAGCCTTCCTGAACTCATCTCCGACAGAAAAATTCACCTTTGACTGCTATCCTGTTTATGCAATTCAAGTTTCTTTGTATTTCTTCTCAAACTCTGCTTACTTTCCTTTTTATTCATTACTTTTCTGGTTCTGCCCTTCTCTGAGTTTTCATTCTAAACATGTGGTGAGATTCAATAAATTTTTCTTTAGTTGTAAATGGTAGTGACAGATACAATTAAAGAGTTTCAAACCACAGAACTGTCTCAGTTAATGCACAGCCATACACTCCTGTCAACACTGACTGTGGTTTAGTTACTAACTAGGACCAAAGACTGCTCTCTTTTCTCTGGTCCACAGCTGAGAGCTCCACCTTGTCTTACTACAAAACACCAAGGGAAGGGTGTCCAAACTCTTTCTACAAAACCTGCCAGGATGTCTATGTGATGTAATACCGACAAAGAAGGTCCACAAAATATAAAACGTAAGGTCAGGAGACAAAGTCTTACCAACCTTGGAAAGTAGGGGAGTAGAAAGAAAACAGAGTGGAGAAAGGGAGAGAAGGAAGTGGAGAAGTTAGAGAGTGTAGGGGAGAGAGAGGAGAGAGGGTTGACAAAGGCAGTCTGATTCCAGTATATGCTGTGGTAGCTAAAGCTGCTTTTTGTAAATATTTTGATGTTGTTATTCTATGTATTTCAGCCCACTATATATTAATTGCTGTGTTTCTTACTCTTTTTTTCACATTTAAAAAAATTCTTTTAAAATTTTTATTTTTTTTAGCCACACCATGCACCATGCAGGAGAGGATCTTAAGTACCCTACCAGGGATGGAACCCGCACCCCCTGCAGTGGAAGCATGGAGTCTTAACCACTGGATGACCAGGGAAGTCCCTTCTTACACTTTTTAAATAAAAGTTATATAAGGAAGATGTCCTTCTCTAACGTTGCTGGATAAAATACCCAGAGTATTTTAAATGTTTTGTTCTAAATCTTGCCCAAAAGATTAACAAATTTTCTACAGTCTGTTACAGTTAACATAGTACTTTTACATATTTACTCTCATTTCGTCCTCACAACAACCTAGGAGGGTAGACAGGGAAGGGAATCAGATCTGATACTCACAGAACTTAAATGACTCTCTTTTAAACTGATTATGGGAACCCTAAAATATACCTGGGGCTTTTTGCTTTAGGTATTTTCCAGTACTTATTATTTTAATATGTTATGGATTGGATTCAATGAAGGAAAATAGCAATATGTGAAACATCACTTTATATGATATAAGTTTAAACTTGTTTATCAGAGTTAGATGCAAGCCATTAGATAGAAAAACAGAAACCAGTTTGAATCTTTACTTACTGTAGAACTTTGTTGTCCTTTCTATATAATGAAATATTATAACTTTACACAAAAGTTCTAGAGTTCAACAGTACAAGAAAATTATCCTCTCATTATCTTTAAACACCATAACCTTGTAACTTATAAACAGTTAGAAGAAAACTGTTTGAAAAGATATTTAGATCCCGAGGACTTAATGAGAATAAACTTGATGGTATTATGATATTTTCTATTATTTCATCATTTTCTCCTCTTCTATTCTTAATGAAAACTACATCTTAATACAAGCATCATATTACAACTTCTTTATTTTACCCCAAAGGAAAAATCCAATCCTAGCCTCGTGTAATTTATCACAAATGAACATTATTTCTACTATTTCTATTATCCATTTGTACACATCAGTTTTTTCTGATACAATCTACTGAACTGTTGTCTTTGGGAATTCCTACATGATTGACATTTCATGAAGTAACATCACTGAAAAGAAATAAATCTGTACTAAGCAACAATGCTCAACAACAATGTCAAATTACAGCAAAATTAAAGCTTTTCTCAAAGATAAAATCTTGCAGCTTTGCCCACTTATGCATTTATGAGTACATTTATGCTCATCTTTAAAGTTCACAAAAATTTTAAATTAGACTTTCTAAGTTTTCTCTAAACTATCATTGATGGAAATTTTCAAAGTAACTCCAGTGTCCTTAAAGTAATATTTTCATGAAATTGAAAATATTGATGGGTAATCCTAAGGAAACAACAAATTGAGCACATTATATCTTTGCACTGTGCTTTTCACCAGAGATACATGCAAATTAACACTTGAGAAAAGCTTCTAAAGTTTTATTTTATGTCAAAGGCAAAATTTTGGGGTATGATGATGACAAACACCACACACTGGAAATAATCTTTTATATGGCTGACTTCATACAGACCTAAATCACTGAAGGGATTTAGCTGCCCCTGTTAGGAAGTCACTTACATTGATTCTGACCTCCCATCATGAGAAGTCCTGGTGCTTCTTCTTGAACTTCAAGGGGTCGGGCAGCCCAGGCATTGCCCCAACACTGCTTAGAGCAGTGGTCAGTCTGGAAGTAAAGAAGCACAGTAGTATCCCAGAGTGAGTGTTTTAAACAAGGCCTTCAAGAGGCACTACCCTTGAATCCATGTTTGGCCACATGTCACTTGAGACTATAACATTATCCAGCCACAGCAAGAAATGGTGATGAACACCTAGAATAAACTGTATTTTTCAAAAGGATATATCAAAAAAGGTTTATAAACAGATTTTCCACATTTTGATTCCTTTGGAAATTAGCTGTAATGGCATGACAATATTGTAACTCCATATTTTAAAAAATTCTGGAATACATAGAAGGCAAGTTAACTGTAGATAGTATATGAATAATGTTGTCTATAAATGAGAACAAAATCATAAGAATTAATATAAAATAGATAAAATTATCTTACAATAGGTAAAATTACTTTAAATATTTATTTTTTATTATATGATCTTTAAACTTAATATATGTCCCATAATTAAAACTAGTCTATTACACATATAGTACATTATCACAGAAAAAAGTTAAATATAATATAATAAATATGTAGTGCATAAAATTTAGAGTGGCCAACTAAAAGTGCACTGTACTTTCTCCTGGCCAGAAATAACTCTGTTTATGGAGCAGCTTGACCAATCCAGTTCAGGTATCTAGGGGCTAAGCCAATATCTTCACTCATTCCCCAGTGCTTCAGAAAATACAAATGTACGATACCCGTGAGGCTCATCCACCAAAACAAGGCCTGACTACACATGATAGATCTCTCCCAAGGGTTTTGAGGACCACACGAACTCATTAAGAAAAACACAGTCTGGAGTAAACAAAGGAAAGCAGTGTGTGAGAGTGGAAAAAGCACTGGCTTAAGAGGAGACCAAGATTCTTTTTTAATTCTGAAGGCAAATAGTCTATGACTTCACCAAGATCTAGAGCACTTCTGTTTCCTTTCTAAATGTTGCCAAAAAACAAAAAACAAAAACAGATGGATGATTCTGACATTGACATCATGGTAGAATCACCAGGGGAGCTTTTGAAAACTAGGACTATTCAGGCCCTATTCACAGAGATTCTAATTTAATGTATCTGGAGTATGGCATTAGTAATTTTTTAAAACCTCCTGAAATAAGGATTTAAAACCACTAATTTAGAATTCCAGAAGATCTCAAAGCTTCCTTCCAACCTTCCAAATTTTATGATTCTGTACAGTGAGCTCATTTTGTCACGTTGAAAACTATGAAATATGATTAAAAAAAGAATTTGAGATGATACACAAAGAAAGCATTACACAACTACTGAACTACAGTACATAAAACTTTGACATTTGTTTCTCCTTCAAATGATATACTATTATCTTATATGTATATGTATGCTGGGGTGTATAAAATATATTTAATATTTTAAAATAAAATGTATTTGCTTTATTTATGTATATATCCCAGCTCACATTTTGATTAGTCTGAAGTGATGCCTACTACAATTAAGAATATCTTTATCCACTTAATATGAAAAAGTAGCATCTTTTTTTTTTTTTTTGCGGTACGCGGGCCTCTCACTGTTGTGGCCTCTCCCGTTGCAGAGCACAGGCTCCGGATGCGCAGGCTCAGCGGCCATGGCTCATGGGCCCAGTCACTCCACAGCATGTGGGATCTTCCCAGACCGGGGCACGAACCCGCGTCCCCTACATCAGCAGGCGGACTCTCAACCACTGTGCCACCAGGGAAGCCCAAAAGTAGCATCTTTACACTGCAATTTTTTAAAGTTACACTAATGATTGAAATTTTAATTTCTCACCCTTTTAAAATTCTATATTCCTTACATTTTGAGTTGTACAAGTCTATAATTCTTACATTTTGAAATTTTTAGGGAGAAGACTAGAAAGCAGTAATCAACACTAAAATCTGAGAAATAAAAAAGAATCTCTTAAAGGAGAACAGAGTTAAGGAATAAATAAACCCAATCATAATGTGCTTTATAGATGACTCATGTTTCTGTATAAAGAACTGTAAGAATTACAGTGTGCATGTTTTATTGACATGACAAGTGAAGATGTAAATCCTATAAATATTCAGAAGCGCAATCTCTTATGAAAGTAAATGTCAGCTATAAATAAAAAGTAAAATAAACAAAACAAAATATAAACATACAATGTTAAAACTAAAAGTCATTCACCAGCAAATTCTAAGCTTACCATTAATAAAAGTTGTAATAATAGATTTTATTAAATACTCTGATCTGTAGGGTATGATTATTATCCCTATTTTATACCCAAGGAAAAAGACTCAGAGAACCTGAGTAACTTTCCCAAGATCTCACACTTAAAAATGTCACAAGAATTAAACCTCAGGTAGTCTTGACTTCAGAGATTCTTACCCTCTAAATGTTCTAGAAGAGTATAAGAGCAAGGAGAAGCCATTTTTAAGTAGTCCTTCATTATGACTTATACCAGTCAAACACCAGAGGCAAAGCCATTTTTTTGTTTTCCCAAAAAAGGCATTAGGAGAATCTATGTAAAGTTCATGGACCTTTTCTAAAGAAGTTGCCTTCACTGCTATACTTTCAAAGGAATACATTGATCAGGAAATGCCAGTTGTATTCAATTGTATGTGAATGTAAAACTGAAATGGATAGTCGGTTCATAAATACCATAGAATATATAAATTCACAATTGATTCTAATGTACTAAACAAAACGAAGCATGAAAACTGCCTCAATGCTACAAGCATGAAAAATAAAAAAGGATATTTTCCCAAAATTAAGAGTTTCAATAATACAATAGGATACCCTTTTTTCATCTTTGATAACACTCATGATTTTTCTGACACTTATATAAAGAAATCTTGAGGCAAATGATCAAATTTGAATGCAAAGACAAGCTGCCGAATGAGTTCTTTTGGTTCTAATTGCTGCTCTGCCAATGACTTAAACTTCTTCTCCCTAAACCTCACTTTCCTCATTTTAAAAATGAGAGAGTTGAACTATATTGGTGAGTTTTATAAATGTACAGCAAAGTTGAAAGAAGCACACCTAAGATCTTCCATCTATATTCTACCATTAGCAGGAAACTATACTTTCTTTGTATATCCATCCTATATCTACCCATCAATCTACCTTATTTTTGGTGTGTTTCTAAGTAAATCACAGACATCAGTATATCTTCCTCTAAATATTTCAGTATGCTCCAATTGAGATCTTAATTGTTTATAGTGTTTTACATAAAATTCAAATGTAATAAAACATACAAATGCATGCATCCAAACTTCTATCAAGTTATAAATTGTTCTCAAACTATTCCAAAAAAATTGAAGATGAAACACTCCCAAATTCATTTTCTGGGGCCAGCATTACCCTCATACCAAAACCAGACAAAGACACTACAATAAAGAAAATTGCAGGCCAATATCTTAGATGAATATTGATGCAAAAATCCTCAACAAAATATTAAGAAACTGAATCCAACAATACATATAAAGGATCATAGAGCATGATCAAGTGGAATTTATTCCAGGGCCGCAAAGACGGTTCAATATTCACAAATCAATCAGTGTGATACACCACATTAACAAAAGGTAGGATCAAAAATCACATAATCATCTCAATAGACACAGAAAAAAGCATTTGACAAAATTCAACATCCTTTCATGATTAAAAAAAAAAAACTCATCAAAGTTGGTATCTCAACATTATAAAGATCATTTATGACCAAATCACAGCTAACATCATACTCAGTGGTAAAAAGCTGAAAGTTTTCCTCTAAAATCAGTAACAAGACAAGGATGCCCACTTCAAAACTTCTGTTTAACATAATATTAGAAGTCCTAGCCATGACAATCAGAAAAGAAAAAGAAATAAAAGGCATCCCAATTGGAAAGGAAGAAGTAAAACTGTCACTATTTCCAGATGACTTGATACTTTATGTAGAAAACCCTAAAGTCTCTCCACCAAAAAGATACTAGAACTAATAAATGAATTCAGAAAGGTTGCAGGATATAAGATTAATATACAGATATCTGTTGCTTTACTATGCACTAATAATGAATTATCAGAAAGAGAAAGCAAAAATAAAACCCTGTTTAAAATCACATCAACAGAATAAAATTCCTAGGAATAAACTTAACCAATGAGGTGAAAGACATATTCTGAAAACCATAAAACATTGATGAAGGAAATTGAAGATGATACAAAGAAATGTAAAGATATTCCTGCTCTTGGATTGGAAGAATTAATATTTTTAAAATGGTTATACTACTCAAAGCAATCTGTGTGGTACAGCCACTATGGAGAACAGTATGGAGGTGCCTTAAAAAACTAAAAATAGAACTACCATATGACCCAGCAATCCCACTACTAGGCATATACCCTGAGAAAACCATAATTCAAAAAGAGACATGTACCAAAATGTTCTTTGCAGCTCTATTCACAATAGCCCAGAGATGGAAACAACCTAAGTGTCCATCATCGGATGAATGGATAAAGAAGATGTGGCACATATATACAATGGAATATTACTCAGCCATAAAAAGAAACGAAACTGAGCTATTTGTAATGAGGTGGATAGACCTAGAGTCTGTCATACAGAGTGAAGTAAGTCAGAAAGAGAAAGACAAATACCGTATGCTAACACATATATATGGAATTTTTTAAAATGTCATGAAGAACCTAGGGGTAAAACAGGAATAAAGACACAGACTTACTTGAGAATGGACTTGAGGATATGGGGAGGGGGAAGGGTAAGCTGTGACAAAGCGAAAGAGAGGCATGGACATATATACACTACCAAACGTAAGCTAGATAGATAGTGGGAAGCAGCCGCAGAGCACAGGGAGATCAGCTCGGTGCTTTGTGACCGCCTGGAGGGGTGGGATAGGGAGGGTGGGAGGGAGGGAGATGCAGGAGGGAAGGGATGTGGGAACAGATGTATATGTATGACTGATTCACTTTGCTATAAAGCAGAAACTAATAAAATAAATAAATAAATAAATAAAGCAATCTATGATTTAATGCAATCCTTATCAAAATGCCCATGACATTTTTCACAGAACTAGAACAAATAATCCTAAAAGAACAACAAAAGACCCTGAATTGCCAAAGCAACCTTGAGGAAAAAAGAACAAAGTTGGAGGTATAACCCTCCCAGACTTCAGACTATACTCCAAAGCTACAGGAATCATAAAAGCATGGTGTTGGCACAAAAACAGACACATAGATCAAGGGAACAGAATAAAGGGGCCAGAAAATAAATTCATACACTTATGGTCAATTAATCTATGACCAAGAGACAAGAATATACAATGGAGAAAAGACAGTCTCTTCAATAAGTGATGCTGGGAAAACTGGAAAAAGCCACACATAAAAGAACGAACTTAGAACATTTCCTCACAGCTTATACAAAAAAACTCAAAATGTATTAAAGACCTGAGACTATAAATGTAAGACCTGAGACCATAAATCTCCTAGAAGAAAACATAGGCAGAACTCTTTGACATATATCATAGCAATATTTTTTTAAGATTTGTCTTCTAAAGCAAAGTAAATAAAAGCAAAAATAAACAAACGGGACCTAATTAAACTTAAAAGCTTTTGCACAGCAAAGAAAACCATTGACAAAACAAAAAGACAACCTATTGAATGCGAGAAAATATTTGCAAATGATAAGTCTGAGAAAGAGTTAATATCCAAAATCTATAAACAGCTCATACAACTCAATATCAAACAAAGCAAACAACCTAATTAAAAATAGGCAGAAGACATGAATAGACATTTTTTCCAAAGAAGATATACAGATGGTCAACAGGCACATGAAAAAATGCTCAACATAGCTAATCATCAGAAAAATGCAAATCAAAACCACAATGAGATATCACCTCACTCCTGTGAAAATGGCTATTATCAATAAGTCTACAAATACCAAAAGTTCAAAAGGATGTGGAGAAAATGGAACCTTAGGACACTGTTGTTGGAAATGTAAATTTGTGCAGCCACTATGAAAAACAATATGGAGGTTCCTCAAAAAAATAAAAATAGAACTACCATATGATCCAGCAATTCCACTGCTGGGTATTTATCTGACAAAAAGGAAAATACTAATTCAAAAAGATATGTGCATCCCAATATTCATAGCAGCATTATTTCCAATAGCCAAGATATGGAAGCAACCTAAGTGTCCATGAAGAAATGAATGGATATATAACTATATATATAGTATATAGATAATGTATATATATTATATATATATGTATGTAATATATATGTGTGTGTATATATATATATGTATATATGATGGAATATTACTTAATCATAAAAAAGAATGGGATTCTGCTATTTGCAATAATGTGGACAGTCCTAGAGAGTATTATGCTTGGTGAAATAAGTCAGACAGAGAAAAACAAATACTCTATGTTATCACTTATATGTGGAATCTAAAAACAAAAGAATGTATGTAACAAAAGAGAAACAGACTCACAGATATAGAAAACAAACCAGTGATTACCAATGTGGAGAAGGAAGTGAAGAGGGGAAAGATAGGAGTAGGGGATTAAGAGGTACAAACTATTATGTATAAAATAAATAAGTAACAGGGATATACTGTACAGCACAAGGAATTATAGCCACTATCTTGTAATAACTTTAAATGGAGTACAATCTATAAAAATATTGAATCACTGTGTTGTACACATGAAACTAATATTATATTATAAAACAACTATATTCAATAAAAAATAAAAGATATAAAATACTATACAAGCAATTTTTTAAGTTTGTTTTCTAAATAACAGAAGCCAAGCTGTGAAACAGGTAAAAGTAGAGTGTCTCTATTAGGAATAAGTAAAAGTGAAGATCTTAACCCTCAGAGGGTCCCTCTGTCCTGCTTCAGAGTTCCAAGAGCTTGGGGCTCCTTAAAGGGAAGAAAATCATCCCAATAGATGCCAAGATACCTTCCAGCTCAGTACGGCCAATGCCTCTGACTGCAGATGAAAATATTTAAACCATTCTGACATTCTCTGCCTTTCACTAAACATCTAAATGCTTGAAAGTTTCACTGGTAAATTGTAATTGATTTAATTGTTTATTGTGCTTAAGGCAATCCTGTATTTGTATTTCAGATATTCATCTTTTAAAAATTATTCTGAATGGCAATTAATATTTTTCCACACTAGGGCCGAGCTTTAATCATAAATTGAATTGCACCTTCATACATCCTGCAAGTTCCCAAATACAATACTAATTTGAGTAGGTATTTACACTGACCAGTGGAGTTTTCTATACATAGAGGATTAAAGTCCTACTGAGGTCAGTCAGTCTCCACCTCTCTGTCTCACTCATTTTCGACCTGAACACAATGTGCTCCTTTAGAATAAACCAACGACCTCCAGGAAGATATGCTCTTCCCTCTTGTGTAACTTTAGGTGTCTCCCAGACTGCCTGGGTCTCAGTTTTCTAGTTGGTAATATTGATTTGAGAGGGCGGTACTAAATACTCCTCAGCATTAATAACCTCAATCATACGACTATTTAAAACAAAAGTCACTTTGAAAGAGCCAGTTTTAATCAGTATCTTATAGTTTTTTGAGCACAGGTCTTTTCCCTCCTTAGATAGGTTTATTCCTAGGTATTTTATTCTTTTTGTTGCATTGGTGAACGGGATTGTTTCCTTGATTTCTCTTTCTGATCTTTCGTTGTTAGTATATAGGAATGCAAGAGATTTCTGTGCATTAATTTTGTATCCTGCAACTTTACCAAATTCATTGATTAGCTCTAGTAGTTTTCTGGTGGCATCTTTAGGATTTTCCATGTATAGTATCATGTCATCTGCAAACAGTGACAGTTTTACTTCTTCTTTTCCAATTTAGATTACTTTTATTTCTTTTTCTTCTATGATTGCCATGGCTAGGACTTCCAAAACTATGTTAAATAATAGTGGTGAGAGTGGACACCCTTGTCTTATTCCTGATCTTAGAGGAAATGCTTTCAGTTTTTCACCATTGAGAATGATGTTGGCTGTGGGTTTGTCATATTGGCCTTTATTACATTGAGGTAGGTTCCATCTATGCACACTTTCTGGGGATTTTTTATCATAAATGGGTGTTGAATTTTGTCAAAAGCTTTTTCTTCATCTATTGAGATGATCATATAGTTTTTATTATTTAATTTGTAAATATTGTGTATCACATTAATTTGTGTATATTGAAGAATCCTTGCATCCCTGGGAAAAATCTCACTTGATCATAGTGTTTGATGCTTTTAATGTGCTGTTGGATTCTGTTTGCTAGTATTTTGTTGAGGATTTCCATATCTATGTTCATCAGTGATATTGGTCTGTAATTTTCTTTCTTTGTGATATCTTTTTCTGGTTTTGGTATCAATGTGATGGTGGCCTCATAGAATGAGATTTGGAGTGTTGCACCCTCTGCAATTTTGTGGAAGAGTTTGAGAAGAATAGGTGTTAACTCTTCTCTATATGTTTGATAGCATTCACCTGTGACACCATCTGGTCCTGGACTTTTGTTTGTTGGAAAATTTTTAATTACAGTTTCAAATTCGTTACTTGTGTTTGGTCTGTTTAAATTTTCTATTTCTTCCTGGTTCAGTCTTGGAAGGTTGTACTTTTCTAAGAATTTGTCCATTTCTTCCAGGTTGTCCATTTTACTGGCATATAGTTGCTTGTAGTAGTCTCTTATGATTCTTTTTATTTATGCGGTGTCAGTTGTGATTTCTCCTTTTCCATTTCTGATTTTACTGATTTGGATCCTCTCCTTTTTTTCTTGATGAGTCTGGCTAAAAGCTTATCAGTTTTGTTCATCAACCAGCTTTTAGTTTCATTGATTTTTCCTATTGTTATCTTCGTTTCTATTTCATTTATTTCTGCTCTGATTTTTATGAGTTCTTTCCTTCTACTAACTTTGGGTTTTGTTTGTTCTTCTTTCTCTAGTTGATTTAGGTGTAAGGTTGGGTTGTTTATTTGAGATTTTTCTTGTTTCTAGAGGTAGGATTGAATTGGTATAAACTTCCCTCTTATGACTGCTTTTGCTGCATCCATAGGTTTTGGGTCGTTGCGTTTTCATTGTCATTTGTTTCTATGCATTTTTTTATTTCCTTTTTAATTTCTTCAGTGATCTCTTGGTTATTTATTAGCTTATTGTTTAGCCGCCATGTGTTTGTGTTTTTTACAGTTTTTTTCCTGTAATGGATTTCTAACCTCATAGTGTTGTGGTCAGAAAAGATGCTTGATATGACTTCATTTTTCTTAAATTTACCAAGGCTTGATTTGTGACCCAAGATGTGATCTATCCCAGAGAATGTTCCGTGTGCACTTGAGAAGAAATGACAGAGACAGATGGAGAGATATACCATGTCCTTTGATTGGAAGAATCAATATTGTGAAGATGACTATACTACCCAAAGCAATCTACAGATTCAATGCAATCTCTATCAAATTACCGATGACATTTTTCACAGAATTAAAACAAAAAGTTTTATAATTTTTATGGAAACACAAAAGACCCCAAATAGCCAAAGCTGTCTTGAGAAAGAAAAATGGAGCTGGAGGAATCAGGCTCCCTGACTTCAGACTATAGTACAAAGGTACAGTCATCAAGACAGTATGGTATTGGTACAAAAACAGAAATATAGATCAATGGAACAGGATAGAAAGCCCAAGGATAAACCCACACACTTATGGTCACCTAATCTATGACAAAGGATGAAAGAACATATAATGGAGAAAAGACAGTCTCTTCAATAAGTGGTGCTGGAAAAACTGGTCAGCTACTTATAAAAGAATGAACTTACAACATTCCCTAACATCATACACAAAAATAAACTCAAAATGGATTGAAAACCATTTTGGTTTGACACTATAAGACCAGACACTATAAAACTCTTAGAGGAAAACATAGGCAGAACACTTCATGACATAAATCACAGCAAGATCCTTTTTGACCCACCTCCTAGAGAAATGGAAATAAAAACAAAAATAAACAAATGGGACCTAATTAAATTCAAAAGCTTTTCCACAGCAAAGAAAACCATAAATGAGACAAAAAAAGACAACCCTCAGAATGGGAGAAAATATTTGCAAACAAAGCAACTGACAAGGGATTAATATCTAATATATACAAACAGCTAATGCAGCTGAATACAAAAAAAAAAAATAATAACACAATCAAAAAATGGGTGGAAAACCCCAATAGACATTGCTCCAAAGAAGACATAGAGACAGCCAAGAGGCACATGAAAAGATGCTCAGCATCACTAATTATTAGAGAAACGCAGATCAAAACTACAATGAGGTGTCACCTCACACCACTCAGAATGGCCATCATGAAAAAATCTACAAACAATAAATGCTAGAGAGGATGTAGAGAAAAGGGAATCCTCTTGCACTGTTGTTGGGAATGTAAGTTGATATAGCCATCATGGAGAACAGTATGGAGGTTCCTTAAAAAACTAAAAATAGAACTACCATATGACTGAGCAATCCCACTACTGGTCATATGCCCAGAGAAAACCATAATTCAAAAAGACACATCACCCCAATGTTCATTGCAGCACTATTTACAATAGCCAGGACATGGAAACAACCTAAATGTCCCTCAATAGAGGAATTGATAAAGAAGATGTGGTACTATATACAACAGAATATTAGTGATAAAAAGGAATGAAACTGGGTCATTTGTAGAGATGTGGATGGACATAGAGTCTGTCATACAGAGCAAAGTAAGTAAGAAAGAGAAAAACAAATATCATATATTAATGCATATATGTGGGATCTAGAAATATGGTACAGATGAACCTCTTTGCAGGGCAGGAATAGAAATGCAGAGGTAGAGAGCAGACATTTGGACATGGAGGGTTATGGGATGAATTGGGAGATTGGGATTGAGGTATGTACACTGCCTTGTATAAAACAGATAGCTATTGGGAACCTGCTGTACAGTGCAGGGAGCTCAGCTCAGTGCTCTGTGGTGAACTAGTTGGGTGGGAGGGAGGTCCCAGAGCGAGGGGATATATGTATACGTATAGCTGATTCACTTCATTGTACAGCAGAAACTAACATAAAATTGTAAAGCAACTATACCCCAATTGAAAGAAAGAAAGAGAAAGAAGAAAGAAAAAGAAAGAAAGAGAGAGAGAAAGAAAGAAAAAGAAGGAGAGAAAGAGAGAGAGAAAGAAAGAGACATCTTAATGCAGGCAATTAAGTACCTGGCAAAAGAAAAAAAAAAAAAAGAAAAGAAAGGATAGCCTGTAGTTCATCACATCACACCATCCCCTAAACTCTCAATCCTAACCAGGAGCTTTAACTCCAACTGTAGAAAGAGACTGTTCTCAATAGTCTTGTCTGAATAGCTGGCCCTTATTTCTCTGACATGTCTTATTTCCTTTTTGTTTCTCAGATCTTCTTTAAAAGGCAGTTCCAGTTTGGGCTATTGTTATTGAACATGTTTCCTAGAACCCGCTTACGCCGTGTTGATCTGTATGAAAGGGGGCTGGTCTAGGATGAGCTGCCCTTCCATCTGTGCTTCTAGGCATTATGTTCTAGCCACACTGTTAACCATCAATATTGCCTATGATACTGGTGATATAAAAAGATACACTCCAAGGTAAACTCAGGTAACCAGAATTAGTAGAATGGGTATAAAATTCTGATAGGAATAGTTTAAATCATGATCATATTCATTGCTCAGGACTATTGAGAGACAATTCTCCAAGGGTCTCTTGTGGGCATATCTTGTGGTAAGTACTGATGTCCTTCGGTCTAGACAACATTTTCAAGGAATTTTTATAGAGAACAGTCCAGACAGATAGGGTAGTGGGCAGATTTATTTTCTGAGCAGTATAACATCTCTTTCCAGGGCAGAGTTTGGAGAGGTTTGGCTGCAGCCCATTTGAGGTCTCTGATTGTGACTCTGCTCCTCCGCGTTAGCGCCAACTACTCGGCCCCTCCACAGCACCCCCGAGGGACCTGGGGTGCATAAAGAACTCCCACAAATATGAAGTCCATACTCTTTGCTTTACTAGGTGTTGTTTTTCTCAGAAACAAAAGCTTCTGCCAGCATCTGTGAAACTGTGGCTGGTGAACCCCTCAGCCTGCAAGTAGTCTGCAGGAATCTCAGACCTTCACAGTTTTTCACAAGAGCATCGTTACTGTCTGCGCTGTCATCCCGTGCATCCTTCTGTTCCAACTGAGGGGTCACCAAGTCTCTCCTCAGGTAACACTGAAATGGCTTGGACATCAAGCCTTCAATAACTCTCCAGAAGTCAGAGAACTCTATAAGTTTGAATAGCAGTACAAATTGCATTTCATGGAATCAAAAATTATGTGTTTATTTAGATAAGAAAATCTGAGGGAAAATCATGAATAAGTTCAAGACTTCTCCAAATCTGCATAAATACATTTTTTACTAGAGCCTGCTGTTCTCTGGGGCAGCAATGGAAAAACAAACCTACAAATATTTTACACGTGGTAAAAAATAAAAGCCATACACAAAATACTATCAAGTGAAGATAACAAATATAAAAAAATAAACATTCCTGAAAAGAGTTTAAACCTCATTTCTTGTTGGTGCTATAAGCAACTAAAAATGGTGAAGAAGGAGAGAATTATGGAGATTTAATGCATTAACTTCTTATATCTTTGGAACTTCCCTAGTGTATGCTGTAAATAATTAGAAACTGAAATATAAGTGTTTTACATAGTACTTCAGTTTAAGTGGTACTATGAGACAGCTGCTATTCTGCACAACTGCAAATTAAGGGTAAGATGCAGGAGAGAAGACTCAATAATATGGAATTCTGTTTTGGAACACAGTATTAACATATTTTCAACTAGACTTCCATGCTTAAGCAGGACTGTCTTTGCCCTGAATTTCTCAGGTGAATAAATTATATATCATTTTCTTTGCTTTAAGCAGTTCTTTGTAATTAAGCCATAGTTCAAAAAGTAATCTGCATATGCTGCCTCAGAGAGAAAAGTAGCATGATGTGCCGAACAAGAGCACTCGGCTCTGTAA
Source organism: Hyperoodon ampullatus (assembly GCF_949752795.1). NCBI lineage: Eukaryota > Metazoa > Chordata > Mammalia > Artiodactyla > Ziphiidae > Hyperoodon > Hyperoodon ampullatus. Next base: position 34,695,721 of record NC_136914.1, read on the forward strand.
AGGCTCTTTTCATACAACAAAAATAGATAATAGTCAGCAAAATGGAGACAGAAACTGTGTTTGTCTCTAGTACCTAATAAGGTTGTTTGTATTTAATAGACATTTATTAAACATTCACTAAGTAAATTAACCTAAATAGGTTTATTTTCATTGAATATTTTAATTACAAAAACCTTGTACTGGGGTTCCCTGGTGGCGCAGTGGTTGCGAGTCCGCCTGCCAATGCAGGGGACACGGGTTCGTGCCCCGGTCTGGGAAGATCCCACATGCTGCGGAGCGGCTGGGCCCGTGAGCCATGGCCGCCGAGCTTGCACGTCCAGAGCCTGTGCTCCGCAACGGGAGAGGCCACAACAGTGAGAGGCCTGCGTACCGCAGAAAAACAAAACAAAACAAAACAAAAACAACAACAACAACAAAAAAAAACACCTTGTGCTAAAAGGGATTAAAAAAATCAGTGATCTGGAGTTGTTATTCAACTAAGAAAAATATCCATTGGAAAACTGGCTGAAATCTCTAATTTCAAAAACTGTTTGGAATAAACATGTAATAACCTCACAGCTTATATGGTATGATGATGATTTTTAAAGAAAAATTTGCTTGTAAACTCCAATGCATAAAGTGTTTTATGTTTCATTAAAGAGGGTAAAAGAGAAAAAGGATTTAACCTAAAAGGTTTTGTTTTTATTTTTTTGGTAAAATGAGCATCTCTATAGGGAATATGATTCTAAAAATAATTTCTATTTTTAGAACTATTTTTCTAATCTCCAGAAAAATGCTTACACACCATTTTCCTGGAAATTAGAATGCCTTTTTATTATAATTCTCAAATACAAAGTTTCTAATCAAGGTGCCATGACAGAATGATAACTAATTCTTTAACTTCCCATACCTGGTGAAGAAAGATCATTGAACCAGGAGAAAACTGGCATGGACACCTGCTTCAGGTAAAGATATCACATGGGCAGGAATTCCCTGTTTGGCTATGCATGAAAGCAATTCTTTTCAATATAGATTTCCAGCTCTCAACTCAAGCAACTGATTTAGTACTCCTGATATGTACTTTGGAATCTGTAATTTAAACATTTCTTTGGGTGATTCTGATGCTCTGATAGGTCTGAGAGCCGTTCATATAGGTCATAGAAACTGAGCAGGAAAACAGAACAGTAGACAAAACAAATCAAGTTTTGGAATGATAATTAGGAAGCTGCAGAGAACTGGGTCAGACCTGGGAGTGCTCTATGTCCAAGAGTTAAGAGAGAAATGAAGTCACAGACTCAAGCTGGAGATCTGAGTAGGACAGTATGTTAGGACCAGGAAGACAGTCAGCTGGATGTGTGGGTCTGTAGGCTGTTGAAGGGGGCAAGCAGTGCTGCCAACATAAAGTCTATTATCTAATGCTCTGAATTCAGAGACAATATCATTTTAAAGAAAACCTTTAACTTTTCTGTAGAAAAAATAAATACTGTCACGTTAAACAGACCCATAAATTTGAAGGGATTTGTGTTTCAGAAACACAAATTAAAATTTGGGCAGTGCAATTTATGTCTGAAGAATGAGGGTAGAGTTATACAATGTTAGGCACCGGAAAGAGATGTGAGCAGTTAACTGAGTTAACTTGAAAAATTAACTTGAAAGAAAGCGGGTTCAGAAAGAGGTACTTGACAAAAACCAAGCTAACTGGTTTTCCCACTCTGTAAACTAAAATAAATCATTGCTTCTCCACATCAAGGAAGGTGTACACCCCCTAAAAAACTGAAATCAGACTGTTTCATGGTTAAGCTTTCAGGTGTAGGACCCAGGCTTGGGTTTCGTCACTTAGCAGCTGTGTGACCATGGGAATGCCAGTTAATCTTGATAAGCCCCAATGTCCTCATATGTAAAATTAGATGACAGGTGATAATAACAGCAACTATTTCAAGTGATTATTATTGTTATGTGAAATAATGTATCGTTTTACTAAATAACTTAGTATAGATCCACATTACAAGTTCAGCATTTTGGTGAACCACAGCATTTTGGTGACCCGATTTTCATGAATATATTAGTTCAAAGTTTCTTTTTTATGTAGTAGTGAGGAAAAGGCCCCAGATGTTAACATTTGTGCTCTCCGTAGGACCCCAGAATGCTAGAGCTGGAAATGGTTTTGGGGGCTCTAGTCAAACTCCCTCATTTTACAGGAGAAACTTAGAGATCAAATGGGTATGAACTACATCTTTCTACTGATGTCTAGAAATTGCTGAACTGAACTTTCTCTTACAGTATTTTACCATTTTTATTTTTGATGAAACTTAAGTAATACGTGTTCATCGTAAATAAATCAAACAACACTATAGAGGAAATTAAGTCTCCTTTTGCTTTGCCCTTCCAAGCTCAATCTTCTCCGCAGAAGTAACTCCTTGATAGGTGTGTCCTCCCAGACCTTTTTAATGTGCCTACAAATCCTTTCCTACATGAAAGTCAGGCTCTCAGCAACATACAGAACTCTCAGAAATTAGTTTCAAGGCTTCCAGAAAGTTTAACAGCCAGGACTGGTCTCCAAATTTCCTGATTATCAGTCTAGTGCTTTTTCACCACACCATGATTCTTCATGTCCTTGTAGATCATCTCGCTTTGTTCTAAATGTTCTTCTGTTATTTTCCTTAACATCAATCACTTTTCTCTACTTTGCTCTGGTCTCTAATTGGTTCCCTCTTATAAAACACATCACTCTAGAAAATTAGCAGCAGGGGCTATAATAGGTATTGAAAATTGACTTGACTTTAATAACCAAAAATAGTGCTATTATTAACTGTAAAACTACAAGCAACTCATCTTCTCTGATACCAGTTTCCTCATGTTAAAAATGAATAATAGGGAGTCATTATTCCTATTACTTCTTACTCTGTTATGTTACAACTAAATAAACATTGTTTCATACAATAAATAAAAATATTTAATCAATATAGTGTTTAAGGATGGACTTTCCTTGAAGTATTCATTGCCTAACATTATCATTAGGCCCATAGCATGGTCTAGAAAAAATTTTCTCCATGTCGCTCTTAAGTTACAGATCAACATGCCCTTAGAGCTCTTCCCACATCCAGCAGCCTCTTTTCTGTTTTTATTATTATTATTCCAAAGCAACTGCATTAGTCTCAATCCCCATACTGGTTCCTTCAGGAACTCAGAATTCTGGAGCACCCTAGAACTAAGTTCTCAGACCTCTTATCTACTATCATTCCTCTAGTGATGTCACTCATTCTCACCATTATAAACATTATATACATTCTGATGGCCTCCAAATTCCTATCTCCAGCCTAGACTTTCCACCGAACTCCAGACTCAAGTGTTGCAACTGCCCATTTGACACCACCACTTGGATGTGTAATTGGCATCTTTATTCCACAAGTCCAAACATCTAAAACTCAACTCTGACCTGCTCATCTCTCAGTGTTCCCCATAATTGTGTTCTTCTAGTTGCTCAAGTTTTAAGCTTTGGAATCATTTTTGACTCTCTCATTCTCTCAAAACCCCACGCATATAGTTGGCTCTATATTCAAAATGCACCCAGAATCTAAACACTTCCCTCCAACCTCATTACTAATACCCTGGTCTGTGCCGCAATCATGTCTGTCCTACAATGGTCCACTCATCTTCTCTTTCCCTGCTCCCACCTCAAATCTATTCTCAGGTATTTAAGGAGCTTCAGAATCTAGACCCTCTCTGCCTCCCAGACTAATTTCCAACCTCCTTTCCTCCTTTCCCAGGCAGACTGACTCTAGCTTTGTGCTTTCCACTCTTCCCTTTAAGGGGTAGTACAATACAGAACTTAAGAGGATTCAGAGCTGGAAAACCTGGGTGTGAATAGTACTTCCACTACATACCAGCTGTGTACACAGAAGCCACTGAACCCCTCTTGGTTTCAAATTACTTTAAAAATTAGAATAACGATACTACTTATTCTATTAAGTTGCTATAAAATCAGATTAGATATAAAAAAGCATTAAAAAATTAAGTGCTATAGAAATACTTAGTATTCTTATAATCTAATCCTTCCTATCTACTTAAAATCCAGTTCCACCTCTTTGTAAAGCAGTTCAAAGGTGAACTAGTAAAAGAATATTTCTTCCTTTTCAATTCCTATAACATTGTTTGTGGCAAAAATTTGTTATCTTCCATATCAACTTGTATTATTTTCCTCAACAAGTATTTCAATATTTTAATGCTGTTTAACTTATCACAAGTTTATAGTGTCTTATGTGAAGTTGACCTTACTTCTGCATTTTTTATTACGATCATCTGTATATTTTTTTTCTAATACTTCCTACCAGACTATAGTCTCTTTGCAGGATATGACACTCTCCACAAAATACTCTTTAATTCCTCATATATTCTGCAGGTACCTACTAAAAGGAAATGAACACGTTTTTGTGGATGTTTGATATGATAAACAGGAATCACTTTAACACCTCATGATGAACAAAACTCATGCTTCGCATATTGAAAGAACTATCTATTATGGCCCTAGAGTCCAAAAATGGATTAAGCTGTGGCATAATGTTTTTTTAATAAAAACATAACTCTAAATTCTGGTCACAAGCATAATCTACATAAGGAGAAACAGTTACCAAATTGTATGCTTATAATTTTTAAACTTTTTTGAGGCCACTGTGTCAAAAATCCAAACTCAAATAGCTTCTAGAAAAATAAGCAAGCTATCAGAATCTCTTGAACCTGTTTCGTTTCACAAGTTTTAGTTGCAAACAATTACTGGAATAAATGTTTACTGATTTCTGTACTACACTGATGCAGAAGATATAAAACAGGTTAAAAGAAAACTCAAAGTTAGGAAACTAAATTTTGGAAATGATTTTGATTTCTCGGTGAAACAGTTCCACGTATATGACACTGAACCAGAAAGACAAAATCGAGAAATGAAGAAGCTGATAAAAGGAGCCTGAGTCTACTGTCCTGTAAAATTACTGTACTGAGATACGGGCCTAATTTGAAAAAGTAACTTACAATTTTTTAAAAATTGGCTTCTCTCACAATTATTCTTTCATGAATAAGCCTGAAGAAACTGCAATAATTAATCCAGAACTAATTAAATATATCTTATCTTCTTTCTTATAATTAAAATAATTCCCTGATTTTCACCTAAATTGGCTGTCTGTCCGCCATAAATTCACCATGTATTCCACATGCTGGATTCTTTTTTTTGTGGTAGGCGGGCCTCTCACTGTTGTGGCCTCTCCTGTTGCGGAGCACAGGCTCCGGACACACAGGCTCAGTGGCCATGGCTCACAGGTCCAGCCGCTCTGCGGCATGTGGGATCCTCCCGGACCAGGGCGCGAACCCGTGTCCCCTGCATCAGCAGGCGGACTCTCAACCACTGCACCAGCAGGGAAGCCCCACTTGCTGGATTTAAAAAAAAAAAATCTGTATTTCCTTTATATCTTCAATTGGAGCAGCAGTATGAGACAAGCTGTTAAAAGCCCAGACTTTGGAGTCAAGCCACCTTTGTTCAAATCCTGGCCCTACTACTTATTAGCTTTGTGACTAAGGACAAGTTATTTAACCACTCTGCACCTCAGTTTCCTCAGTTAAATAAGTATTGTAAGAGAACCTACCTCATATGATTTTTAAGTATATTAGAATTAATATTTTAATTAATATATTAAAATAACCTGGCACATAGTAAGTTCTGCATTTGCTGCTATTAATTTTAATTAACTATAAGAGTCAGCAAACATTTTCTTAAAGAGAGTAAATAATTTAGGTTTGCAAGAAGGCTTGCGACTCTAGTGGTTGCAACTACTCAATTCCACAGTCATAGCGTGAAAGCAGCCACAGACAAGATGTAAAAGAAATGACTTGTGTTCCAATAGAAGCTTTTTTTTAAATAAAACTTTTATTTACAAAATCAAGTCATCAGTTTTCTGATTCCTGGGCCATAATGTTTAGAAAACTGTTCCTATCCTAGAAATGAGCTGTGGCATTATTATTCTAAAAATATAAGCAGAATTATTCTTAGACTATAACGTGGGTACCTGCCTCACTGGACATCTGTGGGATCTCTCATTGGTGAGTGACTGAGGAATGAGTCATAAAAGCAACTGATGATGCTTTTAGAAAACAGATTAGGAATCATAAAATTGGTTTTAACACATTTAGATACTATCTTCATTTCAGCTCCTAATCCTAAATGTTTCTAATATTTATCACTCATAATTATTCCATGACTCCTTCAAAGTTGTATTTGATGCTAATTTTAACCAACTCTCACCTCTATAAAAGTAGGTGTGTGCGTGTTTAATCTAGGGAGGGAGTGGGTGCAAGCAGTGTTTGCCAGTGAACAGGAAGACAACAGGGAGAAGATGACAAGGTGGATATGGCCCAGAAGATAGGAATTAAATGGAGTATGGAAAGTCACATTAAACAGGAGAATTTAGTACATCAAATCCTTTGTGAAATCAGACATATAATACAGAGCAGAAGGAAAGTTTTAAACAATGAAAGAGAAAGTCTTCATTTAGCAATGTAGTTACCATTTCCCATGCTTTTTATTCCTTTGAGTAGATTCAGATCTTCATCTCTTGTCATTTGCCATCTACTTGGAGGACTTTTATTTTCATCCAGTTTTATTGAAGTACAATTGACATATAGCACTATGTAAGTTTAAGGTGTGCAGCATAATGATTTGACTTACATCATAAAATGTTTATCATAATATGAGCATCCATCTCATATAGATACAAAATTAAATAGAAAAAATATATATTTTTCCTTGTGATGAGACCTTTCTTAACTCTCTTAACAATTTTCATATATAATATACAGCAGTATTAATTATACTTACCTTGTTGTACATTACATCCCTAGTACTTATTTATGTTCCAACTGGAAATTTGTACTCTTTATTTTTTTTTTCTCTCTTGTGTCTCATTTATTCTCCTAAGTATAATGTTTGTGGAATCCATCCACATTGTTGTATGCATTGTGGGGCATTTCTTCTCATCTATGTGTAGTATCGAATCATGTGAATATACTACAATTTATCTTTCTTCTGTTAATGGCATTTGTTTTGTTTCCAGTTTGAACTATTACAAATAGTGCTTTTATGAAATGAACGTTATTGTATATGCCTTTTGGTAAACCTATATAAGCATTTGTGTTGGGCACATACCTAGGAGTAGGATTGCTGAGTTATGGGGTGTGTGTATGGTCATCCTCAGTAGATATTGCTAAGCAGGTTCCAAAGTGATTATATCTTATCAGCATTGTATGAGAATTTCAGTGGCTCCACATTCTCCCATTCAGTATTGTCTTTTTCTTTTTAGTCCTTCTAGTAAGTGTGGGTTTACTTCATATTTTCTTGACTACTAATGACATTTATGTTTATATCTTCCTTTCTAATCTTTATGTCTTTTATTTTTCTTGCTTTAGTGCACTAGCAAGGAGCTCCAGTACAATCTGAATAGAAGTGGTTATAGTGGGCATCCTTGCCTCATTCCCAATGTTAGAGGAAAAGGATTCAACAGTTCCCTATTAGGTATATTTGCTATAGATTTTTTGTAGGTAATGTATATTAAATTAAGGAACTTCCATTATATTCTTAGTAAACTTAAGTTTGTTAAGTTTTTAGTCATGATGATTTTTTTTTTTCACATTGAAATGATCATATGATTTTTCTTCAGTTCCCCGGAAAATTTTGAGTAAAATTAGAAAATTGGTGGGTTTCTTTCCTTAAATATTTTGTAGAATTCATTGTACCTTTTGACTGCCTTCATCCAGTTCCACCTCCCCCTACACCTCCCCTCTGGCAATCACAAATCTGATCTCTCTTTCTATGAGTTTGTTTGCTTTTGAAGTATAACTGACCTATAACACTATGTTTGTTCCTGGTATACAACAAAGTGATTAGATATTTCTATACATTTCAAATTGATCACCACAATAAGTCTGGTTACAAGCTGTCACCATACAATGGTATTACATAATTATTGAATATATACCTCATGCTGTATATTTCATACCTGTGACTCATTTATTTTGCAACTGGAATTCTGTACCTCTTAATCTCCCTCACCTATTTCTTTCCTCCCCTCACAACCCCTCCCCTCTGGCAACCACCTCTCTGTTCTCTGTATCTATGTTTCTGTTTTATTGTTTGTTCACTTGTTTTTTAGGTTCCACAGATAAGTGAAATCATGCATCATTTGTCTTTCACTATCTGACATTTCACTTATCCCTCAAGGCCCATCCTTGTCACAAATGGCAAGATTTCATTCCTTGTTATGGCTGAGTAACATTCCATTGTATATGAAGGACTTATTTTAAGATTTTTTGTAGGGTCAGTTGGATAGGGATAAATTATTTCAGCTTTTGTAGGTTTGAAAAAGTATTTCACCTTCATTTCTTGACAGATATTTTTACTAGGTAAAGAATTCTAAGTTTACACTGTTTTTCTTTCAGTATTTTGAAGATGTTGCTCTACTATCTACTAGATTACATTGCTTACAATGAGAAATCTGCAGTCATTCCTATCCTTGCTCCTTCTTATGTACAGTTGACCCTTGACCAACACAGGTTTGAAGTGCCAGGATCCACTCATGCATGGATTTTTTTCAATAAACATATTACCTGTATTTTCATTTTACAGATCTTTAAATTAACTAAATGTCAAGGAAAGTTTGTGTTCAATTAGAGATCACAATGTGTGGAATCAAAAAAACTAGGATTTGAGTCTTGATTCTATCCAAAATGACTCAGCCTCCTTCCCTTGGGTGAGTCATTTATCAATTCCTTTGTTTTTGAGGAACAGATAGCAGTACTCAGATGTTCAATTGTTTGGGGTCAGTGTCCTTACCCCCAAGTTGTTCAAGGGTAAACTGTAATTCCTTTGTATGTTCCTCTGTCATGTGTTCTTTACTCTGGCTTCTTTACTAACTTCTCTTTATCACTGGATTTAAGAAATATTATGTGACATAGTACAGATTTTTTTGTGCTTTTTGTACATGGGATTTATTTAGATTATTGCATTTACACATTTACTGTTTTCATCAGATTTAGAAATTTTCAGGTATTATTCCTTCAAATAGTTTTCTAGGCTTTGTTCTCTCTCACCTCACCCCCATTTATCTCTTCTCCTTCAGCAACTCCAGTTACTTGCACACTAAGCCACTTAACATTGTCCCACAGCTCACTGATACTCTATTGTGCTTTAAATTCTCTTTTCTCTTTGTGCTCCATCTTGCATAGTTTCTTGTATTGTGTTCAAGTTTACTAATCTTTTCTCCTGCAATGTACAATCTGTTGGTAATACCATTCAGTATATTTTAAATTTCAAATGTTGGATATTTCATTTCTAGAAATTTGATTTGGGTCTTTTTTTAATATTCTTCATGTCTAAAAATTATTTTTTAAATCTTTCTTCTAGCTTATTGAACATATGAAATAACATTATAATAATTAGTTTAATGTCTTTGTTTACTAGTTCCATCATCTGGGCTTCCCTGGTGGTGCAGTGGTTGAGAGTCTGCCTGCCGATGCAGGGCACACGGTTTCGTGCCCCGGTCTGGGAAGATCCCACATGCCATGGAGTGGCTGGGCCCGTGAGCCATGGCCACTGAACCTGTGTGTCTGGAGCCTGTGTTCCATAACAGGAGAGGCCACAACAGTGAGAGGCCCGTGTACCACAAAAAAACAAACAAACAAAAATCAAACAAATTAGTTCCATCATCTGTATCATTTCTAAGACACTTTTATTTGACTGATTTTCCTCCTCATTGTGAATTATATTTTTGTAGTTCTTTGCAAGTCCAGTTGGATTTTGAGTTACTTTATTATAAATACATTACAACATTACATAAAGTTTGGGGAAATTGAAAAAGCAAAATGATTTATAAGCTTTCCATGTTAATAACTTTCATTTTTATGTTTTCTCATCTACACTTCACCCACATCCATCTATATTTTACATACTTTACATAATAGAACTATCATTATTATTGCCCACAAACATTCAGACATAACAAAGGGGGGGAAGTATACATAAATCTAGCATTCTTTAAAAAAACTCTCACATTCTTACTAGTCTTTATCTTTTACATGTTTATCCCATTTTTACAGTTGTACTGAAAGCATATAGTCAACTAATATTTCCATACTGTAATTTTGTATTATAAAAATATTTAATATCCCTACATAGTCTTTGTCATTAATTTCTCCTATTAAATATTTTAAGGCTTGAAAAATTACAAAGTACTTTATACTTATCTTACAAATAAAACAATTCAATTATATGAAAGAAAAAATTATATAGTCTCTATACCCTATGCCTATTCCATTTCCTCAGGTAACAAATATTAAAAACCTGGTATGTGTTCTTCCATACCTTTTTCTATTTTTCATATGTAAACAATATATAGACAAAATATATAATTTTTGTGGTTTTTTTGAAGTTTGCTTTTATTTTTCATTCATTAAATCATGAATATAGAGAATTAGTTAAAGCAGATACGTGTTGATTTACAGAGCTGAATCAACACATATATGCTTTAACTAATTCTTTTCAATATGTTCATTTTATTTTTTACTAAGGATATAACGTATTTTAGTCAACAATTTTCCTAATGTTAGACATTCTCATTGTTTCCATATCTTTTTCTTTTTTTGCCTCTTAAAACAATGCTGCAACACTGATTTGATGCCAGAAGCAACGCTGATCGAATTTTAACTTGTTGGTTGCTGGATATCTTTATATTCCTATAAATACTCTTGAGTTTTATTCTGGGAAGCAGTTAAATTACTTGGATCTTTTCTGATCTTTTTTTCAAGCTTTTTTAGGTAGGACCAGAGCAGTGTTTAGGCTAGAGCTATTCCCAATACTGTGGAAAAACTCTTCTCAGATTCTATCTGATGTTCAGTAGATTATGAGGTTTTTCCACTCTCCCGCATGACAACAGAACATTCTTACCAGCTCTGTGTGAGCTCCAAGGATTTTCCCCTCTTATCCTTTTGGGTAGTTATTTCCTGAGTATTGGGTAGTCTTCTTACATGTATGCACTAATCACTAGTCTGCTGAGTATTTGGGTTGGACATTGCTGGGAATTCTCTGCAGGTCTCCAAAATTTTCTCCATGCAGCTCTCTCCTCTCTGGTACTTTGCCCCATAAACTCTAGCTGCTTTGGATTCTGGACTCCCAGCTCCATTTCCTCAACAGGGAAACTTCTGGTCTCTGCCTGGATTCTCCAACCCTGTTGTATACATAGTAAGCTGGGGCAGTCATAGGGCTCACCTCATTTATTTCCTATTTCTCAACGACCACTCTCCTTTGTTGCCTGGTCCCCAATGTCTTGGGAACTATTGTTCCTTATATTTTGTACAGTTTTAGGCACAGTGATAATCTGGTCCCTGTTACTCCATCCTGGCCAGAAGCAGAAGTTTACACAGCTTGAATTTAGCAATATTTTAGTTAGTCCCATATCAAGAAATATTATCATTAAATTTGGATCAAATTTTATTTAAGTAGTGAACACTCATTTAGAAAACCTTACTAAAAAAGCACTTTAAAACTTATTATCATTCTATGGAAGTTTATAAGACTATCAAGTGATAGTCTCACTCAAAAACTCAGTACTAGCTTACATGCTCACTAATGACTTAAAATGACAAATACAATTTGGAGTTAAAAGAAAGAATGAAGTTGAAGGAAACGGCTACTGTCTTAAAGACGAAATCTCTAAAACTGTCTTTTAGAGAAGAAAAATCTCTATAACCACAACCCAGATCAAGGCTGACTAAGAATGACTGAGCATAATGCAGAGGAACCAATATAAGGAATGCAAAAATTTAAACGGCAAGAGAGTCATTGGAGTACCCAGACTAGGAGCTACCCAAAAGCAAAGTGGTAAAGTAGGCTAGGGTTGTCCTCAGAGCTGCTTTCTCCACCTTCTTATTTTCTGTGTTCCTAGTATGTTTACGAAACAGGTCTGATCTTTCACATTAATGATTTTCATGTTAATGACTTAACATTTACCCAGCAAAGAGTATTTGTGTTTTAAAAGAGAAGAGGCATAGAAAGAACAGTGCTTAATTCAAAGCAATCATTAACGGCATATTTTCAGGAAACAATAACGAATCAGTGAATGACACAGTGTATGCCAGTGACCTTTCTAATCTACCTCTTTCCATATACACAAGTCACCACCACCAACTCCATCGATTTGCATAATCTCCTCCAAAATAAGTTAAGCATGATAATTGGGATTGGTTAGGACTTCAAAATATTATAGTGCCTCTAATATGAGGAGTTTGAGGTTATAACCTCTAAAAGTACATTCAGAGCTACATTTCTATGACTTAATAAGATGTCATTTGAGGTCCTGTAACTAAAAAGGCAATACAGGAAATTTTGAATGAGTAAATGTTAATTGAGGTTAAAATTGTATTATTAAAACTTTGAATAGTCATGTGAGAAGAGGTTAAAGAAGTTATTCTTTTTTTTTTTTTTTTGTGGTACGTGGGCCTCTTACTTCTGTGGCCTCTCCCGTTGAGGAGCACAGGCTCCGGACGTGCAGGCTCTGTGGCCATGGCTCACGGTCCCAGCCACTCAGCGGCATGTGGGATCCTCCCGGACCGGGGCACGAACCCGTGTCCCCTGCATCGGCAGGCAGACTCTCAACCACTGTGCCACCAAGGAAGCCCGAAAGAAGTTATTATTATTTTAAATAAAAAAGAAAAAGCTTTATTAATTTTTTTTAAAAATTGAAGATATCGAATGATGGTGGGTTGTTTCTCTATTTTTTCAAAATTAATAAAACAGATATATTAAGCATCAAAAGATGTAGAAACACATTCTCAATCAACCTCACTGGAAAGTTTAAGAAAAGCATAATCCTGCAAGGTTAGAGTAATCAAATTTGCCTAAAGGCAGCAAGTCAGTGCAGATAACTTGTATACTGCTTCATTCAAGCAGTGCATCTTTCCCTTGCAAATCACAATGGCTAGTTTGACTTACACATGGATGTTCTTCCCCTGTGAAATCTGAATTGAATCCTTTCAAGTGAAGGGTATAAAAATGTTTATATTTACAATGAAGTCATCACACAAAATTCATGAAACTTCTGGAGTTCTTGTGCATAGCTATCCTGAAAGGTCAGATAAAACAAATGGTGCCTCGATCATTATGAAATTACCAATTAACCAAAGTAGACATATGGTATATTCTTATAGAAGACCTATGGTTATATTTAATAAACAATGATAAATGAGTTTTTAAATAAAGCCATTTAATCATCATAATTTTTAAAATCTAGAAGAAAATGTCCTGATGATGTTTAATATTTTAAAGTTCTTTTTAACTTTTAAAGTCCCTTTTAGAGACTGCTGTTTCTGCCAAAATGACAAACTAGGTACTATGGGGCTGAGCTTCCTACATAACTAAAAATGCTAGATAAAATACTTTTAAAAATCTCCCTGAATGTATGACAACATGAGTAAAACATTTTCATGGCTGAGCGAAGGAGGGAATCCAGACAGATAAGCAGAAGACTAAATAAAGCCAGCCCTTAACTGAGGGCATGTGCCAAGCTTGGTTGACATGGCTACTGAATTTTGTTGTCAAGCAGGGCTCAGAGGACAGAAGACACAGTCCAAGGTCCACCCAAGCTGAAAAGTATAATAGAATAACCACTCAAAAATCTGGGACTCCCAAATTTGGGACTCATAGCACCTCAGGTAACTTCACAAAAACTGATTTTCTGAAAGCTTGAACCTAAGTAGAATGGAGAAAAGCTAATATCCTCTGAAATCTCACAAGCAAAACTCACCCCCAAAGTAGCTTTGCATTATAAATTTATATTACCATGGTAGTCCAATAAACTTAAGCAGAAAATTTAGTTTAAACTTGTCCTGAATTGTTAGTACTCCCAGACACCCAACAGAAACAAAGAGAAACTCTGTCAATACATTAAAAGGAACAAATAATTCCAATCTTCCACAAACTGTTCCAGAGTGTTTATAAGGCAAACATACCTTGACACTAAAACCTAACAAGAACAATAGAAGAAGAAAAGTTTCAGGCCAATTTAACTACTGACCATAAAACAAAAATTCCAAACTAAATAACAAATTGAATATAGGGATATATAAAGAATGATAGCTTGTGATCAAATTGGGTTCATCTCAGAAATACAAAGTGGGTTAATATTAGTAGAGCAATTATTCTAATTTACCACATTAAAAGGTGAAATGAGGATAATTATATCATCTCAGGAAAGGCAGAAATCCTTAATCTGATAAAAAGTATCTATTTTTTAAAAAGACACCAAGTAGCATAATTGATAACTAATTGAAAGCATTCTCTTTAAAACTGGGAACAGAGTAAGCTAGGTCTCAGTTATCACTTCTATGTAACACTGGAAGACTATCAGCACAAAAGGCAAGATAAATTAAATTAAATAAAAGCACAGGAATTGTAAATGAAGAAACAAAGCTACACTTTTATTTCAGATGATTTGATTATCTATGTGAAAAATATACAGATAAATTATTAAAATTAATAAGAGACTGGAAAAGATTTTGGATAAAAATTAACTACATCAGAAATCAAATACATTTCTACACAAGAGCAGCAAATGACTTAAAAGAGAAATTTTATAAAATTGTATATCAAAATGTCATCAAAAGTAGAAAATATATGTGAATAAGTCTATCAAAACATGAAGAAAGAAACTTTAGAGATAAAAATATTGAGTATTAAAGAAGGCCTAAAAATGCAGATATATACCATATCCATGGATTAGAAGACTCAAAATCATAAAAATAATTCTCTGTAAAGTAACCCATAGATTCAATGCAATTCTCATCTAAATCCAAACAGTGGGACATGATGAGTTGATTTCAAAGTTAATATAGAATACAAAAGCCCAGGCATAACCAATCTACCTCTAAAGAACAACAGCAGGCCAAGACCTGCATAACAAACATCAAAAATTTTGTGCAACTCAAAGAGATCCAAACTTACTTGTTTTACAAAACACAAATGTGTTTTTTATCCTGTTTCTTACGTGGCTCATCTGTACCAGTTTCTCACGCCACTCACGTAGGCAGCCACGAAGACATCATCTTGAACTCTTCCTTTTCTTTATATCTCTCGACCTCCACCCCAAGGCCATCCAGTTGTTGACTGGTCTTTTAAATAGAACCTCGCTTTTCTACCACTGCTGACACAGTGCATATGCAAGCACTCATCAATACTTGTCTCTACTCTTACTCCAGCAAGTTTCCCTCCTCCCACTTGCTCCTTACTTCCTACAGCAACTATATCTGACCATCCTTCACATCCTCACTTATCTTTAAAAAATGTGGCTGTTATCAAGCTAATGACCTGCTTCAAAACTTCAGTAAGCCCCCATCCCACTGCCAAGGGGATCAAATTCACACCCCTTAGTTAGGCATTAAAGATCCTTTACATTGCACCTAACAGAATCATTTCTTGCCAAAGCACAAACCCTAACATACCCTGCCCATGTTAGATTATTTACCACTTACTGTCCTTTCATAAAAGTCCATGAATCTTCACAACTTCAATTTTTATTTAGTTATTTGATTCTAAAGTTTTCCACCACATTTTCTCCAGGAAAAATACTACAAGACTTCAAGATTCAGTTCAAATGCCACCTTCCCTTACAAGCCTTCTGTATTCCAAATATAATTAATGAATTCCTTCCTCTGTGTTACCACAGTATTTTGTTTATTACACATTCATATTGATAATTGAAACACATGTTGCTTTTTT
This sequence comes from Hyperoodon ampullatus, assembly GCF_949752795.1. Taxonomy (NCBI): domain Eukaryota; kingdom Metazoa; phylum Chordata; class Mammalia; order Artiodactyla; family Ziphiidae; genus Hyperoodon; species Hyperoodon ampullatus. Next base: position 34,711,502 of record NC_136914.1, read on the forward strand.
TCTGGCAGATACTGAAATCCTCACTATAAGGGAACACACCTTATTTGTACACCCCAAGCATCTTCCTGAAACATATCAGTTGCAAAATACTGGTTGTGTTAATTTGCATCTGTATGGTGCATCACAGTTTACCAAGACCTTGTGCATTTTACCCTTACATGTTTTATGGACTAAGTATCACTAACCCCATGTTACAAATGAGAGAATTTAGGCTCAGAAATGTTCAGTAAGTAGACCAAGATAATGTAATTAAACACAGAAGAGTCAAGACTTACACCTAGGTCTCCTGACACAATATCCAGGGCTCTTTAAACTACATTACCTAGATTCATGCTATTAATTTCTATTGGAGTTCGTTCTTTACTATTATGAAAGCTCAAGAATGAAAACTTCCTTTGGTAAAGACTTGGTTGAGAATTGAGACTCTTCATTAAAAAATATATACATAAGTTAACTTATGATGAAAAGAGTAGTTCCTTAGTAGACAATTCAGTAAACTGGAGGTTTTTGAATTTGACTTTTATGAAGATAATTAGCATCATGCTCTTGTGCCAAGCAGAAGAATGTTTTCAAGGACAGATATAAGTGATTAATATAATGTGTCTTTTAATATGTCGTGTATTTAGTAAAAATGCTTAAAGCCAGAAAAACTTTCCTGCAATTTCCTTGCCTAAATTTCTTCTTCTTTCCATTATGAATATTGACCTCAAACTTGAAAGAATTGGATTTTTCCCATCCACTGGCCATGTTCTGCTCATCCAACATACAAATCTGACTGAACAACACTCAATTCTGATGCTGATGTGAGACTAACATTCTCTGATAAGCACATATGTGATGCCCACATAACTTGTCACTACTCTGACAGATTTTTACTGATGGACTGAGGTTGGAAAAGAGCGGTGGGAAATTATGCATAAATTGGTTTCAAGGCCAGTTTCGGCAAAGTCAAGTCAAGGAACTGCACAACCTATCGCAGCTGCAACCTGGTGGCTGCCATGATTTGGTTGGAACCATGAGAAACCTCAGGCTTTATCAAGACTGACCACTGAAGAGGTGTAAAATCTTCCCTTTCCTCTGAGTGGACAGTGTGGGTCACTGGCCCTGAGATTTCTTGGTACCACATCAGAAGAACTCTTGTTCTGATGTCAGAGAAATCAGGATTCTGAAAACTTTGGGACTTGAACAGGCTTAGAGATTTCTAAGTCTCAGAGACTGAGGTAAAGAAAAATCAAGGGACGTCCCAAAGATTACGTGAAAATACAACAGCAGAACCAATAGTAGAAATTACATTTCTTAACTACCAGTCCAGTTTGTTTTCCAATTGCCATACCACTACCCACTTAGAATTATGTAAAGAAAGAAAAACTTACATTTGCTTTTTGAAACCACGGTAGAACAGTGTAAGTAAAAAAATCTAGATATTCATTTCATCTGTTTTATCGTTTGCTTTTGCTTCTCCTAATTTGTAAACAAAGAAAAAGTTAACCAAGTACTTTTGTTGTTGTTGTTGTTGTTGTTGTTGTTGCTGTACGCGGGCCTCTCACTGCCGTGGTCTCTCCCGTTGCGGAGCACAGGCTCCAGACGCGCATGCTCAGCGGCCATGGCTCACGGGCCCAGCCGCTCTGCGGCACGTGGGATCCTCCCGGACCGAGGAACAAACCCGCGTCGCCTGCATCGGCAGGCGGACTCCCAACCACTGCGCCACCAGGGAAGCCCAACCACGTACCTTTAAATGCATTTAAGGAAGGAATATATTGTGGAGAACAGAGGTGTACTCTGGTATGGAAAAATATGACAAAAATAAGTTGAAAATTTTAAATCAAGATATTTGAGAAAAGAATAAATGGAAAGCATGATTGCCAATACAGACTACATCCAAATAATTGCTTACATCCTATCCCAGCCCACTGCCGAGTAACAAAGTCTACAAACTAGTTACTTAAAAGTTGTTACACTCTCCACAAAGCTTTATTCTTCATATATCATGAGTAAAGAAAATTCCAGGAAAAATTTACAAGAATATATATTCTGATTATCATAATTTATAATAGTATCCATTTGCAAATGCTAAATTGAAATAACTTTAGCATACAAATATGTGACTAATAAACTTAAAAAACTTTATACATTAACTATCATCTACCTACAAATGGTAAAGTTAAGGCTATGCCAGGTAAGGCACTGTATCATTTTTCATACTTCTGTAAGTATGTGTTGTTCAATAAAGGTTTGATGAATTTATGAATATTTGTAGCTTAGAGCCATGTGTAAACTTAGCTCTGTGTAAACATAGGGTTGTGAGTATGTAAGCTCTTCAAGTTAATTCATATGGCAAATAAAACATGAACCAGAAATTACTGAAAGACTATATAGACAAGATTCTACTCACACATTAGGCAATATGAATTGAAAATTGTGAATATATTTTGAGTGTATTAGGCATCTGAGCAAATAACCAGGAGAACAACACATAGAAGATATTTCTATTGGTTACCTCTGATATATTTCCAAACAAAAAGGTCTGTCTGAGGGATTAAACTCAATTTTAAGGTTTAGAGGACTTGAGATATGAATACATTTTTATATATGGCAAGAGAAAATAACTTTATCTCACACACGTTTTTATAAAGATCGTCTTCTTACATGTAAGCAGTTGCAATTTTAAAGAAAACCCTCTACTTCCTATATATTTATGCTATGAATAAAAATTACAGTGTTTACTATGTTCCAGAGTGATTTTTACTTCACATTCATTTAATTCTCATAATAACACCATGAGGGACTTCCCTGGTGGTGCAGGGGTTAAGAATCCACCTGCCAATGCAGGGGATATGGGTTCGAACCCTGGTCCAGGAAGATCCCACATGCTGCGGGACAACTAAGCCCGTGCACCACAACTACTGAGACTGCCCTGTAGAGCCCACAAGCCACAGCTACTGAAGCCCACACGCCTAGAGCCCATGCTCTGCAACAAGAAAAGCCACCACAATGAGAAGAGAGCACACCGCAACAGAGTAGCCCCCACTCGTCGCAAATAGAGAAAGCCTGTGTGCAACAATGAAGTCCCAACGCAGCCAAAGAATAAATTTAAAAAAGATAAATAAATAAATAAATTTATAAAAAAGAAAAAAACACACCATGAGAATTATAACATCATTCCCATTTTATAGATCAGAAAACCGAAACATAAAGGTGGTAAATAACTTGTCAAAAGCCACTCACTATGTAAAACTATGTGTAGTTACTATGTGGTGTGTCCAGTATTAGAATTCATATCCATGTCACTCCAAAGCCCAAGATTTTAATAGATGCACTATTCTGGCCTCCCTGAAATCTTTAAAGAAAATGATTTTTGAAGCCATCCCCAAATTGCAAAAAAGCCCTCATACCAAAAGAAGAAGAAAAAGAAGGAAGAGGAGGAAGGCAAGAGGGAGAGGAAGAAGAAGAAGAGGGAGAAAAAGAAGAAAAAGGAAGAAACATCATGGCAGCACATGGAATCCAGAATTCTGGATTCAAATTCTGATTCTATCATTGGGTAACATAACACATGTTATCATAAAACACTAAGCTACAGGTACCATGCAATACAGAAATAAGGGATATTAAAGCATACTTGTTTATGAAGCATACAGCTTTGTGTATGACACTCCATTCCACCCTCACATACACGAGAAATCTGTTCTTATTATAAACATTTAAATCCTGGGACACACGGGAGGTATAGCCTATAATCAGAATCTTCTTTCTGCATTTAATTCTTGGTCACTTGTTTCCCCAGCAAACTGCTCACAATCTCTTTGCACATAGAAACATAATGCAACACAAGGCCCCTGATTTTTAGGTCATTACTTCTGTTACCCATTCCACGTGGCAAATCCTAATTATTCTTCCCCTGATGACTGCCTGCAGGCCACACTTCATGGAGATCCAAATATATATTATTTCTTCTCCTGGGACTAAAAAGTAAATATGAAAGGAAAACCTCCCCTTGTTCTTAGGTTTAGAAAAACTGTTTTACCAGTTTCATTCTTAATCCTTTGTTAGAGAAAAAGTACAAGCAGAAAATCTTCCTCCTAGACAACATGATAATTTGCTAACAGTAATATGTTTTCTTCTAAGAAATTGTAATATAGTAAATATTACACATAGTATATATTTTGAATGTGCCAGACTTCCTACTCTTAGGAAACCAGACTGGAGTTCCAAGAAGTTTAGTTAACTCTATGAGCCATCAAAGATTTCAAGTTTTTGACCTGAGGGCTTTTAGACAAGTTGGAATTGAAAAGATAAAGTTATTTAACTACTTTCTTACAGCATATTTGTTTTCTCAAAGGCATTCACACATCATTTACATACATAATGTACACTGTAAACCACTTTCCTGAACAGCCTGCATTTGAAAGGATGTTCTTCACACTCTTTATGGGCTCATAAGCAGGAATTCAATGAATACTCAGAACAATCTAAAATGTGAAACAATTTAATGGGTACCACATAAAACCCTGTGCCAAGAAGAAGACACTAACGACTGAATTCTACTCGAATCCAATTCAAACCCTGCCTTAAACAACATGGAAAGCCTGCTGTCACAATTTATATACTTGGGGCAACATATAGCAGTTTCTCCCCTAGACTACTTTGCACTCAAATATATCTCTATTAGAATTAGTCGTATTCATTTTCATTTGTCTTACACATAGTTGAGGTATTTCATTTGTGACTCTACACTTAGGAAATACCCTCTTGAAAGGGAGTAGGGTCTGACCAATATTCCATACAATTGAAAGTATTAGCCTTACTCTAACAGTACAGTATATGGCTTATAAAATATAAGAACATTGAAGGCAAGATTTATCCTCACTAAAGAAAATCACAGGGCCTCCCTGGTGGCGCAGTGGTTGAGAGTCCGCCTGCCGATGAAGGGGATGCGGGTTCGTGCCCCGGTCTGGGAGGATCCCACATGCCGTGGAGCAGCTGGGTCCGTGAGCCATGGCCACTGAGCCTGCGTGTCCGGAGCCTGTGCTCCGCAACGGGAGAGGCCACAACAGTGAGAGGCCCACGTAACGCAAAATAAATAAATAAATAAATAAAATAAAATAAAATAAAATTGAGTGAGTCAATTTATTAAAAAAAAAGAAAAAGAAAAGAAAATCACAGTGGATGAATCGCATGGCGCAAATACCATCACTTCAATTGCTAGTCTTAATAGGTTTGTACTGACTGGAGAGCCAGCAAAGGAGATTCATAAAAAGAGAGGCATCACATACCAAACCTGGGGTCAAGTTCTCACTGTTTATCAATTGGGATGGCAGACCAGACCCTGGATCCTTCTGAGTTTCAGTTTCCTCATGTGTCCAAAAGGGTTGACAATAATGTTAATTGATAGGGATGTGGTGAAGACACGAGACTTTTTACAATGTAAAAATATGAGCTATGTTACTTTGACATGAATCATGAAGGCAATTTCTAGATATGTGAGGTATATGGAGTCCAAGGATTTATTCTCTGGAAATTTCTCCATTTGGCTATTTTCTAGTCTGCATGATGTTCTTCCCTGGGATTTAGCTTTCATGCAGTGAGGGATACTTAATAACACAAAAAGCTGAGTACAAAACACAAAACCATAAACTTCAACTACTAGGTATTTGGATCAGAAAGATCAGGGTAGAGGAATGGAGCTCCAGTCCTTTCAGGATAGTCAACTGACTGAACTAAGGCCAAGGTGGTTCCAATGCTGCACAGGGGCTGGGATTATCTTAACACTACAAATCCACTCATGGCAAACTGAGAACTCCGAACATGCTGATATCAACCACCAGGCTAGGGGCCATTCGAGGTGCTCCCGTGGCACACAATCCATGTGATGAAATTTAACAAAAGTGAGAAATGTAAGGAATACAAAAACTATTCCACATCTTCCTCCCTCATCACACAAATTAAGTGTCATCAATAGGAAGTTCATCAACACAGAAGACACTGATAGTAAATACATGGTTTGTGTCTACACCTCTGTAATGACTCCCTGATTTGTAAAATGGGGCAGTGTGTTAGAAATTGTTGAAATGTCATTTTCAAACATTGAGATGAATGCTTTAGAAGCATATTAATACATAAAATTAGATTTTGCTTTGGGAAAAGTAGTATATTTGGAAACACTTCTGACCATGGTTTCAACTTTTTGGAACTATTATCACTTGAGAAGTTTTGTGTTTTTTTAATATGGTCAATGGCAAATATTTTAGGTTAAACTATAAATGTAAGTTGCAGGAGAAGAGCTGATTAAGACAAACACCTCATTGGTTCACTTTCTGAATTTCAATTAACACCTAATTTACGATACTTCTTAATACAAATGCAGCTTGACAGGGTTAGTACACATTTTGTAAGGAGCTGACAAAGCAAGCATTCCATTCGCCAGCCCACAATGTCTCAAAATTTAATAGTTAATATCCCACTTTCAGGGCTGATGTTGTCAAGAACTAAATAAATAAGCAAGGAGCCCCCACTTCTGATTTCTGAGGAAGAACACATTCTATGCAATTTGTTTCATAGCTTTGAGGCTATAAATTAATTTTTAATGTTCCTCCTCTCGTAGCATTCTTCAATAGATAACTAAAGGAAATAAACCACTGAAGCCACATTGCTAAATCATTCTATTGTATCCAGGGTTGGGGAGAGAACTCTCTACACCTTAATTTAGGAAGGATAAGTCCATGATTAATTCCAGATCTTGGAACATGAAAGAGCTGCAAGAGTCCTCAAAATTCCCCTAGTAGAGGAAATCTCATATCCCCAGGAATCTGGCCAGGCACCTGAGCCCTGGCCTAGCCCAGGCCTCACTGTGGGCTCAAAATGCTGTGGGCGGGGGCCTTCCTTACAGTTTGGGGGAGCAGCAGAGCTCCCTTCCCCCACCTCCCCAGACACCAGATGGTCCCAGCAGGATGTGCAAGGTTGCATTTTAAATGGATTATTTGCCTCTATCTTTTCCAGGCATTGTTAGAAAAGCTTAGGGAAGGTCCTAGTTTTAAACATTTTAAGCAGATGGTGCTAATATACTATTAGAAACAATAGATAACAGTCTAAAAAGAAAAAAAATTAATGATAGTAAATCACTAGCATCTGATACTATCTACCTGAGTTCTAGGAACATTGAAGGGTTAACCCCTGTCCAGTACACTCACTGATTGAGAGGCCTAAAGGATCATTAATGTGACTAATATTCTTAAGGTTTATAAAGAATATAGTGGTAACTACAAAAAAGTGAGTCTAAATTTTAAATCAGGGAAAGTTGCTAAGATGTACAAAAATCAGATTCATACATACACAATGGGGGAAGAAAATACGTTTTCTGTAGAAGAAACTATATATGGTATATATTAGACTTTTGTAGAAAAGTGAGCCATCATGAGGGCAAGAGGAAAAGTTGTGGAATTATATATTAACTTTCTCAAAAAGCCTTCACTAGCTCTTACACAGTTTTAACTGTTCCTTTGTGGGCTAAGGAGGCCTAAACAGAGAAAGGAGGGCTCAAAGAGCACCTACTTGAGGGGAAACCATAAAGGTTCCATGAATTATTACAGGAACTACCTCACAGACGGTATGCCAGTTAAATTTTGAATTTGTAAAGCATACTACCCTCTTCAGAGACAAAAAGTGGGAAGATCTCAGGAGACTGTGTAAACAAGCAAACGAAAAGGAGCTTTAGAGCCGTCTTAGACTGAGAGGATATATTTAAGATAAAACTATCTTATTCCTAACTAGTATTATGTAACTGCCATTGGTGGACCAAAAAAATCAATGTAGGCCCTCAGGACAAGGGCTAAAGAATTACTATTGGCAAATGATGAATAGAATTCAACTATACAGAATTCTTATCCATCCCTTTTGCAAAAACTGTATTTTGACCACTTCTGAGTTGGCACTAGAGGCAGGAGGAGAAAAAAAAAAAATCAAGATCTGAGGAATGAAAACTAAAACAGAAGAGACTAGCTAAGAGAAGCAGCTCTATGAAATACATTTTTAACATGAGAGTTTGGCAACCTAAAGAGGTGCCAGGCAATAAATATATGTTTGGATATTTAATATTATGATGGAATAAAGTAGACATAGGGTTCAACATCAAATTCTAAAATGCCATACCTAGGAGGCTGCCAATGAAGCTAGAAAGTACAACACTGAGAACCAAAAAAAATGACAAGATCTTACTGAGAGATTATAAATTTATGAAAATTTCCCCAAGAATTAGTATGCTAGGACATTAGGACACTGGTTATAAAGAAAAGCAGAAAGAATAATCCTTTAGGATACCAAAAGCCTATTTCTATATAAACAAGCTTGCATATGCCACTCTAAAGACAGATTTTACCTTGCAAGTCATTGACCTTTAATCATGCTTGGATTTTTTTCAAGAAAAATAAACCATTTACTCAGAAGATTAAAGGTAGGGAAGTCTTTTTTTCAGAGTTTTCACACTTGTTTAAGAGGATAAAGATACACTTCCTTATCAGTCTTATCAGCCTCTACTCATCATTCAAAATTCTAATTTATTCAATCTTCCTCTTTAGATATTATATTTCCAATTGTCTGTGCTTTCCTGATACCCCCTTAAATACAAAAAGAGAAAAGAAGGGAGGAAGGGTTGCGGAGGGAGGGAGGGAGGAAGGAAGCAGGTAGGGAGTAGGGAGAGAACACAGAGTTGGTTTATCAGGTCTCTGCTTTTCCAGGTAATCTATAGACAAATCTGAGAGATTAATTTGCACACTGAATTAGCCCAGGCTCTTCACAGATATTCACAGATACTCAGATTAACATCTACTTGTACAGTACAGCAATGAAACAGGACACCTCAGTCTCTGTTCTGGAATGACCTCCTGCAGCATCAGCTTCTCAGTATCCCTCAGGACCCTTCTGAGCTAGAGAAAGTAAGAGAAATCTGATTTCAAATTCAGATGACTATGTATTGTGCTGACACCTTAATGTGCAAGACAGACATTCCTTTGAATTATCTGCATATTTGTGTCTGTTTATATATAGAGATGAATTACCTATTTTCTCTTCTAATGGATTTGGCTATACAAATTACATCTGAGGCTGTGCTACACTGACTTATCTACTTCTATTTATATCAAAAATTTATTTATAAAGCAAAGTTAAATTAACACAAAGTCTTCCTTTCTGTCCTATAGTTTCATGAACTTTAAATCAGAGTTTTGAAAGGCATACAAGTTATATTGTTTCACAAATATATTAAGGATGGCATAATTTTAACAAGTAATATTTCTCCTTGGGTAACATTTGATCTTGGTTAGAATGAGATGTAGATGAGGGATAAAGATCAATATTAATAGTCTATAGATATGAGAAAGTATTGAGAACTTTCCAGATATCTAACAATGTTAATCCATCCCTGTGATAAACATTAAAAATCAGTTATGATCTCTGTCCTCAAGGACTTTATATTCTCACTGTATTTAGAAAAGATGAAATTATGTTTAGTCATTTCATTCATATCAGTTAATGAAAGTAACTGCACTTCTATTAGTTTAGACTCAGATAAACCTGGACAAATTTCTGTTGTTTGCATTTCAAGGAAGGCCTCCAAAAGGCCCGCTAAGAATACAGTGTTATTGTTTAATACAAGCAGACTTTGAGTAAGGAGACTTGGAATCAAGTTCTGGGTAACGTTAACAAATGGGTTTGACTTCATGGAGCAACTGTTTTCCTATCTGGGTAATGGTAACATTAACAAATTCCACTATTTGGGCTATGCATTGAGCTGAAATCATGTAGTCAAAGTGCCTTGAAACCATAAAGCTATGCTAGTCACTATGACATCAAGCCACTGTATAGTTTCAGGAACCTTAGGACCCCTGTTAGAGAAGAGCACCTTATTCACTGGCCCATGCCCTCCACTCTGCTCTTGGGGAAGGGCAGATCAAAGGTATCCTGGAGTCTGGAGAGCACCCCCTCTTGCTTTTGGGCTATCTTTCACATATCTGTCTTCATCTTTCTTATTTTAGTGACCTTTTTTTTGACTCTTGTTTGGGATTTCAATGCACTATTTAATTTTTCCCTGTTATTACTTTTATTTGTCTTATACAGTGCCAAAAAGAGGGACTAAGATTTTGCTAATCTTTAGTCAAGATGGTAAATTAAAGCCTTTCATTTCACTAAGTTAAAAAAGCAGGGTTGATCATTTAAAAGTGATCTCAGATTTTGTCCATACTTTTCAGTCTTCCACTTGGGCCATTCTTATATCTCTTTCATTACACACATGTACAGGTTTGCCTCTTGTACGCAAAAATTGGGAAGAAATGAGATTAGAATAATAATCCATTCAAATTTAGTTTTACTGCTGTTTTATCCTCAACAGCTCTGTTCAAAAATAAACCAGTAGAGGGCTTCCCTGGTGGCGCAGTGGTTGAGAGTCCGCCTGCCGATGCAGGGGACACGGGTTCGTGCCCCGGTCCGAGAAGATCCCACATGCCACGGAGCGGCTAGGGCCGTGAGCCATGGCCGCTGAGCCTGCGCGTCCGGAGCCTGTGCTCCACAACGGGAGAAGCCACAACAGTGAGAGGCCCGTGTACCGCAAAAAAAAAAAAAAAGTAGTAAAGGAAAAATAAAAGTAAATGCTCTTAAGGTTGTTGTTGTTGTTTTTATCTTGCCTGGATATTTATGTGCTGAGGAAAATAGACATTTATGCTTGAGATGTGTTTCAATACACATGGTACAACTAAATTGTAAAATTGCAAACACTCTTAAATAGAAAAACACACATGTTCACAGAACCTTCTTCTATACAACTTCTAATGTTAAGATAAGCCTGAAACAACATAACTTCTGAAAATGAATTAGCTAACTTTTGATACTTCTTATAATATATGCATATTTGAAGTTAATGATTTTTTAAAGCATAAGCTTTTACTTTAATGTGTATAGAAAACTACATTTATTCTCCTGAAATCAGGTCAATGTATAGATAAGCCCTGATTTTCTTATATTGGTAGCTGACTGAATCTTTCACACAACAGAGCATCAGAATAGGTGTTTTCGTAGACAATCTTTAGAAATTATTCAAAACAAATTTCTCAATAAAAAGTAGGTTTAGGGAGTTGTATACTGAGTTCTGGCTGCCCAACCACAGCAGAAAGGTGTCTTGTCCTCTAAACTATCAAGGAAGGCCTAGGAAACTTCTGGTGGGATAGACTGAGTGTTAAAGGTGATGAGGAAACTTATAAGCAAAATTGAATTAAATCAGAATTCTGAATTCCAGACTGACGTGTTTCTGCTAAGCTACTCCAAGTTTTGAAGAACTACGTGCAATAAGAGTGCACCAAGAAAGATCTGATAACGTGAGCACATATGCTCCCTGTCACAAACATACCCTCCTTGTCAGAACAATGCGCCATCAAAGGTACAAGTTAACAAGGGAATTTCCAGCATTTTCCTTCATTTGCGTACATCTTTCCTAACTTCAGGCCCAAGAGAGGTCAAAAGAGGTTTACCTAGTAAGGAAAGGAAGACATCGCATGCAGACCATCCGCACAGAATCGGAGCGGCAAAGCTACTTTGGGGATTTTGCCCTCCCTTTCTCTTGAGATGCGGCAGAACGTGCCTTCTGCTTACAGACACTCACCTAATCGGCCCCCGTACCCTCGTGATCACTTTCCTCGCAAAGTGAATGGTGGGTCCACCGACCCAGGTTCACCTCGGCCTCAACTCAGTGGAACAGGGCCTCGGGGCCAGGACGTGTGACTCTGACCTCAGGCGGCGGGAGAAGGGCCGGGCGGGGCGTCTCGGTCCCACCGCAGGTCTCAGGGTGCAAACAGGGTGTGGGGGCGAGAAACGAGTTTAAATGGGACGGCAACTTGGAAGTGATTTTAAGGTTTCTTGAAATGGGCAAATGCGCTGAATCCATTCAGCGGGGGAGATTTGGAGGGCGTCGCCATCCCCTTGTCGCCTGGGACGCACACAGGACCCTGGCCGAGAGGGGGCGAAGGTGTCCCGACGTGAAGTCCGCCCGCCCGAGAGCGGGATCGCGGGCGCCCGGCACCAGGGCGGCGCCGCCGGAGAAGCGCCGGGCCGCGGGCGCTGGACTCAGAGCCCTGGCTGCTGCGTCCGCGGCTCGTCACGCCGCGCCGGGGCGGGGGTGGGGGTGTAGGAACTCCAGGAGGTCCCCAAACTCGGAGACAGAGCTTGGCACCCGGTCCCGCCGGCGCAGAGCTGCGGCAAAGGAGGCGGCGCGGCCCCTCGGGGTGGGGAGGGGGTGGGAAGGAGACAGGTGAGACCCGGCGCCCTCCCAGCGCCAGCCGCGCCCCCGTCGTCTCGCCCCGAGAGGGCACTCACCGGCTTTGCACGGATCCTTGTAGTCCAGCGCCTCCGCCTCTTCCTCTCCGTTGCCACCGAAAGTGTAGTCATAGTCGAGGCCGGCGCAGACCCCCAGCTCCGCGCAGAGGACAGCCCCCGTGGCCACCAGCCACGCGAGCATCCCCAGGGAAAGCGTCTCCAGCCCCATCTTCCTCGCGAGGAAGGGCACCGGTGGCTGTCCCCGTGGGAGGCTCCTCGGCGCGGCCGGCGCTCAGGTGTCTGGGGACATGGGGCGCCGTCGGGCCGAGAGAGGGCTGGGAGGCCTGTCCCCCGGCGCGGGCTAGGTGGCGGGCGGGGGCAGGTACGGAGCGGGTCCGGGAGGGCGCGCGGCCAGGCTGCCTCCCCGCGGCCGTCCTTCCTGCGGCTCAATGGCTCGGCTGCCCCATGATCAGGCTCCCGGGCTCAGGCTCCCAGATTCCCGGGCTCAGGCCCCGCGCGTGTCCCGCACCCAAGACCCGGCGCCGCCCTGGGAGGACGAGACCCGTCTGCACATCAGCGCGTCTGAGCTGAAAGTGGGGACCGCGGTCGCGGGTGGGGGGCAGACATCCCTTAGCCGCCAGACATTAAAAGCCGCAGAAGCAGCACGGCAACTGGCTGCGAGAAGGGCGAAAGTGGGAGGATTTGGGGATGCACTGTTTGCCTTCCCCCCGCCACCCCCGGCTGTCTTTTTACCCTCTTCCTAACTTAAAAAAAAAAAAAAAAGAAAAGAAAAGAAAAGAAAAGAAAAAAAATCTTCACAGCATCTAACCCAATCACTTGCATCCTGCTTACTTATTCATACAATCAGGGTCAGGATCCGGGCCACAGCCTCCTCTCCGCCTCCTTTCGGTAGCCCTACACGAGCAGTCAGACACGAGCGCGCCGAGAATTCCATTTATAATTTACTAAAGATAAAAATGAATATATCATGCACTGCGTCCAGGAACAGCAGTTAATAGATGATATACGTGCCAACCGAGAGCGCCAGACCGGGGGTGGGCGAGGGATGGTGACAACTCGGCTCAAACCTCCTCTCCCCCCCAATACACAAGGAGCTTGCGACTCCCCTTTGCTGCCTTCGCCTCGGTGCAGCCCGGAGGGGAGGAAAAGTGTCTGGGCCCCCGCGACCGAGGTAAGGAAACTGCTTTCAAAGTCCCCCAAGCAACAAAGTTGTGCTACGAACTAAGATCCTCAGAACTGCAGTTAAAAAAAATATCCAAAATCCAGTTACAGATTGCAGCAGCAGGAAACGCGAAAACCTCGCCAAGGGCTGCGCTGTGGCTCACGCGGGCTCAGGAAGGGAAGTTGGAAGGAACACTTGGGAAGCAAATTTTCTGTGACAGCTCTGGCGCCCATGCCAGAGTTGCTCAGTATCCTCTGGCTTCAGTTGTTTTACTTCGGAGGAGAGTGTGTAAAACCTGGCAGCAGGATTAGCGAGGTAAACCACATGTCAGCCTAGCAGACGCAGGACAAACACAGGCTGTGGGAAATTGGGGAGGAAAAAAATCAGAGGAAATCTCTGCAAAACCCCTGTTGTGAGCAATTCAGAGGTTTCCCTACATTTGCAAGTAGTTTCCAAAATAGGTGAGGGGACTTCTCCTCCCCCAAATTTAAAGGACTCATGATTGGGAGCCTTCTCTTTTCCAACTAAATCGTGAACTGTCACTTTAGCAGTGACTTGTAAAAAATATTCTGTTGCCTTTACATCTTAATTTGACTTCTAAATGCCTCCCCCTTTTCTGAGTTACCATCAACATACAGTCTCATCTAGAGAGAAATATGAAGGCAACCACACGCATCCACACATACATACACACATGCACACACACACACACACAAACACACAAACCTTTGACAGGTAGACCCAGTATTTGGTTAGGGGATCTGACTAGGTTTTATGTTTGTTAAAGAAAAATTAGAGGCTAAAGTTGAAGAGGTATCAATTATTTCCAACTTAAACTAAGAGTAAAAGGATGGGAGGGCTGGGTAGAACTGACTGATTCATGTTCCTGGCAAAACTGGGGCTTTCTCAGAAAGCCACTAAAGTGATGGAGCCTCCCTTCCATAAATCTCAAACTTCTAACCACAGGTCATAGAAAAGAGAGCAGATCTGGAAAGAACATGTTCAATAAGCAGGTAGAAGTATTTGGTTTTGAAATCTCTTGCTGAGTCATTTTCAAATTCTTTTACCCATCAAAAACAAGTTTCCATAATTAATAGTGGCGTTCCTCTAGTGCATCCTCTAAACAAGAATGTATTTTGTTTAGCCTATTTGAAAGCCCAGGAAATACAACTTTCTTTTAGAGGATCCTCTTGAGCTGCTGACAGTGTCCCCACTCCCTACCCCCAGACCTTTAAAATGTCCCTTGTTAATTTAAGTGACTTGCAAACGTTTCCTTAGGCTATTTTATCACACGTAAGTTCGCAAGAGTTTTTACCTGGAATTTGCCTAAACATCACTTACTTTGCAGTAATAAGTATGTTTCATTCATTTGTCCTGAAAAAATGTTACAATATAGGGACATCTACCTATTATATTTTCCTTACAGAATTTATCGTTGCTCAGTTTTACAATTTTATAAATTTGTAACTCAAAGTTAGAATGATTGACATAGTAGAGGCTCAAATCAAAATGTAGAAATGTTTCTTTGTAGCTAAAATACTTGCAGAGAATACTTATTTACATCACGGTATCCTAGGCCTCAAATCACTGATTTATTTCTAAATATTATTTTAAAATATGTATTAAACCTAAGTTTATCATAATAAAATACTTACTTTTAAGCTGTATTTCTATAGTTGGTACGGTTGCAAACAAAAATAGATTTTGCCCTGCCCTTGAAAAATATAAATTTGCAAGAATTTGCAAGAAAACATAAAAAAAATATACATGTGAGAAAGGAGTTGAGTGTTCCATCATATGAATATAGCCATAGATATGTGCCCTATGTAAATCCAGTCTCCTTAGAAGATAAAAGAGGAGACTGATTGCTTCAGTAAGACATGCTGAAGGAACCTTGGCTTCTAGCTGGCAGCAGCTGCCTCTGACTACCATTGCTGCTTGCGGCAGAACCGCATCGACCCCAGCAATCCTAGGGAGGAAGCCACCAAAGATAGCTGAAGCAAGAGGTACTCTCTATGGCAATTGGTATATCTTGTTTGCTATCACAGTAATTAAAATAAACTTGCCTTGTAGACAATATCAATTAAAAATATCTATTTCCTAATCTAGTCAATTTGTTATTAGCTAGTAGTGATTGTTTTTTGCTATGAAACCAGGTAATACATGGATATATTCTGCTCATGTTCCTCGTAAAAAGAGATAACTCAGACATATATGGAATAAAATGTGGTTCCTTCTCTCCATTGCTTTCACCCCTGTCAACCTGCTAGCTAAGTAGTGTGCATATATTTTGGCTCTATGAAATTGTCTAATCTGTTGGTTGAAAACAGCAAATATAGGCAATTTTATAAGGTTCAACCTAGTACTTCAAGGCTTTAAAAAAATTCTACTCTGTATTAATGTTGTTCTTCTGAATCTATATTCATCTTAGTCAAATATTTTTACATGAGAAGATGAGTCTCTGGGCCTCAATGGTGTTTACCTCCCACAGTTTCTTTTTTTTTTTTTAATCTTACATTCTATGACTTTTTATATCACATTATTTCATGCATCACCACTGCAGTATGTTCCCAACTCTTGATAATTAGAATGATATTGCGTTCAGTCAAAAATCTGTCCCTTATTTCTGTTTCCTAGTAGCAAGTAGACAGACTGAAGAAGTGAACAGAAGGCAATGTTTGTTTCACAACAAGTGTTACAGAAGGTGTTTGCTTATTTAGAAGACACACACACCTCCCCAGGAAATGAAGACAAAGAAAAGAGACTTCCTTCTCTGCAGTGGATTCTAGTCTGAACAGGGGTTACTGACTTAACAGTCTCTGGTCATTCCTTAGTACTTGCTGATTGGCTGTACTGCCCTTGTTACTAGTTTGCCCTTGTTGTGGAAGACAGAGACACTCTTTGTTTTTATGGCTTTTAGCTACTCCAGACCTTTTAACTCTGCCTTTTGCCCCATTCTCATGGGACCCTCTACAGAACACATAAGCTTTATTTTACCTTCTTTCTTCTAAGGCTCTCTCTCAGTCCTGTGCAATTCTACATAGCACCTCTTATTTCTAAGTGAGTCCCAAATGCTACTGACTCTACATGAGATCATTTCGGGTAACATAGTGATAAACTTAAAAAAAATTTAAGAGTTACATATGTGTGTGTATGTTAGGAAAAAAATCAACAAATTTGCAGTTGTATATGCATGTCTTATAATGACGCTTAGCTTAAAAAACAAGTTAGTCGCTTTATGAAATTAAGTCAACCATATAGGAAGCCCATGAAGGTTAGCTGATGTTTGATAAACACTGATTTAATTCAGTTCCTATGTTCCCCTACCCGATGCTGTCTGTTAGGTAGGGGGACATAGGAACTGAATTCATTGCACCTGTACTGCAGTCTATTCCTTCTCCTACCTGCTTATCACCCATTCTCATTGCCAGTAGCACAATGCAGAAAGACTATGTTTGGGCACAGATGCTGCATGTATTTTCTGTCAGCACTTTTGGTTTGTTCTCTTATTTAAGCATTATTTGCTATAGAAGTCTCAAGAATGGCTCCTCTGACTTATCTGTTCAGAAACCATGCATTATTGCCTAATGGCATCTGGAAATGATTGTATGATTGTATTCTTTATTCAGGCATCAGCTTTGCCAAAGAGAAATGGAGGGAATGGAATGGAGTAAGAAGGGGTGGGGTGGGGGGGTCATCTCATTTCCCACCTGGTGAGACTGATAGGTTTGAGTCCACCATATGTATTCAACTGTATGTATTCAATGTATGTCTGTACTGAATCTTCAGTGTTGTCCCCTGAGCACTGAGCTAGGGAGATACAAGTGTATCACTTGGAAGTAGTCTCTCAATACATGTTCCAGCTCTCTGCTTAATAGCTTGGTAATTTTGGACCCACTTTTTTAATCTCATGTGCCTTCAGGTTCTTCATCCATAAAACAGGGGTTATCTTATTATTCCATAGTATTTCAGAGTTGTTATAAAGATTGTTAGTTAATATATGTGATGTACTTACAGTTCCTACTATAGAGTGCACTTTTGGTATTTGTTTGCTATTATCATCATAAATAAGTTGTAAAAAGTCAAACTATTTCCAGCTCTTCTAAAACACATTTTTGGAAAACAGGCTTCTTCTCCTTCACTTTGACCTAAATGGTATAACCCTAAGGCAGAGTGACTTATTCAAGGTTATGCTGGAGAGAAGCAGTGGATAGACTGGTGAAGAACATAGATTTCATTAGCATAAAACTCAGAGTTCTAAGTCTGACTTTGCCACTGAGGAGCTGTGTGTCCTTGGGCAAGTTCCCTCCCTAGCTCCACACTCCTGACTTTTGAAGCAAGAATGAAATACCTAATAGGGTTGGACTAAGAATTAAGTAAGATTATAAGTGTAATGTACTTTCTAGTAGGGATAAACACATTACAAAGGGTGGTTATTATTATTAATTGGCATTTTCCTAGTGATTTATGGGGAAAACCTGTACATTATGATCTTTTCCACTGTCAGACAAGAAATTCAGCACACACACAAACCTGGTTACAAATTAAATAAAGCTAGGACAGTTTTATTTGAAAAATTCCACTGATACAAGACCTATCAAATTGAAATAAAGATTTAGGTGACGTTGCTGGTGTTGCTTATAAATTCCCCAATTTATAGAAGTATATTTACTTCTGTGACTGACATCTAGAACGTTTTTCATCTGGCCATTTTCTGTCCCCTTGATTTAGCTAATATGATCTTGTGTTCATATTTTCATATTATGAGCAATAAGGTAGGTCTTCCAAGTTTTCCTACACAATTTCCCTATCAAACAAAATTTGTACTTCATTTCATTCTACTTTACTCATGAAGATTAAAAAACAGGCATTGAAGCTTTCCATGAAACATACTATATTCTTTCAATACAATGAGAATAACTTAATTTAAAAATAAAATAATGGGCTTCCCTGGTGGCGCAGTGGTTGAGAGTCCGCCTGCCGATGCAGGGGATGCGGGTTCATGCCCCGGTCCGGGAGGATCCCACATGCCGCGGAGCGGCTGGGCCCGTTAGCCATGGCCACTGAGCCTGCGTGTCCGGAGACTGTGCTCCGCAACGGGAGAGGCCACAACAGTGAGAGGCCCGCGTACCACAAAAATAAAATATAAAATAAAATAAAATAAAATAAAAAAGAAGTAGTACCAGCCTCTTGTGAGAAAGAAATGCCTAAACTCCATAAGGCCCATTATCTAGGTCGATCACTTGCAAACATTTTTCTGATCCTATGTTCTTTTGAAGATAAGGAGTAAGAGTTAGAAGGACTGAGTCATTCATGAACATATTACTGTCACCACGTAACCTCTGACCCTCCACTGGCTCCTTCAGCTGGCTGTTCTTTGGGGACCTGCAGTTTGGCTAATTCAGTGGACAAGTATTGGGCAGTGGGGAACTGCATGTCTAAGAGTGGCCAAGAGCCTCTAGCCCCAGTAAAAGCCCATTCTTCCTTTGGCCTCTGGTGAAGCCTCACTTTGCATTGTTCCTTCCTGACTCTACAGATTATATTCTAGACAGAAGTGACTACTCTGCCTGCATCCAAGTCATTGTTCTCATCTAGACCATGTCTTCCCCATGAATGAATCCCATAAAACACATATTTTGCATGCACATATGTACTAGAGCAAAATAATTTTTTAACTGACAAAAATAGAATTGAGCCTATTTCAGCAATCCAAGTAATATAGGCCATCACTGGAAACATTTAACATTGGAATAAAAGTGAAAATTAATTTTAAAAATCTATACATTTAATATAAAAGCAGAGCTTAGGATTAGAAAATGTCCTTGAATCCTTGTTCTATTTATTAGATGTCTTTGGACACATTCTGTCTTAGCTTGATTTTTCTCACCTTTAAACCTCCTGTGGTTATCTCGTATATCTGGTATATAAATCACTTAGCACGGAACACGGTGTTTGACAGGAGCTCTGTGGCTATGAAGTCCTTACCTCCTCATGCCCACAAATAAAAAATATCCATGAGATCACAATCAAATCAGATACCCTGAAAAGAAACTTGTAATAAGTATTTACAAAATGGTTGGGAAATACAGGATAATTCCTTTGGAGGTAAAAAGAGAATCTGAAGGGAGAATGAAAAAGAAGAATGCCTATATTCATAACAGCACTCAGGGATTTCAGGCTTTTATCTCTCTTTTCTAGTCCCTACCTGTAAGCAGCTAAATGTCCAAGAAGCAGTAATACCCCATAGCTAACTTGATTAATTTACCTTCTCACAATAAATTTCTGACAGCCTAGATTTATCAAAGCAAGCATCTTTGAGTAACACTGGAAAAACTGTTGCTAGGTAATTGGTTGGTATATATTTAAAACTTGTTTGACATCGGTTTTTATGATGCATTGTAAAATCACCATGTTATTTTGTAACTTATTTAACTCTATTCACAATTTGCAGCTGCATTTGAACACTGGTTTTCCTGTGAGTATTTCTAAACTCTCCATCATGCTCTGGGCCTGGTTCTGGGGCCAGGCCAGATTTATTTTGTAAGCTGCACTGGGCGGCTCTCAGGTGGCAATAATTAATGACCTTGGCCTTCAGCTTCAGGCATGATAACTCACTTTGGATCGATTTTCCAACCATTAAAGCAATAGTTTTGTACTGTAAAACCAACCCCCAATCAATATGAAGCATCTGAGGTGTGTTTATTTGTATATTTATTGCTTTTCATCTTTGAAGCACTTTAACAACATCAACTGATGGTCCTTAAAATAGGTGAACACAGTTTGTTCAAGGCTAGCAACAGAAACTCTAAAAACCTAAGATACTGAAGTGGCCACAACTCAGAGGGGTCAATTTCCTTCATTTTTTCCTCTTCCTCACTTCCTGGGGAAGTTTTTATTCAGACTTACTCTTTGTCTGACAACTAAAACTAAAAAGAAAAAAATCTTGTCAACAGAGCAGAGCACAGCTGGGCCAATGGATTCCGATTTCTTCAGGTCAGTAGAACACTGGAATATTCACATTGCTTTGCCAGGGCACTGAGGAGGGCTGGGTTATCGAAAGCTAATTACTCAGACAAGGTTTTGAAAGCACCCCTCACCATCAATTATCTAGCTATTTCAGGTGAAGATGGGTGTGGTGCCCTCATTTTTTGCTCGTAGAAAAGTGCTGACATTTCTGCATAATTTCCTCCTTTTCCTACTTTAGTTAGCATGTATTTGATAGAAGGTTATACCCAGTGTTTTCCAAATTATCATAACTACTCCAAAAACACCATCTGTGACTGTGGTCACAGTTCATTTTTAAGGCTGTGCCTAGTACCAAATACTCACTGTTAAGTACTCTGGTGGTAACAGAAATGTAGTGGGTTGCTAACTTTTTTTCTCTCTCTCTCACTTTTCTTCAGAAGGATTAAAAAATGTTTCATTCATAGGGGTTCCAACAACAAACTAAAAAGTAATTAAATTATATTGTGAGACCAATTTCTAAATACAGCTCACTTTTGAAAGAAAATGCTTTAATAATTTCAAAATGAATAAAAACAGTATTAAACACTTCTTGAACCTGTAAAAATGAGTTGGTTCTCCTTTGTTTTCTGACTCTCTAATAACAATTGCTATGAGAGATGGAAAATGTCATGTGTTTGGCTTTAAAATCAGTGCAAAGTTTATGGCTTTCTCTTTTGAAATCATCAGGCCACATGCAGAGAACCTGAGCTGTTTGCTCTTAATTACTAGTAAGACAGGAAAACAATTAGTAGAGCAATTAATTCAATATGTAGTAGGATCTTTTACTAGCCATTTTATTCTAATAACCCAGTACATAAATGCCTCAGTTCACAGGACATGCTCTCCAAGAATAATAAAATGATCATAAAACAATAAGCTCTTCATATCTTTTGTTTCAGTAAATGATCTTAACTATACAAAAAACAATATCAGAGCAGACCAGTTGCTAAATTGTATTCTTGTTACCCCCCAAAACTCACCTGCCCCTAGTTAAATCTATATTTACTGTTTTGACCTCAGTTATCTGAGTTATTTTTAATAAATAATTTCCCAAAATAATAATTAGTAAAGTGAATAATCTGATGATAAATTTTCATTTAGCTCAATAGAACTTATTTTATTGCAAAATTAGTTGTTTCTTTCACATGTCAAGTACTATAGGCTGAAGTGATTATTAATTTTTTTTAGATCTGAAAGATTTTCTGTGGCTTTTGAATTTCTAATTTTTAAATTTCTAATTTTGAATTTCGAAGATGAAATCTGTTTTTCCTCAATTGTCATAATATATTTTTCCATAAGATTAATCCTTTAACCTTATCACTCATTTCAGGGTATGTTTTTGGAATGATTTCTCCATTTAAAATTTCTCCTGAGGATTTATAGTTGTGAGATATTTTTGTATATATTTTAAGCATTATTTTATTAATGTTCTAGTTAATGATGGGCAAAAAATCAAAAGTATGAGCTCCAGGGGCTATCCCTGGTGGCACAGTGGTTGGGAGTCCGCCTGCCAATGCAGGGGACGCAGGTTTGTGCTCGGTCCGGGAAAGACCCCACATGCCGCGGAGCAGCTGGGCCCGTGAGCCATGGCCGCTGAGCCTGCGCGTCCGGAGCCTGTGCTCCGCAACGGGAGAGGCCACAACAGTGAGAGGCCCGCGTAACGCAAAAAAAAAAAAAAAAAAAAAAAAGTATGAGCTCCACATCAGAATTTGAATACTGAAAGTACTGTATATGATGAAATTTGAAAATTGAGATCACCAGATGAATATTTGCCTGTGGAACCTACTCAAGTGTGTTGAGTAAAAGACAGGATGATGTCACATCCTTTTCTAGCAACATAACTAAACTCTTAAAGAATTATTGATTTTGTAAAAGTTGAATTTATAACATTGATTGTCATGCTAATTAAATATGTCTAGCACTTCATAAAAGAGAGAAAATATAATAATAACCTAAGTCATCAGATAATCTTAACTACATTGACGCATTTGCTCTAAAGAATGTTATACCAATCCTTCAGATCTTGTTTTTCTGCCAGGTCTTCAAAGGCCACATAGCTTTGAAGCTCTTAGTTTCAAAGACAGAACCAGTGCAGGAGTTAGGCACTAATTGGCCTTAATATGTTTTAGAATATGGTGTTCTAATTGGCATGCTGTGTGAGGCATTACCCAGATTGTACAAAAAGGATGTTTTACGCAGACTACATTTGGCAACTATGTCCTTGTTGGCTGGTCAGTTATTTGACATCCGGCGACCTCTAGTGAGAACCAGAAGTTGTTAGCCAACATAAATTTCCTCGTCCAGTCTGAGTCCCTATAGGAACTACAGAAAAAGACAGAAAAGAACCTCAGCAAGGCTCATAGAATACTTTTTCTTTTTTCAGATCACAGTATTAATTCAAGTTTGGGAGGGTGAAAATATTTTTAAAAATATATCTTTAGAAAATTTTCTTCAAATTTTCTAGATATTTCATTGCAGTCAGTTACTACACTAATGAAAATTAAAATGCATACAAATAAAAGGAAAAGTGTGAAAAGTTCAATGATGATATAAGCTAAGTATTAAAGAAAAAGACTATATTACAAATAAAACTGGACAGTTATTTGACATTTTTTAAGCAACTATTTTTGCAAATTTTATATGCTCAAATTTTAGAATGATACAATTTTACTATATTTTAATTAATCCTATAAAGCAACTATGCTTATTTAGTTTAGTTCCTGAAATTAAGACATTAAATAATTAGTTAAGTATATTTCAATGCATAAATATAAATGCATAATATATAAATGCATAAATAAGTACATATGGTATGAATGAGAATATCATGGCCTTAACTCTCAAAGCACATAGCACAGCACCCGGCATTCTGATAAGTTTAGTTGTAACTATAACTTTTATAATGATGCCTAGTTGTTTGAGATCAATATATATTAACAGGAAAACATAGGCACAGAAAAATGAATGACATATGGTCTTCACCCTGAATGTACAATTTAGTAAGGTGGATGTCAGGAGTAACTTGATCAAATGTGATAAATACCTTATATGATGAACAAATGAAAGCTTATAGATGTTCTATGAAAATTGATAGCTTTCGCTTTAGAGGATGAGGGAAGAGTGTTCATGGGGGTGTTGTACCTTAAAAGAGAATATGAGGGAGAATGAAAGAGGAAAAAGCAAGTACCTTTCTGCTTCCTTTGGTGCTGTCTAAATCCTGTTTATCTTGGCCTTATTTATGAAAAATATTCTCTCTTTACATTTTACTTTGGGTAATAGCCTTCTATTTTTTCTTAAATGTCACATATATTTTATAACTTTCTGTATTTTAATATTTCTATTGTTAATGGAAATAACAATAGTGAACATATCAATGCATTGTTTACGTTAGGGTGTTTGGTATAAATAATGCACACTTTAACAAGGGTTTTACACTTAACACATATATAGTTTTTCAACATTTCAGGACTATAGTTGCTTTGGGAATTATAAATTTATCCTCACTTAGAAAAACTTAAGTGCTCCGTACCTCCTTAGTGCTATGACATTTTAAAATGTTCCAAGAAACATGAGTTCAATCAAAAAAACAAAATCCTTCCTCAAAAAAAAAGGGCAATATTCTGTGATCAAATAAATATTTTCTTGGGTATCTATTTTATATATTTTTTTATACTTTATATTATTTATAAAATTTATATCCCCCAGATTAAGTAAATATATTTAATTTAATTGAATCTCAAACTTTTTGACAATCTCTTAAGACCTATTACTACACATGTAATTTTTCTGAGATTTGAGTGTGAGAGTGATTCTCACTATGTCCTAAAGATTCCATTGGATAAACTCTACCCAGATAATAATAAAATATTTTATTTTTTAAACATTTAAAAATTTCTTTAATTTAAAATTTTCTTTCCAGTTTTATTGAGCTATAATTGACTTGCAGCACTGTATAAGTTTGAGGTGTGCAGCATAATGATTTGACTTACATATCATGAAATGATTACCACAATAAGTTTAGTGAACGTTCATTGTCTCATATAGGTACAAAATTAAAGAAATAGAAAAAAGTATTTCTCCCTTGTGATGAGAACTCTTAGGATTTACTTTCTTAACAACTTTCATATATAACACAGAGCAGTGTTAATTATATTAATCATGTTGTACATTACATCCCTAGTACTTATAGTATAACTAGAAGTTTGTGCCTTTTGACCACCTTTATCTAATTTGCCCTCCCCGACGCCCGGCTCTGGTAACCACGAATCTAATCTCTATCAGTTTGCTTTTTTGTTATTGAAGTATAATTGACCTATAACACTATGTTAATTCCTGTTACACAACATAGTGATTCGATATTTCTATACATTTCAAAATGATTGCCACAATAGTTACCATACAAAGATATTGAATAATTATTGACTATAAAAATATTTTCTCAATCAACAGAGCACAAAATTGATTATATTTGGCCATATAGTGTGTAACTTGTTTGCTATGATTATCTTTTCTCTCTTTCTTTCTTTTAGGTAGGGAATTTAGCCTAAATAGTTCTAGATCTATTCTTATGGATCTAGCTTCCTAAAATTCTTGTAAATTGGTTTTTAAACTAAAGAACATCATAATAAAAAATAGGGAATTAGATGATATTTTTCTCCGTCATATTTGGCAATACTGGGGTAGTTTCAAATTTTGTGATTAGTAATTTAAAAATGTAATTTCAATTAGTCAACCAATATAATTCAACTAAACAAATGTATGGAGTGAGGTGACGTAGTCAGATAACTTGTTTTAATTTTCAAAACATCAGCTATTAGGATGTTTTAATGAAACTGTTGGCATGGATCATCAGAATCATAGCAATTGAAATGATCATAGATCATGTCCAACTCTCTCATTTCTAAAATAATTGAATCTGTCCTTACCTTGGAGACCTGCATGAGTGTCAGGTAGACAGTATGACTCTTAGCTATAGTCATTTTCTTTGGGTTTAGTCTGAATTTTCTTTCTCAGTTTCTGATTTAGGATTTGAGTCAGATGACTGAGTCTTCGGTTGGCACAAATTCTTTGGAGTGTTTGTAAGTGTTAGTACTTTAGAAAGTACTTGAAGTTCTTTGTAGCCAGATCTTGGGAGCGGCATTGCTTAGCTGTGTCTCCACAGACAAAAGAGTATGGATAAAGGCAATTTTTTCTACATAATGGATAAAGGGGAACTGACCAAAAATGTCCAGATCACTCTCCTGATGTTCTCTTGTCTCTTACACCATCAACAGGTGTGGTCGCTCAGAAGCTGTCTAATTACTCAGAGAGAAATTAGTAACAGGTTAACTGTTAAGATTAAGATTATATGGTAGAATTTGTTGCTGGTGGTGTTGGTGTTATTTTATCACTCACAAAGTAAACCAATGCAGGGTATTAAATTCAATTTTATTCTATTTCCAACTCAATTCAACCAGCATTCTGTTATGTACTCTAGGGAATAAAGAGGAAAAGACATGATTTCTTACATGAAGCAAAATATGTTTTATGTAATGTGAAAATAGTTACCCAGAAGCTGATTATTTGGCTGTAATGGAAATCCAAAATGGATCCATAACTATAAAATGATGCCTAAAGAAATAAGTATGAATCTTTTGAACATTTTACAATATTTTATATTTCTGTTTTATCACCCTTTCATGAGCACAGTGCTGGATACAGTAGGCTCTGTATAATGACTTTTTTTAGTAATTAAGGAATGGTGAGTAAAACATTGATTTCTAATTCATAAATCACATGCTAGATAGCCTATCTTTCTTTCTGAGTAATTTTATCATCCATTTTGTTGGTTAGCTGGATTGAAATGTACATTCATCTTGGCAATGACAGTAAGTTGGAGAAAGATTTTGCTTCTCTTAAACTGTCAAACATTATCTACACATAAGCATTGACTGTTTTTCTGTATCAATACCCAGTTTGCTCTAAGATAAATCATATGTACAGACCTTTTTGAACGCTTAGATTATACTTTTCATCACTGAGATTATGGGTTTTCCCCACTAACTTTTATGAATATTTCTGATTGCTGCATGCTCTAAACTTTGGAGCCTTAGCAGCATGCAACCTAAAGAATTTAAAGATTCTAGTCTCTGCTCAGCTGACTTTTTAATTTTTTAAAAACTTTTCCAACTGGTACATCTGATACAAGGATTAGAGTGACTTTTCCATTAATAGAAGTTCCTTTGTAGAAAGATGATATTCTATCTTCTGAGATGCCTGGTTCTTTCATGGATATTCAGGTTTTTACTGTATCTTGAATCAAATTTGATAATTTTATTTTTCTTAGAAAATTATGACCTTCATTTCATTAGTTTGATTAAGATTTTAAAATTTACAAAGACTGATGTAAACACAGTGTTTTATTATAATTTTCTAGTTATAGAGACTAGTAAAAATGATTTTCTAGACTAGTAAAAGTGATTTTCTTTTTTTTTAGTTAATTTATCTTTCTATTAATTGATTTCTTTTACATTTTATACTCATCTTATTGACGTTGGATTTAAAAACAGTTAAGAATTCTCAGCATATGTACTTCTATTTTTTAAGCATGAGAAGATTTATTATAACGTAGTGTATCATTTGGAGTTTAGTTGCAGGAGGAAAAACTGTTCTATTTTAAGCAAAAAGAAATCTGTTGGAATTGTACACTTAGACATTGGAAGGCCTGAAGAAGCAAGCTTGATTCTGATCCAGCAGGAATGACCCCAGAAGAAGACCACAGAACCAGCCTGTTAGGGAGGTACCACATTTGATAAAATCAGAAAGGGTGGAATGGGGATGCCAATTGCTGGAAATGCTGACTTCATGAACGCACTACTTAGCTTTGATCCAGAAATCAGCAAGTCGCTATCACTACCACATCTATTTCCCCTGCAGAAAACCCAACTTCTCTACCACAGTGTCTACCAGGAGAAACTGCCTCTACAGCAGGAAACTGCTTCTCCCCGTTTTCAATATTTAGAGCTCTGCTGCCCAGCGCAGTAGTCATTAGCCACATGTGGCTGCTGAGCATTTGAAATGCGATTAGCTCAAATGGAGATGTACTTTAAGTTTAAAATACACACCAGATTTCAAAGACTAAATGGGAAAAGAAAAGAATGTAAAACATTCCAATTTTTAAATATTGATTGCATGTTAAAACAACAGTATTTTGAATATAGTGGGTAAAGTAAAATTCAGTATTAAAAATTAATTTCATCTGTTTTCTTTTTACTTTTTATAATGTGCCTACTAGAAGATTTAAAATTGCATGTGTGGCTCAGATTAAATTTCTATTGAACATTGCTGTTCTAAAACTCACAAGAGTGCATCTCTTAGAAGAACCAATTTCACATCCAAAAATCTAATTGTGAGGAAGTCATGTAAAAGTAGGCTTTAGCTTTCTAGCTCCTGTCATTCAGAAAGCCCCCCTGACTGAAAGTTGAAATGAATATTGAGCAAGCTAAGGCACTATATCTTCCACGTGAAGTATTTTTTAATGAAGAGCTTAGGCAATATCTCATAAAGTTTAAAATTTATTTTTCTCATTGTAATACTTTTTGATAGTATGTAGTTTTATTCTAATTTTATTAAATTTCACTTGAAAATTAATTAGAATATTTATTTTTTTACTCTCAAAGCATCTGAATTTTGTTTTCTTTTTTTGCCAATTTATTATTAATTTATATTTCCTTTTATTTTTTACAGTGTGATCAAAGAAAATGGTCTTGCACATTTTTTTGCTGTTTGGAATGTATTAAGGTTTTTGTGTGTGTTGCCAACCAGCTTTGTAAAAACCCCATAGGCATGGGAAAGGAACAGGTTTTCTCTTCTGTAACATAAGAAACTAATTTGTATGTGTTAATGTCTTTATTTATATTAGTCAAACTGTCACTCCCTTGTTTTTTTTTTTTTTTTTTATTGTTGTTGTTGCATTTTGTTTTGTTTTAAACCCCGGAGATCTGCTAAAGATAGGGATGTTTAAAAGTCTCCGATTTTGCTAAAAATTACTTAGAATTAGGAGATGAAGTAAAATATTTAACAAATGAGCAAAAGATAGGTTAGTATGGGATATATGTAACCGAAAAGTAAAAATAGGAACCATAAAAAGTTCTGTGCGAGGAAACTTTTTGTCTACGGGGATTGAAAAAAATGTACCATATAAGATAAGACATTTTGTGTGATTCTTGAAATATGAATAAGATTTAGTGTTATAGAAGAGAGGAAGACGTTACAGCCCGTGGGAAGAAATAATCCAAGGTTGGTCTTGTGACAATACAGTAAATGTTTGCTAAAGCTAATGTGGGATTGTTAATGTTATAAGCAATGGGGATCCATTGAAGATATTGAGAAAGAGAGAGACATAATAGAGCTGATGGTTTTGGAAGATTATCTAGTGTAGAGGATGTGGAGGAATATATTGCCACAGTTCATGTCAGTCATGACAATGAAAATATCAGTCCACTGAATGGAATATTAAATACTCCATTAAGTAAATATATTACTATGAAGGAGTAATTCATAGAATTTGATAAAGTAGATTAATTTTTTCCTGTGGAAAGGGACAGCATATGGGGAAAAAAAAGTCAATCCCTACACAAAGAGTTTTACCCAGAATGACCAGAGACTCTAGAAACAGAAATAAAAAGGTTGGCAAGATATGTTAACTCTCCAATTTATATCTCCTCTATGCTCAGGTCTCACGTATTCAATCGCCAATCTGTTTGGATACTTCTCATTCAGCTAAACGTTAGCACACACAAGTTAAGTTCTTAACCCAAACAGATCTTCCCCATCCTGACTTTACCCCATATTATAGCCATATTTCTTATCTCAGTGAATTTTCTGTCTTACATGTTAAAATTTCTTTGAAAATATTTTCTTAATAACTACATAATATTCTACCTTATGGAAGCAGCAAAATCACCTTCACCATTTCTCAACTGTTGAACATTGAGACAGTTCCTAATTTTGTGGTGCTTCAGTGAATGTTCTTACTTGTATGTATATCTTAAGCTGCTTTTGTTTTTTCCTTAGAATATAGTTCTTAGCATAATTCAATAAGAATAAAAGCATATAGTGAAAATAATATCAAAAAGTATGAGCATTAATCCCATACATTATCTTTTCAGAAGGTTTTACTATGTTAATATTCTATCAGCAGTATATAAGAGTATGTATTCTCATCATATACATACCTACCCAATAGTGAATATAATCTACTTTTAATCTTTGACAACTTTAATTTCCAAAAAAGTATTATCACATTAACTAAAATTTATTTGATTAAATACTAGTGATAGTGAACAATGCTTTCTTTTATTTATTAAATATTTGTATTAATTTTTCTGAAATGGCCCTTTTATAATCCTTGCCTAGTTTTCAACTGGACATTTTGGATTTTCCTTATAGGTTTTTGTTTTTTATAATCACTGTAAATATTTTCCTCAACTTTGATATTTTCTTTTTAATTCACATGGCATATTTATAACACATAGCAATTTCTACTTTTTGTGGGTCTTAATTCAATCACTCTTTACTTTTCAATTTCATTTTAGTTTATGATCTCTTCATTCATATCTAAAGACCAGGTAATATATGCAATTTACTTTCTGCATATTTTCTCTATATTTTTCCTAATTTAATAAGCTAAGAAATCAATTTTTAATACCATTTTATTGACCAATTGCTCTTTTCACAATAGTTTGTGATACCAGTCTACTTACAAACTATAGATTCTGTTCTTTTGAAGTGTCTGCCTATGTAGTGCTACATTGTTTTAATTATTTTGACTTCATATTATATATATTTAATATGGCATAGAGTATATATTATGGAATATATACTTCTTTAGGCATATCATTATTTGCTAAGACTCTTCTGTTATGAGTCTTCTTGTGCAAAATGCTCTTAGCTAGTTTTACTCATGAACTTCTATGATGGTTAAACTTATTGACTGAGCCAGAGGGTGCCCAGATATTTGGTTAAACATTACTCTGGGTGTGTCTATGAGGGTATTTCTGAATGAGACAAACATTTGAATCAACAGATTGAGTAAAGGAGACTGCCCTCCCCAGTGTGTGTGGGTCTCAGAGACATATGTATATGTCTCCTATCAGTACTGTTTCTCTGGAAAACCCTGACTTATACAATTTCTAACAAGTTTAAGCAAATAAAACTCCATTGGAGATTTTCTGTAATTATATATAAACTACAATTTAATTAGGAGGTAATTGACATCACTATACTAATAAAAGGAACATGTTTCTTTTATTCATATATGTCAGCTTTATTGTCTATCAGTAAAGTCTTCTACTTTTTCTTTTTTAATTTCAGTTACATAGGACCTACAGTTTTTTATTTTTTAACATCTTTATTGGAGTATAATTGCTTTACAATAGTGTGTTAGTTTCTGCTGTATAACAAAGTGAATCAACTATACATATACATATATCCCCATATACCCTCCCTCTTGTGTCTCCCTCCCACCCTCCCTTTCCCACCCCTCTAGGTGGTCACAAAGCACCGAGCTGACCTCCCTGTGCTATGTGGCTGCTACCCACTAGCTATCTATTTTACGTTTGGTTGTATATATAAGTCCATGCCACTCTCACTTTGTCCCAGCTTACACTTACCCCTCCCCGTGTCCTCAAGTCCAGTCTCTACGTCTGTGTCTTTATTCCTGTCCTGCTCCTAGGTTTTTCTGAACCATTTGTTGTTTTTTTTTTATATTCCATATATATGTGTTAGCATACGGTATTTGTTTTTCTCTTTCTGACTTACTGCACTCTGTATGACAGACTCTAGGTCCATCCATCTCACTACAAATAACTCAATATCATTTCTTTTTATGACTGAGTAATATTCCATTATGTATAGGTGCCACATCTTCTTTATCCATTCATCTGTCGATGGACACTTAAGTTGCTTCCATTTCCTGGCTATTGTAAATAGAGCTGCAATGAACATTGTGGTACATGACTCTTTTTGAATTATGGTTTTCTCAGGATGTATGCCCAATAGTGGGATTGCTGGGTCGTATGGTAGTTCTATTTTTAGTTTTTTAGGGAACCCTCCATATTGTTCTCCATAGTGGCTGTATCAATTTACATTCCCACCAAGAGTGAAAGAGCATCCCTTTTCTCCAAACCCTCTCCAGCATTTTTGTTTGTAGATTTTTAACTTTTTTTTTTTTTTTTTTTTTTTTTTTGCGGTACACGGGCCTCTCACCACTGTGGCCTCTCCCGTTGCAGAGCACAGGCTCCGGACGCACAGGCCCATCGGCCGTGGCTCACGGGCCCAGCCGCTCTGCTGCACGTGGTATCTTCCCGGACCGGGGCACGAACCCACGTCCCCTGCATCGGCAGGTGGACTCTCAACCACTGTGACACCAGGGAAGCTCTGTTTGTAGATTTTTTATAATGGCCATTCTGACTTGTGTGAGGTGATATCTCATTGTGGTTTTGACTTGCATTTCTCTAATGATTAGTGATGTTCAGCATCTTTTCATGGTTTGTTGGCAATCTGTATGTCTTCTTTGGAGAGATGATCCTTTAGGTCTTCTGCCCATTTTTGGATTGGGTTGTTTGTTTTTTTGATATTGAGCTGCCTGAGCTGCTTGGATATTTTAGAGATTAATCCTCTATCAGTTGCTTCTTTTGCAAATATTTTCTTCCATTCTGAGGGTTCTGTTTTCTTCTTGTTTATGGTTTCCTTTGCTGTGAAAAGGTTTTAAAGTTTCATTAGGTCCCATTTGTTCATTTTTATTTCCATTAGTCTAGGAGGTGAGTCAGAAAGGATCTTGCTGTGATTTATGTCATAGAGTGTTCTGCCTATGTTTTCCTTTAAGAGTTTTATAGTGTCCAGTTGTACATTTAGGTCTTTAATCCATCTTGAGTTTATTTTTGTATATGGTGTTAGGAAGTGTTCTAATTTCATTCTTTTTTTTTTTTTTTTTTTTTTTTTGCTGTACGCGGGCCTCTCACTGTTGTGGCCTCTCCCCGCTGCGGAGCACAGGCTCCGGATGCCCAGGCTCAACGACCATGGCTCACGGGCCCAGCCGCTCCGCGGCATGTGGGATCTTCCCAGACTGGGTCACGAACCCGTGTCCCCTGCATCGGCAGGCGGACTCTCAACCACTGCGCCACCAGGGAAGCCCTAATTTCATTCTTTTACATGTGGCTGTCCAGTTTTTCCAGCACCACTTATTGAAGAGGCTGTCTTTTCTCCATTCTATATTGTTGTCTCCTTTGTCAAAGATAAGGTGACCATAGGTGTGTGGGTTTATCTCTGGGCTCTCTATCCTGTTCCATTGATCTATATTTCTGTTTTTGTGCCAGTACCATATTGTTTTGATTACTGTGGCATTGTAGTACACTGTGAGTCTTCTCCCTTGATGAGTCTGGCTAATGGTTTATCAATTTTGTTACTCTTCTCAAAGAACCAGCTTTTAGTTTTATTGATCTTTGATATTGTTTCCTTCATTTCTTTTTCATTTATTTCTGATCTGATCTTTATGATTTCTTTCCGTCTGCTAACTTTGGGGTTTCTTTGTTCTTCTTTCTCTAATTGTTTTAGGTGTAAGGCTAGGTTGTTTATATGAGATGTTTCTTGTTTCTTGAGGTAAGATTGTATTGCTATTAACTTCCCTCTTAGAACTGCTTTTGCTGCATCCCATAGGTTTTGGGTCATCTTGTTTTCATTGTCATTTGTTTCTAGGTACTTTTTAATTTCCTCTTTGATTTCTTCAGTGATCTTGTGGTTATTAAGTAATGTATTATTTAGCCATCATGTGTTTGTATTTTTTACAGATTTTTTCCTGTAATTGATATCTAGTCTCATAGCATTGTGGTCGGAAAAGATACTTTATACAATTTCAATTTTATTAAAAATACAAATGCTTGATTTGTGACCCAAGATATGATCTATGCTGAAGAACGTTCCATGAGCACTTTAGAAAAAAAGTGTATTCTGTTGTTTGTGGTTGGAATGTCCTATAAATTTCGATTAAGTCCATCTTGTTTATTGTATCATTTAAAGCTTGTGTGTCCTTATTTATTTTCAGTTTGAATGATCTGTACATTGGTGAAAGTGGGGTGTTGAAAACTCCTACTATGATTTTGTTACTGTGCATTTCCCCTTTTATGGCTGTTAACATTCACCTTATGTAGTGGTGTGCTCCTATGTTGAGTGAATAAATATTTACAATTGTTATATCTTCTTCTTGGATTGATCCCTTGATCATTATGTAGTGTCCTTCTTTGTCTCTTGTAGTAGTCTTTATTTTAAAGCCTATATGTCTGATATGAGAGTTGCTACTCCAGCTTTCTTTAGATTTGCATTTGCATGGAATATCTTTTTCCATCCCCTCACATTCAGTTTGTATATGTCCCTAGATCTGAAGTGGGTCTCTTGTAGACAGCATACATACAGGTCTTGTTTTTGTATCCATTCAGCCAGTCTATGTTTTTTGGTTGGAACATTTAATCTATTTACATTTAAGGTAATTATCAATATGTATGTTCCTATTACCATTTTCTTAATTGCTTTGGGTTTATTATTGTAGGTCTTTTCCTTCTCTTGTGTTTCCTGCCTAGAGAGGTTCCTTTAGCATTTGTTGTAAAGCTTGTTTGGTGGTGGTGAATTCTCTTAGCTTTTGCTTGTCCGTAAACGTTTTAATTTCTCTGTCGAATCTGAATGAGATCCTTGCTGGATAGAGTAATCTTGGTTTTAGGTTTTTCCCTTTCATCACTTTAAATATGTCCTGCTACTCCCTTCTGGCTTGCAGAGTTTCTGCTGAAAGATCAACTGTTAACCTTATGGGGATTCCCTTGTATGTTATTTACTGTTTTTCCTTTGCTGCTTTTAATATTTTTTCTTTGTATTTAATTTTTGATAGCTTGGTTAATATGTGTCTTGGCATGTTTCTCCTTAGATTTATCCTGTTTGGGACTCTCTGTGCTTCCTGGAATTGATTGACTATTTCCTTTCCCACCTTAGGGAAGTTTTCAACTATAATCTCTTCAAATATTTTCTCAGTGCCTTTCTCTTTCTCTTCTTCTTCTAGGACCCCTATAATTTGAATGTTGGTGCATTAAATGTTGTCCCAGAGGTCTCTAAAACTGTCCTCAATTCTTTTCATTCTTTTTGCTTTATTCTGCTCTGTGGTAATTATTTCCACGCTTTTATCTTCCAGGTCGCTTATCCATTCTTTTGCCTCAGTTATTCCGCTCTTGATTCCTTCTAGAGAATTTTAAATTTCATTTATTGTGTTGTTCATCATTATTTGTTTGCTCTTTAGTTCTTGTAGGTCCTTGTTAAACATTTCTTATATTTTCTCCATTTTATGTCCAAGATTTTGGATCATCTTTACCATCATTACTCTGAATTCTTTTTTTCTGGTAGAATGCTTATTTCCTCTTCATTTGTTTTGGTCTGGTGAGTTTTTACCTTGCTTCTTCATCTGTTGTGTGTTTTGCTCTCTGCTCATTTTGCTTATCTTACTGTGTTTGGGGTCTCCTTTTTGCACACTGCAGGTCGTAGTTCCCATTGTTTTTGGTTTCTGTCCTCTGTGGCTAAGGTTGGTTCAGTGGGTTGTGTAGGCTTCCTGCTGGAGGGGACTAGTGCCTGTGTTCTGGTGGATGAGGCTGGATCTTGTCTTTCTGGTGGACAGGACCACATCCAGTGGTGTGTTTTGGGGTGTCTGTGAACTTATTATGATTTTAGGCCGCCTCTCTGCTAACGGTTGGGGTTTTGTTCCTGTCTTGTTAGCTGTTTGCTGTACGGTGTCCAGCAGTGTAACTTGCTTGTTGTTGAGTGGAGCTGGGTGTTAGCGTTGAGATGGAGATCTATGGGAGAGCTTTCACCATTTGATATTATGCAGAGCCAGGAGATCTCTGGTGGACCTATGTCCTGAACTCGGCTCTCCCATCTCAGAGGCACAGGCCTGATACCTGGCCCAAGCACCAAGACACTGTTGCCACATGGCTCAGAAGAGACGGGAGAAAGAAAGAAAGATGAAAGAAAGAAAGAAAGAAAGAAAGAAAGAAAGAAAGAAAAATATATTTATTAAAATAAAAAAATTAATTATTAAAAATTAAAAAAAAATAAAAATTAATAAAAAAGGAAAGAATGAAGGAGGAGTTGAACCAAACCAAAAAACAATTCTACCAATGATAACAGGCACTAAAAACTATACTTAAAAAAAAAAAAAGGGCAGACAGATCCCTAGGACAAATGGTAAAGCAAAGCTATACATACAAAATCACACAAAGAAGCATGCAGATACACAGTCACAAAAAGAGAAAAAGGCTATATATATATATATATATATATATATATATATATATATATATATATATATATATATATATATTAAAAGAACGAGGAAGAGAGCAACAATTTAATAAACATATCTGCCAGTGATAATAAACTCTAAATACTAAACTCAGATAAGCATAAAACCAGAAACAAATTAGATGCAGAAAGCAAACCCCAAGTCTACAGTTGTTCCCAAAGTCCACCATTTCAATTTTGGGATGATTCATTGTCTATTCAGGTATTCCACATATGGAGCGTACATCAAGTTGATTGTGGGGATTTAGTCTGCTGCTCCTGAGGCTGCAGGGAGAAATTTCCCATTCTCTTCTTCGTTCCCACAGCTCCTGGGGTTCAGCTTTAGATTGGCCCTGCCTCTGTGTGTAGGTGACCTGAGGGTACCTGTTCCTGCTCAGACAGGATGGGGTTAAGGAAGCAGCTGGCTAGGGGGTTCTGGCTCACTCAGGCCTGGAGAAGGGAGGGGTACAGAATGAGGGACAAGCCTGCAGTAGCAGAGGCCAGTGCGACGTTGCAACAGCCTGAGGCATGCCATGTGTTCTCCTGGGGAAGTTGTCCCTGGATCACGGGACCCTGGCAATGGCAGGCTGAACAAGGTCTTGGGAGGGGGTTGTGTGGGTAGTGACCTGTGCTTGCACACAGGCTTCTTGGTGGCTGCAGAAGCCGCCTTAGCCTTTCATAACCGTCTCTGGTGTCTGCGCTGATAGCCACGGCTCACACCCGTCTCTGGAGCTTGTTTAAGCAGTGCTCTGAATCCCCTCTCTTCATGCACCCTGAAACAATGACCACTTGCCTCTTAGGCAGTTCCAGAATTTTTCCCGGACTCCCTCCTGGTTAGCTGTGGCACACTAGCCCCCTTCAGGCAGTGTTCATGCAGCCAACCCCAGTCCTCTCTCTGGGATCTGAACTCCGAAGCCCAAGCCTCAGCTCTCAGCCCCTGCCCATCCCGGCTGGTGAGCAGACAAGCCTCTCAGCCTGGTCAGCAGTGATGTTCTGTGAGGGAATCTCTCCGTTTTGCCCTCTGCACCCCTGTTGCTGTGCTCTCCTCCATGACTCTGAAGCTTCCCCCCGTCACCACCCCCCACTCAGTCTCCACCAGTGAAGCGGCTTCCTAGTGTGTGGAAACTTTTCGTCCTTCACAGCTCCTTTCCAGATGTGCAGGCCCCGTCCCTATTCTTTTGTCTCTGTTTTTTCTCTCTTTTTTTTTTTTTTTTGCCCTATCCTGGTACGTGGGGAGTTTCTTGCCTTTTCGTAAGTCTGAGGTCTTCTGCCAGCATTCAGTAGGTGTTCTGTAGGAATTGTTCCACATGTAGACATATTTCTGATGTATTTGTGGGGAGGAAGGTGATCTCCATGTCTTACTCCTCTGCCATCTTGAAGGTCTCCTTAGTTTTTCTTTATAAAGCTGCTGAACTTTCATTTGAAATTTCAGTATTTTTATTGAAAATAGATAAGATATTTTTTTATCAAAGTAGCTACTTGGGTACTGAGCCTTAAACTGGAATCAGTGGACTCTCATTATGCATCAGTGCAGGAGCCTGATTTCTCCCCCCAGGACAACTAGGCACTCCAATACTTGTTTAATAAAAAAAAAAATTGTTTTTTGCCTTCCTTTGGCTAATGCTCATTAAAGAGAGTATTGAGTTTTGTCTACATAAAAGATATTCATTGGACCAAATTCACATATGCTTTAATTTGAGGGGAATAGTTCTTCTATAGCATAGAGGTGAAGAGCATTAGAGAGAATACTGGCTAAGGGGCAATATGCTTCTCCCTGGCCTCCAGTAATAGATTTGGGAACACCCTATCTTAATTCTCCCAGAAAGAGGAAACTAGCTCTCTTTCCTCACTAGAAATACTACACAAATTCAGGAGGAAAAAGAAAAAAACACATTTGTTTGTTTTTCATTGTGAGCATATTTCACACAGGTCATCAGCTGACATCAGCAGATGGCCCCATAGTAATGGTGCTGATAAGATAAATTCTACCCTTGATTATTAAAATAACCAAATCATTTTGATTTGACACTCAAATAATTATGTTAAAACAATTAAGTTTATTGAACAGACAATACAATATCCTTTTAATTTTAGATCAAATATCCTTTTAAAATGCTACAATCCAACTTAAGATGTTTTGTCTTTGCACATCAAGATAGCTGGAATTTAAAGGATTAATACCAATCAATGAAGTACATACCACTTAAACTTGTATATTTGCATACATTCTCTGTAGGTGTCAGCATTGCTTTGTAACAGCTGTATATCCAGAACTGTGTTTTCATCATGTCATAGGATGTAGCTTTTATGTTTAGTTCAGACTTAAAAATCAGAAGAGTCAATCCAAGGCTTAAGGACGTCTCTTGGACCATTCTTTATTTTTTAACATAACAAGTTGTGACTGAATGATTAAATTCCAGTTGGTAAAAAATGTATGTTTATGTTTCTGCTTAAGCCATGAATGAGTACTTTCAAGGTTTTGCATGGTATTCTCTGAGTTTAGAAAAAAAAAAGATGCTTGAAAAAATATGCCATGACATTCTGATTATATTTGGAATACTTAGAGATGATATTTCATTACTTGTTGTTGAGAGAACAGTTTATGTAACATTCTACAGAGTGATTCATATCATAGGCATCACTGCATCATCATGCACATTTCATTGTTCTTAAGGTTCCAGGAAAAAAAAGGTTTTAGAATATGATGCACAAGATGCTATGCCAGGCAAAGCCCTTTCCATTAGTGTCGTAAAAATAGCCACAACTAAAGAAAAGATAAATAAAATTGTATAGCAGGAAATAATTTGAACCAATTATATTCAGCTGTTGTATTGTATTTTGTTATTAGAATTCAGTCTAAAGAGCACTTCAATTTTAAAAGGAGAGATGTATATGTTCACACCAAGAGGGTATCTATTCTTGGGGCAATTTCTTATTCTCTATGCTTCAGTATAGACTTTATTAATGCGTACTATATTCAAGGCTCAGAAAATTCAGTAAGATCCTGCAGTGGTGGAATCTGGTTTAATAAATACTTTATATATCTGAACTTGCACCCACAAACAGTCCTCTGTCAGTAGGGACTTATTTAGTGCCTACACGGCTCTCATTCTCTAGTGCATTGTTAGAATTACTAAGGAGGGTGTAACACTTACAAGTGAACAAGTCACTTGAGTTATGTTCAAGTTTGTCATCACAAAACCAAGATTACATGCATTTATAATTATGATTGTATATTATAAATTTTAATGGACTATTATAATTGTAAAGTGTTACAGAGAAAGATCAGGATCTTAGAAAGCACATAACTATGTGTAACATTGAGTGTGGAGGTCATTTCAAGCAAGAAAGAGACATAACGAACCTTTCTGTTCACTCAGTTGCTTGCTTGCTTGTTTGCTTTATTTATTCATTGCAATTTTATTTTTGATTCTGTTTTTAAACTTAACTATACATTGATTTACAATGTTTCAGGTGTACAGCAAAGTAATATCTTGTAATAACCTATTTATTTATTTTTATTGAAGTATAGTTGACTTACAGTATGATATTAGTTTTAGGTGTACAACATAGTGATTCAATATTTTTATAGATTATATTCCATACAAAGTTATAAAATATTGACTATATTCACTGTGCTCTATAATATATCTTTATAATTTATTTATTTTATATCTAGTAGTTTGTACCTCTCAATCCCCTTTACTTATTTCACCCCTCCCCCCACCCCCTCCCCTCTGGTAACCACTAGTGTGTTCTCTATCTGTGAACGATTTCTGTTTTGTTATATATGTGTGTTTGTTTTATTATTTTAGATTCCAAAATCAGTTGCTTTCAATGATATGCTAGTAACTAGCAACTTTACTAGCTTCCTTTTTTATATATGCTGGTATGATAATATGTTAGTAAATACTGTGCATTTTTCTCCAGTAAATGATACCAAAATAATTTTATAATCATTTTGCAGCTCCTTTTCAGGCAGGCATTCTTCAAAACATCTGAAATAGGGTAGTTTGTGTGTGAAAAAAAAAATCAAAAGCAGTTTTTCTTTGAATTCCACACAACATATGGAATCTCACTTGCAGCTGGCAGATGTACCTCTGAAAAAAAAATCAGAAATTTCCTCCATATCGCTCCAGAAAGTGAATCCTTATGAATCAACTTTGATTATTTTCTCATGTAAAAGTGAAATAAAAATGCAGCTGAAACGCACTACCTAGAGAATGCCACTATGTGCAGTTTATTGCTAACATGAAGATGTTTAGAGGGAAGCTGTTAGAAAGATATACTTCTTAGAGGTTGAAAATCCAAACCCAAAATTTTCCTATCATTATTCACTTAAAAACAGTTAATTTTTTATGCATTTCAGTGAAAGCCATTCTCATACATAAATACTTACAAGGTCAAGAGGAAGATTATTGGCCAAATGATAGTAAAATGGTTTTGATGGTTTGAATCTCTGGGACAGAAATACAAAATGTCAGAGCTGGAAAGGACCTGCAGTACAATCTAATCCAGTTCTTTCATTTTCATAGGTGAGAAAATTGAGGTTCAGAGAGGTTCCACCAACACCCAGTCACTCAGGACCAGTTTCACAAACCAAGGCCCTTGTGATCTCATCATTCCCTCTTTGATCCATGAAACCTACAGATTGACTTTACGCTTGGAATGTCTAAACAGAGTCAGATTGTGCCACAACATATCACTTGTTCAGCTTTTTAAGCCAACTTACTCAATTAAAACTCAAAGTAAATATATGTATTTACTATTTGTCCTAGATCAAATAAGCTGACTTTGGAAAAGTTTACATTTTAGTTAAATACCACAATTTCACATAAAAGCAGACTTAAAAATTGGTGGCCAGTTGAAGGAAATAACTAAATTTAGCCTAATCCTTTGTACTTATGTGTATTGTGATAGTATTTTCAACACAAATTTCTTTTTACCTAAAGAATTTCTCAGTATTACTAGCTGTGACTACTCCAGTCTCTAGACTAGACGTTAATTATAAACACCCTTCCATAAAACAGAAACGTAATGGAATTTCTGTTTGATGAGCCATACATGTATTTTTATTAGAATTTCCACAATATTCTACAGGTACTTAGAACAAAAACTACATCCTAGGAATATTCCATTTATAGACTTATATTTCAACAATGTTTTATATCACATTTGCAACTCATACATGAGACTTCATTTCTGATATTTACTAGACCATATCATCATTGCTTATTGAACACAACTTTTAAAGCGTTGTATTTAAAAGTTAGGTGAAATTCTCTCACGTTTTCCTCTGGCAACAAGTCTCACTGCTGACCAAACTTCGCAAGATGAACTGGTTTATTTTTAGATTTTGTGGAAAATCATTAGAAGCTACTACTGAGGTTCCAAAAGGTGCATACTAGTGCATATTCTTTGATAAGATCTCTTCTCCACCACAACTATATTCCTAGGTGATCATGCATTCTCGTTTCCTTGTTTCTCCCGGTCAGTCCTAGTTTATGCCGGTGGTTCCAGAAGAGTCGTAGTATCCCTGGCACTCTCAAAAGTATCGTAGTTTAGGTGATAATTTTTATGCTTAGTATAGCGATGACACAAGCCAAAAAAATACAGTATTTACAGTCCTCCTAGTATACACAAAAAAGATAAAATATTGGGGAAAATGCTTAGAGTTTGCTATGTGAGCCTTATGTTACTGCTATAATTAAAACTAAACCCCTCGTGGCCTCAGCCCAACTGCTACATATTCTTCATGGTCACATGAGGTGGTTTTGAGGGTCAGCATGTTATTTGCTTGAGTTCTTCAATTTAGTCTTAAGAATGGTCACACTGGATTGCAAGGTCAATGTTGCTAATAATCTTTATCTTTTCTCTCTAAAAAGTTATCGTTCTTTCTAAAAATCTATATGCTGTGGTTTCTGATCCTTCATCACACAGAACACAAAATTGTCCTGCTTCCTCCTTTTTCCTTGTCATAAAAGAATATCTAAGGGAGGCTGGAGTTGAAAGAGCTTTCAAATACTGGCCAGAGTCTTCAGACAGGACAGTGGCAGAAAGAACAGTAAAAATAGCTCACTTACATTAGCTTCTGTGTCAGGAATATTTAAAAATTAATACTATTTTAATATTTACATATCATGTTACTTGACCTTATAATCAACCTTGAATTATTTAACTTGTGGTTAGAGATGATCAAAGTTGACAGTAAAAAATAATTTATAGAGCACATGCAATTACAAACCGTTTTATTGGCAATATAGAACAGAAAAATGAAATCTCTATTGCTGCTGGATATTATATGATTGCTGGTAATATTTATAATACTAATTTGCTAACTGAGCTCTGTTAGAGAGGCAATGCTTCATAGGTGATCATGGTGCATTTTAGCAGTCACAGTAGTCCTGGCACAAAAGGTCATGAACAAAAATTCATTTTCCTATGGACAGAACAAAGACTCTTACACCTATAATTCCCCTGAATTGCTACAGATTAATAGTGTTTTTCTGTGTGTGTGTGTGTGAGATGTGTGGTGTGTGTGTTTAGGTTGTAGTTGTGTGCATGTCAGAAAGAGAAAGAAAAACCAGTTTTTAACCACATTCATACCTCTGGAATGGCTCTTGCCAACTTAACCTCCATGGCAGCTCACAGGGCAAGAATGATTTAAGAGGAAAAATAATTCCCTTCCAAACTGGAAGACACAAAGCTTATTACAGAGGAAATTAAACCAGTTAAAATGTTAAAGTAACATATAGCAATATTTCTGGAATATATCCTTAGATAAGAAAAAAAAATCAGTGTATAATTTTTCATATAGTTTAAGAAAACCCCAAATTTAAAACATTTCATTTGACTGGTACCATGTTAATCCAACACAAAAGGATCAATTGGAGGTCTACATGAGCTTTCAGAGTTCAAATGGAAACATAAAAAAATTAAATTCTTCATAATTAATACTGTATTAAAATACAAAATACCAACTCTTTGTCAAGTCATGGCAAACGTAATCAAGTCAAACACTAGAGACCATATGAATATATGAAAATTAGAGATGAAATGAGGAGATGAGCCTGCCAGATTTCACAGCTTAAAAAAATAATGTTGAGATTCAGCCTCCCTAAGTTCAAAGATGATAAATGAGAAGGTTATAAAACAAACAAACAAACAAACAAAAATATGTCACTGAATGGTCTGTGACATTACCTTCATTGTTTGGCCCAGAAATTATGGCATTAGGCAAATGACCTGGTATCTTGCAAGTGTAGCCTATTTTGAAATTATTACCCAGTATTGGGCCTGCTCCACTTTCATTATCCTTAAACTCTGATAAAGTTTTTAAATTCTAAACTGAATTATAAAAATGAATACTAATATTAAAGAGAAAACTCTGATCTGGCTAAGTGTACATTGGATTAGATAAGGTACAAAAGCAATTAAGACAAGATTATTCTGGCACTAAGAGATTATTGAGTAGTAGCTATATAGGTAAACTATCTTGATAATATCATTAATGTCACTATTATTCTTTTAAAATATTTTAATAACACATACACATTTGGCCTTCCTTTGCAGCTCCATCCTGTCTCCTTGGGAAATACAGAGTCCTGACACACTTGGGATCAGCCAAACTCAGCCTTCATCTTGAATTACTGAGATTCACACTGTTGAGGCTTCTCCCAGGATCTACCCTTTTCTGGTCTGAGTGCTGAACCTCCCAACAGTGGGTCTAAGGCTCTCACTAGACCATAGGAAGAAAGTATGTCATTATTTTTTTTTTCTTTCTCTGGGCCTCTCAGAGACTCTGACACCTCCTGATTGTCTGGTGCTCTTGAGAACAAGTCAGTGCTTAGCTCAGAAGTAGATACTATGGACTTGGGAGTTGAGAAGGTAACTCTATTTTCAGAAGTCTCCCCTAAGCAACGTGCTTTAAGCCTAAATTTTCTAGACAATTAGGCAATTATTACTGTATATATCCCATGGGTCCTTTGGCATTAAACTACTTTGCTGCAAATAAATTGAATAGCACCTTGCTGTTAATATGCTGGTAAGAGAAGATTAAAAAGCTCCCTCTGATACTTCAAAGAACTGGGAATTTTTCTCATGGTTGTATTAATGTGTATGCCTACATGTGTTATATTAATTGTTTGTGCATGTTATATTAATATGTATATCAAATAATATTTATATGCATATTTATATATTGAAAAAATGATGTCTCACAATTTGTCATAACTTACTAGCTTAATATATGAAAAACAATATTGTTTTAACTTAACTTAATAAACAGAAAAATCTATTCTCTTCTATGTAAGAAAAGAACAAGAATTTTCAACAAGATTGTTGCTAGTTTTCTCTCTGTTTTTGAGTTTCATTTTGTCCATTTTGGAAAGTTGGGGCCTCTTCAAATCACTCTACTCAACTTCCACATGTATGGCTAAGTTCTCACTAAGAAAAAACTTTCTATCTAACTAATACAAATATCTAATAGCAAATATCAATTCATCATCACAACTTATGACATTTTTTAGATTATGGTAGAAATATATTGTTTTCTGGTAATGAAAACTGACTAAATATCTGTTGGAAGAATTGATACTAATGTTTGCTCCAAAACTGGCAAATTTCAAGTCAGGGACTTCTGACCTTG
This sequence comes from Hyperoodon ampullatus, assembly GCF_949752795.1. Lineage (NCBI taxonomy): Eukaryota > Metazoa > Chordata > Mammalia > Artiodactyla > Ziphiidae > Hyperoodon > Hyperoodon ampullatus. The sequence goes on from NC_136914.1 coordinate 34,755,976, forward strand.
TTAAAGACAATGGCTAAGTCATCATGTATGTATAGAGAAAGACAGAGACAGAGACAGGGACACAGAGACAAAAAAGATATAGAGAGACAGAAAAAGGGTCAGAGAGAGACAGAGAGACAGAGAGAGACAGACAGGGAGAGTTTCGGTGTAATAAAAACACATTTTCAAAAACCGTTACTTTTTTATTTGTGTATGAGCAAATAGAGAAGATTTATAAATTGATAAAAAATCATTTGGGATTTTTGAAAAAGTACAAGAGATTCTGATTCAAAATTAATTGAAATTTTCCTGGCAAAACTTTTCTCAAAAGAGTCATCACCAATTGATATTTTTTGAGTGAATATTATTTTGTTTATGTTTTAATTTGCCTATTAAATTGTTGAGGGTCATCCTAAGGAGCCTGAAGAAAAGTAATTTATAATAATACCACGTATTTGGTAGGCACACAATAAACAATGACTGACGATGATACCATATGATTCCAGGCTCTGGCGTCTCACACTGAGTTTGGTTGAATTGCTAAGAGAAGTATGTCAAGTAGCCCTCTTTCTTGATTTGTTCTCTTGTCTAAACTATATGCAAACTATATATAATTTATTGGCTTTTTAAGGAATAATAGCAAGCCTAACTTTTCTTTCCATACAGGAAAGCAGACGTTTTTGTGATCTACAGAACATAGAACATACAAACAGATGCACAAAACTAGCCATCTCTGTAGATTTGAAAGTGTATGTGCTTGTGTATGTGTGCTTGTGTGAGTATGTGTATAAATGTGTGTGTGTTGCAATAAGAAGACTTGTCAAGAAGAATTGTGTGGTTGACATAGATAAGACAGCCAGTTATTCTTCAGTCAATTTTCAGTAACCTCTGTGCTCCTCTAGAGTTTTCAAGTGGATATTTTTGTGCTGAGATCAATGGTTTCATTTTAGTCCAGGAAAATCTAATAAACAAAACATGATCCAAATGAATGTACATACCTTTAAAAAATGTTTTACAAGGCATATTGAATTTTTTTCTCAAGTAGTCAAGACGTACAAATGATTTAAACCAGAATTTGTCCCTGAAGATAAAAGCCTAGGGCATATTTGGATCCAGATTGCTTGAAAATACTGAGTTTATCCTGTGGACATGGCCGGTGATAACAAACTGTTCAAGAAGGAGACCTAGGAAAGGCATGAAAAAAGACAAATGAGAGGTGTCACTTGAAAAAATCTTATATATCAGTTATGTCCACCCTTCCCATCTCCACTCCCATAAACTTTTTTTTTTAAGTTGGACTTTACCTAATACTGCTGAGGATTGATCAGTATTGCAACAGGAAAACTGTTTTATTTTTTTTTATGTGATTGGAGACCTAAAGCCCAAATGGAGTTGACACCACAGAATACAATTTCCTGATGCTATTAGAAAGAAAGGCAATTGATTTAAAACTATTTTTTATCAGTATCTATTGCAAAATGTTAAGTTTTATCAAATGTTAAATGTCACTTCTTTAAACCCATGGTTTTGAAACATTACTGTTTTATTAAAGGTTATCAGTCTGACCTAGATTAACGATATGAATTTTTATTTTGCATTATGATTTGACAAGTACCTCTAGGTCTTATTGTCTTATTACTTAAGGAAAAAATACATTGTTTAAATATCTCTTTTATTAGAATAAAAATGTTAAGTCATAAGAGCAGTAATTCAAGGATAGTATATTTTATTAATCAATAACAGGCTCTTTCCTTTTTTTCAGTACAAGCCATTTCCTTCCAAATTGAAAGTATTGAGTTCTTATTTACTTATTTATTTATTTAATTGAAAAAATTCTAAACAAAATGAATATTTTTTAAATTCTTGAATTTTATTTTATTTATTTTTTGTATACAGCAGGTGATTATTAGTTATCTATTTTATACATATTAGTGTATACATGTCAATCCTAATCTCCCAATTCACCCCACACACACACACACTTTCCCTGCTTGGTGTCCATACGTTTGTTCTCTACATCTGTCCACACACACACTTTCCCCGCTTGGTGTCCATACGTTTGTTCTCTACATCTGTCCACACACACACTTTCCCTGCTTGGTGTCCATACGTTTGTTCTCTACATCTGTCCACACACACACTTTCCCCTCTTGGTGTCCATATGTTTGTTCTCTACATCTGTGTCTGTATTTCTGCCCTGCAAACCGGTTCATACCATTTTTCCAGATTCCACATATATGCGTTAATATACGATATTTGTTTTTCACTTTCTGACTTACTTTACTCTGTATGACAGTCTCCAGATCCATCCAAGTCTCTACAAATGACCCAATTTTGTTTCTTTTTATGGCTGAGTACTATTCCATTGTATATATGTACCACATCTTCTTTATCCATTCCTCTGTCGATCGGCATTTAGGTTGCTTGATGACTTGGCTACTGTAAATAGTGCTGCAATGAACATTGGGGTGCACGGGTCTTTTTGAATTATGGTTTTCTCTGGGTATGTGCCCAGTAGTGGGATTGCTGGGTCATATGGTAATTCTATTTTTAGTTTTCTGAGGAACCTCCATAATGTTTTTCAGAGTGGATTCACCAACTTACATTCCTACCAACAGTGTGGAGGGTTCCCTTTTCTCCACACCCTCTCCAGAATTTTTTATTTGTTAACTTTTTAATGATGGCCATTCTGAATGGTGTGATGTGGTACCGCATTGTAGTTTTGATTTGCATTTCTCTAATAATTAACAATGTTGATCATCTTTTCACATGCCTCTTGGCCATCTGTATGTCTTCTTTGGAGAAAAGTTTATTTATGTCTTCTGCCCATTTTTTTAATTGAGTTGTTTGTCTTTTTAATATTGAGCTGCATGAGCTCTTTATATATTTTGGTGATTAATCTTTTGTTGATTTGTTTGCAAATATTTTCTCCCATTCTGAGGGTTGTCCTTTCATCTTCTTTGTAGTTTCCTTTGCTGTTCAAAAGATTTTAAGTTTCATTAGGTCCCATTTGTTTATTTTTGTTTTTATTTCCATTACTCTTATAGGCGGATCAAAAAAAGATCTTGCTGTGATTTGTGTCAAAGAGTGTTCTTCCTATGTTTTCCTCTAACAGTTTTATAGTGCCTGGTCTTACATTTAGGTCTTTAACCCATTTTGAGTTTATTTTTGTGTATGGTGTTAGGGAGTGTTTTAATTTCATTCTTTTACATGTAGCTGTCCAGTTTTCCCAGCACCACTTATTGAAGAGACTATGTTTTTTCCACTGTATATCTTTGCTTCCTTTGTCATAGATTAGTTGACCATAGGTGCATGGGTTTTTATCTGGGCATTCCATCGTGTTCCATTTATCTGTATTTCTGTTTTTGTGCCAGTACCATATTGTCTTGATTGCTTTGTAGTATAGTCTGAAGTCAGGGAGTCTAATTCCTCCAGCTCTGCTTTTTTTCCCTCAAGAATGCTTTGGCTATTCAGGGATTTTTGTGTCTCCATACAAATTGTGAAATTTTTTGTTCTATTTCTGTAGTAAATGTCACTGGTAATTTGATAGGGATTGCATTGAATCTGCAGATTGCTTTGGGTAGTATAGTCATTTTCACAATATTGATTCTTCCAATCCAAGAACATGGTATATCTCTCCATCTGTTTGTGTCATCTTTGATTTCTTTCATCAGTGTCTTATAGTTTTCTTACAGGTCTTTTACCTCCTGAGGTACGCTTATTCCTAGGTATTTTATTCTTTTTGTTGCAATGGTGAATGGGATTGTTTCCTTAATTCTCTTTCTGATCTTTCAATGTTAGTGTATAGGAATGCAAGAGATTTCTGTGCATTAATTTTGTATACTGCAACTTTACAAAATTCATTGATTAGCCTCAGTAGTTTTCTGGTGATATCTTAATGATTCTCTATGTATAGTATCATGTCATCTGCAAACAGTGACAGTTTTACTTCTTCTTTTCTAATTTGGATTCTTTTTATTTCTTTTTCTTCTCTGATTGCCATGTCTAGGACTTCCAAAGCTATGTTGAATAATAGTGGCGAAAGTGGACATCCTTGTCTTGTCCTGATCTTAGAGGAAATGCTTTCAGTTTTTCACCATTGAGAATGATGTTCGCTGTGGGTTTGTTGTATATGGCCTTTATTATGTTGATGTAGATTCCCTCTATGCCCACTTTCTGGAGAGTTTTTATTATAAATGAATGTTGAATTTTGTCAAAAGCTTTTCCTTTATCTATTGAGATGATCATATAGTTTTTATTATTTAATTTGTTAATATTGTGTATCACATTAATTTGTGTATATTGAAGAATCCTTGCTTCCCTGGTATAAATCCCACTTGATCATGGTGTTTGATTCTTTTAATGTGTTGTTGGATTCTGTTTGCTAGTATTTTGTTGAGGATTTTTGCATCTATATTCATCAGTGATATTGGTCTGTAATTTTCTTTTTTGTAGTATCTCTGTCAGGTTTTGGTATCAGGGTGATTGTGGCCTTGTAGAATGAGTTTGGGAGTATTCCTTCCTCTGCAATTTTTTGGAAGAGTTTGAGAAGAATAGGTGTTAACTCTTTTCTATATGTTTGATAGAATTCAGCTGTGACACCATCTAGTCCTGGACTTCTGTTTGTTGGAAGATTTTTAATCACAGTTTCAATTTCATTACTTGTGATTGGTCTGTTTAAATTTTCTATTTCTTCCTGGTTCAGTCTTGGAAGGTTATACCTTTCTAAGAATTTGTCCATTTCTTCCAGGTTGTCCATTTTACTGGCATATTGTTGTTTGTAGTAGTCTCATGATCCTTTTTATTTCTGCAGTGTCAGTTGTGATTTCTCCTTTTTCATTTCTAATTTTATTGATTTGAATCCTCTCCCTTTTTTTTTTTTTTTTTTTTTTGATGAGTCTGGCTAAAGGTTTATCAGTTTGTTCATCTTCTCAAAGAACCAGCTTTTAGTTTCATTGATTTTTGCTATTGTTATCTTCATTTCTATTTCATTTATTTCTGCTCTGATTTCTTTCCTTCTACTAACTTTGGGTTTTGTTTGCTCTTCTTTCTCTAGTTGATTTAGGTGTAAGGTTAAGTTGTTTATTTGAGATTTTTCTTGTTTCTAGAGGTAGGATTTAATTGGTATAAACTTCCGTCTTAGGATTGCTTTTGCTGCATCCATAGGTTTGGGGTCGTTGTATTTTCGTTGTCATTTGTTTGTATGTATTTTTTAATTTCCTTTTTGAATCCCTCAGTGATCTCTTGGTTATTTAGTAGCTTGTTGTTTAGCTTCCATGTGTTTGTGGTTTTTACAGTTTTTTTTCCTGTAATGGATTTCTAACCTCATAGTGTTTTGGTCAGAAAAGATGCTTGATACGATTTCAATTTTCTTAAATTAACACGGCTTGATTTGTGACCCAACATTTGATCTATCCCGGAGAATGTTCCTTGTGCACTTGAGAAGAAATGACAGAAAATTTAAATATTATTTATCCTTAGACAGCACATAGCCTTTTTCAAACTTAAAAAAGAAAAAAAAAGGAATTAGAGGGTATGGTGTCTGTTGGAGAGAGATTGAGCTGTTCTCCCATCCAGGCTGTAAAGCCTGGATACAGAATTTACCTTCACTGCTATAAATATTTCAGAGATCTTGAAAGTTAAAATATCTCCCAATCAGATGAGACTGTTGATCACTTTTAGCCAGGTTAAAATGGATCAAAATTAATTATAGCCCACATCTTCATGATGGAGATTACCCCAATAATTTCAGTAATAATATTTACCATTTACTGAGGGCTTGGACACTAATGCTAAATCTCAGTAAATCTATATGACAGTGTCATTAAGTAGATACTAAAATGTTCCCATTTTCTAGATATGAATACTGAGGTTTACAAGGATTAAGTAATAGTCTAGTCATATAACTCTAAATGTTTGAGTCATCATCCAGTCTTGTCCATCCCAGAGACTGCACTTATTACCACCACCCTATACTGCATATGTTTATTGTTGTAAGAAGGTTTTAAATTAATCTGCACGTTCAAAATTATTTTTTAAAAAGTATCTGGGTAAGGAAAAGTAGATATACTGAGAGTTGTCAGTATCTCCTATGATCAGGCATGAAAACTCAACAGAAATTAAGCAAGTTTTTATGCTCAAATATAATCTAAAGGGAAGGAATTGAAGAGGAGGAAGGAGAAATTTCCATTTGCAATGAACCTGATCCAGAAAGAGCACCTTAAACCCCCATTTGCTGATGCCATTTGCTGCGTGTGAGTGAGTGAATATGTGAGTGTGCATGCCTGTGTGTGTGTGTGTGTGTCTTTGCGTTTAGGCTACTCAGCGAGCAACCAAGCTCAGAAATTTGGCTCTGATCCACCCTGGGGTGCCAATAGAAACCTGGTAGGAAAATGAAATCCATTACTTAGAGTACAGGGTCAAATATGCATTTATTCATAGGGCCAAACATAAGTCATGTTGTTTTTCACATTAAAAAAAACAAAGGATGCGCAGAAGCAAAAAATCTGACGTTTAGACAGTCATTTGAATTTAATTGAGAAAGTTTCTGAAACTGTCCATGTATGAAGGAAATCATTACTTAAGCAATATTTGTATAATACAAATAAATTAGTGTCTAATACAAATGAATCCTTCTATTTTAATTAGCTGTAATCCACTGTAAATTTTAAAAATGTAAGAATCAGAGGCTGGACGGTATATAGGAAGGGAAAACAATGGGGTAAACACAAAAGTACAGGATGTTCTAAGTACAGGATGTTCTAAGTAGAAGAGAACTTGAGGTTGAAATGATTCTCTGGCACTCAAGGGCAGGAGCAGGGCAGGATATAAGGCTGGAAATACTATTAATACTAAACCAGAAATTAATTATAATTTATGTTTACAAAGAAGAAAATTTTGATTTTGATTTTGAACTAGGAAAAAAAATGGTGCCCATGCTTTCCTACTGCTCCTAGCATTGTGTAATCCAGGACAACACAGGTAAGGGGACATGGAGGATACAGAATGTCCTGGAGGATAGCAGGCATTCTGTTAGTAGCACAGACATCATGTTACCCAGGAGTGGAATTTGCCCATATAGAGGATGTTGCTTCTATAAGAAACAGTGGGATGGAGGCTGTGAATTGTTTGATTCTGAGAAGGTGTTTGGCCCTCATTCACAATGGGGCAGATGGTACATCAGATGTGGAAGAGGGTGTGCTTGTGTATCTAAGTAGTTCTGAGACTATTAAGGTATGTCAAACCATGATTCAAAAGATACATTGTAAGTTCTTTCTATTGGCTCAATAATAACTTTCATTCTTAATATACTAGTTTTTCTGCCTTTGTATTTTTTTCTTCAAAGTGTTTATTATGTTTATTAAATCTATTGTACAGTGATGAATGAATTTGAATTATTTACATGGTCAGCCTTTGAGAAAATAACCTGATTTAATCAGAGGATGCAAATGTATCATGTTTCTTTTATTTATTTATTTATTTATTTAAACATCTTTATTTGTGTATAATTGCTTTACAATGTTGTGTTAGTTTCTACTGCATAGCAAAGTGAATCAGCTATATTCATTCATATATGTGACCACCTAGAGGGGTAGGATAGGGTGTGTAGGAGGGAGATGCAAGAGGTAGGGGATATTGCTCTGTTTGTTAAAATGAAGTTTAATGAGCCTAAACCAAAGCATTTTCTTTCTTTAAAAAAATCATTTTATTCAATACACACCACACTTGAAAAACTACAAAGGGCAAAAAGTGTTGTTAGTTTAATAATATTTTCAATATGAATATTGTTACCATAATTTATTTTTTCTGTTTTTTTTTTTTTTTTTTTTTTCGGTACGCGGGCCTCTCACTGTTGTGGCCTATCCCGTTGCGGAGCACAGGCTCTGGACGCGCAGGCTCAGCGGCCATGGCTCACGGGCCCAGCCGCTCCGTGGCATGTGGAATTTTCCCGGACCGGGGCACGAACCTGTGTCCCCTGCATCGGCAGGCAGACCCTCAACCACTGCGCCACCCGGGAAACCCCATAATTGATTTTTAATTATAAATATTACACAAATAAAAAGAGAGGTTTGAATTTTACAAGGAATTTTGATCCTAAGCACATACATGATATTATGGGTTTAGTTTTTCTCAGAATGGTAATTAACCAGAAACTCTACAAGATGGTCCATAAAATATACAGCATTATTTGTCTGCTGTAGTGAGAAATCTGACACCCTCTTTCTGTTCTGAAGATAACTGAATTTAGAATACAAACAGCGCAGGACAGCTAAACTGTCACCCTCCATAAAGGCAGTGATGGCAGAGTACTCAGAACTTCAACCCGCACAGCTTTAACCAATTGCTGAGCTGAATTAATTGTCAGAGTAAAATAAGTCTCAGGAAAACATTGGCTGAATGTTTCTCTTCTCCTTTTGTTGTTCTTTGGGGTTAGGGATGGAGAGGAGACAAAATTTTGTAAAATGTCCTTTAAAAAGGAAACTATGTAAATAGGATCTGAATCTCCTTTTAGTGCCTCATGATCACAATTTAGTAGAGACCTGTGGGTCTAGAATCTGTTTTACTTAGAAAGAGAGGCGAGATTGGGCACTTTGCCTTTTTAGGTTTGTCCTTGCTCTCCTTCCAGCGCTTATACAGACTAGGTGCATTATTCAGGGGCAAGATTTCTTATTCACAAAGAAAGTAGGATAAGTGTCCATGGATTTCAGAATTGTCTGGAAAAATAATCTAAGTATTTCTTAAGCACAAAGTTAGCTGGATATTAGCATTGCTTTTCTAGTATTAGAAAAAATTAAATTACCTTAAAAATTAAGGTATATTTCTCTATCTCAAATTTACTAGTTAACTCAACTTCTTGTCTTTTGAATTACGTTTTTCTCCCTGAGGGATAACAAGTAAATATCAGTGTTTAGATTAGACAGGCAAGCAGAAAGAGAACTTATACTTGAGTACATCCTATATATCAGGCATTCTGGTACATGCTTCCCATATCTTACTTTATTTAATCCTCAGAAAAGAAAGCTATAAAAGAAGGAGGAGATATGGGTATATATGTATAGCTGATTCACTTTGTTATAAAGTAGAAACTAACACACCATCATAAAAAAATTATACTCCAATAAAGGTGTTAAAGAAAAAGAAAACTATAAGTATTATAATTTCCATTTTATATCTAAGTAATCCAAGGCTTATTATAGAGAAGGTTAAGTTGTTTGTACAGTGTCACACTGTTTTGAATTCAAAGAGTTTCTATGAGAATCCACCTGATGGATTACAAAAGTTCTCTGCACCGTGTCATATTGTACAAACCCATAGAAACAACTGTTTGCTGTCTCCAGCAACATATCACCATGAAGTGACATGTTAGAGTTATGACCCAACTGAACAAGCCATAAGTATATGAATAAGGTTTTCTGCATTCTAATGCTAGATGTGAGCTAAATTTCTGACTTAAAATAAATGATTCAATATTTTTGGCTAAATGGACATTTAAATAATGTTAATTTGATGAGAGTGTTATTGCATTATATAATAGTGTTAGATTAATAAGCAGAACTGAAATATCACTGCAATACTATTTTTTGTAATTGCTTATTTCTGCCACTGACTTCACTGTATAAATTAAAAATCAGATTCCTCTAAAGTTTTTTTTTTTTGGCTTATACTTTTTGTGTTTTTTCTCTTTTTATAATGCAATCAATTACAACTACTTTTAATATACTGTTATGCCAACTTCTTCCAGAATCTAACCTCAAAGTGTCTATCATGTCACTCTTAAATGACCCATTAAATGTTTCATAATACTCAAATATACTAACAAAACAATTTCCTCACTGAGAGTGACTCTGTCACCAATTATTTAAATAGCTGCTTTTTTCTTCTGCTGCAGCATTCTGGATTCTTCTCTTTTCTTCTCTATCCTGTGCTTTCTCTCTCCCTTTCTTCCTCCTCCCTCTCCCCTCTTCCTCATCCTCCTTCTTGTTTCCTCCTTCTCTCTCTCTCTTCTTCCCCCATCTCTCCACTTTCCCTCTCTCATCTATGTCTATTTCTCTATCTCTATCTCTCCCCTTTCCCTTTCTCTCTCATTGCCTCCAGTGGGTTAGGTTTTTGTACCCCTGCCTTTTCCCATTTAACACCTACAATGGACCAGCCATTGTCCTAGGTGCTAAGTACACAGACTATTGACTCAGTTCATGCTTCCCTCTTTCTTATTCTAGTTAACTTCCTCACTTCTTGAATCCTGAGCTAAAGGCCTTCTGTGAGAGCTTCCCCAGTTTCCTCCAGACAGAAATAATCCCCCTGTACTTCTTTTGTAGGAGTATAATAATTATAGTATTTAGTTACAATTAACTAATACTGGTAAAATGAAGTTGGAGGTGGAATGATGTGTGCTCTATCATAGAGAAAACAGCACAAGATTTCAATTTTGTGGTAGAAAATTTACAAATAGAATATGTTAAATGTGGGCAAGAAACATCTGACTATAATCAAACCCATAGCTACTCAGTCTTCACATCAGGTTCAGGTACCATGAAGAACAATATAAAAGCATGTAATATATGTGAGGAATATTAAGCAGAGAATCCAGATATCCTAATCCAGGTCTTGGTTCTGTCTCTTACTAGCTATTTCACACTGGGCAATGAGTTTATTCCCTTCGATTCTAAATATGTCTGTATTCTGAACATTTTTGTAAAACTGGCAAATTGTCTATGAATTAAACAACACCTAATGTCCTTTCCACTTATAAATTCTATGATTTCAAGAACTTTAAATGCCCTCAAGAGAGTAAATCTTGGTGATTTATCCACTCCTACCTTATAAACTACCTTACATCCAAATACCACCAACGTTTAGTATACCCGATTTGGTAAAGTATTTTCTCTTACTTATTAGCTGTCTGGCTGTGGTAGGTAAGATTTTGTTTGGCTTGGGTTTTGCTCCTGTTGCCTCATACTGTGCTTTGAAAACAATACAGTAGTTTGAATGAAGTGAGATGAAGATAAATATTGTCCTCAAAGCAGTGGTAGCCAAAGTTCAGCAAGTAGAGAGTGGGATAATCGCCCATTTCCTCTTTCATATAAGTATGGGTGGTAGCCAAAGGTACTCTGTTGAATGTTGCTTCCTGTATACACTGTGTATCATTGTATGTGCTACTCTGGCCAAATTTTAGAAAGTATGCCAAATGGAATTTCACACCAGGTTTGGAGGAGGAGAAAGACAACAAAATGAATTTACCTCCCTTCTCTTCACCCCATTCCCAAAAATCCTTCACCAAACAGAGAAGGCTCATATATAACAAACAATTTCAGTGGAATAAACCTCTGGTTTGCCAAGCAGATGAATCAAATATCGTTATTATTTTTGCCTTGTATCCCAGCGGGGACTCCAGACAGTTATAATCAACACTAATCTACATGACTGAGGGAGTATGCTTTCCTGCCCTCTACTGACAAAAACGCTCATTATGACTCCCAGCTCCCAGTTATCTTGCCTCTAAGAGCGCACCTGTAAAGAGGGCCTTGTGTACTCCCAGATTTCCTCCTGACTCTCAGGTAACGCTTAGGGATTTATGAGGTGAAAAAGATCTCACAATTTAAATGGAAAGATTGGGAAAGAATCAAGCCTATATAAAGAATCATGTCAGGAAAAGTCAGTGCAAGAAAAAGGTAGAGGGGAGCCAGCAAAGGAAAAGGAGCCTCAGAAGGTTGCAGAGGTTAAGAATCACTGTTTAAAAGAAAGCTTTGGTATTAATTTAGTCAATGGATAGGTGAACTGGAAAGCAACTGAAAATGTGGAGTGGATTACTTAGCTCTCAGTGCCTCAATTTTCTCATCTTTAAAATGGTACCCACATGAGAAGGTTGTTACTAAGGTCTAGTAAACTAATTCTAAACCATTTAGCATTACATCTATTAAGTATTCCAGAATTATAAATTGTTGTTATTAATGTGATAATAATAAAGGATGAGTGATTGTTTCATGAGCAGTTTAAGAGAAAACATAGTTATTTGGGACAAGAAAAGTGGCAGAATTTGGAAATAAAGAGTGTAATCATCTTAAATGACAGAAGACTGTATGGGGATGGATCCTAGGTTGATAATGAAATAGAAAAAAAAATTCATAAATATAGCAAAGTATAATTTGACATAGAGAAGTGAAAAATGTGAATCAGAAGCAAATCTAACAATCTAATATTTTTAAACTGAGAATTTCAAAATAGATTTTAAAAGAAATCTAAGCAGGTGTCAGAGCAACTAAAGAAAAATAAATATGGAGGTAAACGCCAAACAAAGAGAACAGGGAAATCCTGGAAACTTCTATTAACCTGCATAACTTCCCTCCTAATTATATTCATGGAAGATATATTAGTAGAACAATTTGTAAACAGCTCGATATATTTCAAATCTGACTGATCATTGATAAAAATTTTTAAAGCCAAGTCATCGTTGTCTTCACCAGGGATACTAGTACGACTATGTGAGAAATTTCCAGCGACTGTGGAGATAGAATTCTCTGGCACAATCAACTGGCTGCCTTCCATGATAGTACATCCTCTCCAGACTGAGTAAAGGAATTTTCTCATTTAAAGGAACTGAAAGTGGGTTTCATATGAGATGGCTCTCCACTGTGTAGTAAATAGTAAGTTGTAATCAGATTTTGTTTTCATGAGAGTTTTAGACATCTATTGAAAAAAATGGGCAAGAAATATATACACAAAAAAAACTTGGAGTGGAAGCATCTTAGAACACTGTGCATGTGTTGGGGGGTGTGTATAGACACACATACACATATTTACATACCACAATACTAGTTGTTTTTGTTGTTTTGAAAAGAAAAATGGAAAGTTGGAGAGGAGGCTAAAAATAAATTGTAGAAATTAGGACATTGGGAATATATCCCATATCTGCAGATATGAAAAATTAGAAGTGAGCTGATGATGGAACTCAGGTAGACTTTCTACTCAAAAGATAGCTTACAGGTGAGACTGAGTAGGACAGTGAGCTTTAGTCCATATCTTTATGAAGTCATGGTGTGCTGAAAGATCCTGGATTCTATCTAGAATGTTATTTTAAATATTGCATGCTTTCTAGATAGATTGTGTTGTTTACTTTGTAGACATCTATATGTTTATTTCATGGCTGATTAGATTCTGTGTTGTTTGATAACTGGGGTCCCTCAATTTGTTGTTTTTCCAACGCAGAAATTGTTCTTTTATCTTGATATAAAATCCTGTAGTTATGTATTTTTATATTCCATTCTTGTGAAATAAGTAACAAAGCCTCTCACAGGTTCACCATGCAAGTATGTAATTCTTATAGGGAAAATGAATCATGATATTAGGAAAGAAATCCTTCTCATTTAGGGAATTGTAGGAAAATGTCACTTGTGTATGTGTAAATTTTATTTGAGGAGATTACAAACATTAACATATGAAATATTGCCCCATCCAATTGTGAATGTGTGTGAAAAGCTAAGCAAAGTCTTTCATGCCTGTTACCATTCTCTGTATTTACCAAAAATATTGTTAAATCTAAGCAGTTATGTCCATCACAGACCCCAACTAGAAACCTGAGCTAAGCTGTACAGGGGCCTTGAATACACTACATGAGACACTAAAACAGTTCAGTGGGTCAGATAAACAGATTCAGGAAGGATAGTTGTACCTAAAAGATTTCCTCTCCTTTTCCCTTTGTGCACTATGTTCATTCCCACACATAAGATATCTGCAAGAAGAAAAGTTAGCAGTTAACAGAAACAAAATACTTCGGAAAATATTTTAATATTTGTGATCAAATATTTTTACTTTAAAAAATATTATACAGGAGGATGAGACTTTTGCTCTGGTGTTATAGACACAAAATATATCTAACATGTATTTGTTACTAGGCTTTTTCACATTTAGAATAGTTTTCTATTGTGAATAGGATTCAAATGAGTGACTCACATATTAACAAACTAGTAGACTGGGGACAGACAAATATAATGTAACTAAAAGTTAGTTATTTAAAATGGAACTTAATGAAAAGATGGAGAGCCTTGAAAAAATGAAGGCAAATTGTCTAGACTATCAATGATGGGATTATTAAGTGCTGCCAGATCATCCAATCATCCAATGAAGGATGATTAAGTGCTACCAGAGGAATCAGAATAACCTAATTTTATTTAAATCTAGCTAAAAAGGTAGGTAGCATACTAATAAAGTCACAAATAATACTGAATTAAGAAGTGTTGAAAACCACCAAGGTTTGCAGCTTCCTTTCCTCTCCAACTCACACTGCAGACAGATCAAAAGGGCTATTTTAATAATTCATATCTGACTAATCAAATTTCTAAAAAATGAGAAACATTTTATTCCCACAAAAATTCTCAATTCTGTAGATTTCTTCTCCTATACCTCTAATAGGTCTTGGGGATTTATCCCAAATTACATAGAAATAGCCAAATCAGGAGACTGTGGTAAGAACCTTGGAAAAGCAAACACAAATCTAAAACAACAGAAGTTACAAAAATTGATCTAAATTAAGCCAACTATAGATAGAAATTTTGATTCATTCAGAAAGATACATATTAAACCTGACTGTAGGCTATAACCTAAATTATGTGTAAACATCTGTATAGTAACGGAACATTTACTAGTTGCTTATTAACCTAAGCTTAAATTCATGTAAGACATTAACGAGAGAGTCAACATCAGCTACGACCCCAGAACAATCCATTAATGCTGATTATACTGATTACACTGAAGACCTCTTAGGTGGAATAATTATATGTTTAGATAGGTGTAGTTGGATGTTTATTCCCATGCTCAGCTGTGTCACATTCCCAAATGACAAAAGAAACTGCATGTCGTCTGAGAGACCTGAAAATATTTCACGAGAAAATCTCCTTCAGAAACTCAATTTTCCTCAAACCGAAGATATTCATTATTACATACCATATCATTGTAAAGTCAAGATGAACTCAATCAGAGTGATTCCCAATACATTTTAAATACCCCCACTTACTTTTGTCTGGTTAGTCAAAATCTAATGCTGCTTATTCTACTAAATCAATATATTTAGCACAGGAGTTGAATCCCAAATAAATATTGAAAAAATACTTATTTTGAAGCAAAGAGAATTCATTATTTCTCCAATATGCACAAACAATACAGCATTTTTGATTATTGTTAATATTTTCATTTCCTGAAGACAAGATTTGCCATGTGAAAATCAAAAAATATGGTCAAATCTCAATTATCTAAACACCTTTATATTTCTAACTTGTTTACCATCATCTAAGTCATTTCCAGGCTAAAGGAATAAGCTCAACTCATCTTTGGGCTTGTGAGAATTGTCATTAAGCTGTAAAATGAGTTAACCCCCTGCCAAAACTTGCAAACTTTAGTATTGAAGGCCTTTACCCAGAAGTACTGGAGAAAAGCATTTTTAAAATTGTTGGCAGACGCAGTCACTGGTAACTCTGCAAAACAGTTGGCTTCTATTTCCTCCTGAAGACACTTTACTCGCTCAGAGTCCGGTTCATTCATGCTATCCCTGGTTCCTAGAAACTTTCAGTCTCCCAGCAACTCTACTGATAATTTCACCCTTTTCAAAATTAACCAGATTAGTCTCCCATTTCTCTAAGGATCTTCTCTCTACATTTCCAGGAGATAACTAGTTAATTCAATAAGCAAATCTGTACTGAACAGATACATTTGCATGTTTATAGTAGCTTTGATAAGTAATCTTTTAACCCAAAAGGATGGTATCTGCAGCCAGGTCTCTTGGGGTTGCAAGCTCATCCATCGGTATTTTTCAATTTTTAACATTTAGTCTGTTTATCCAGCATATCCTAAAGCAAAATACCATTGAAATATAATAGAGGTGTGTTTCATTCCTACATGCACTAATAGATTCACTACCAGGTACTCAGATGGATTTCACATGATAGACACTTATGCAGGGAGTTATTTCACTGGATATTTAAAAACAAAACAAACCAAAACAAAAAACTTTCTTGTTAAAAACTTGAATCCCTATTGCTTTTGTAACATGTAGCAAATTTGCTCCTCTCTCTCTCTCTCTCTCTCTCTCTCTCTCTGTGTGTGTGTGTGTGTGTGTGTGTCTATCTGCCAGCACTGGCACCCTGGCTATTTTCATGCTGCTTTACATAATTGGTCTCTGAGTACAATGAAGCTGCCACCTGTTCACAAATATAAAAATCACTCTCCTTTGCAAGCATGATTTAACTGAGTCACGACGGAATAATGAGCCTGGACACCAGTTTCACATCTGTATAAACATGGATTCGCCTCCTACACTCAGTCTGATAACTTATCATAATAGAATAAGGGTTATATTTAAATGAAAACAATGTAATTATTATCCTGATCTTACTTGATTTTAAGTAATTCTTCCACTTTACCCTTTCCACTTTCTGCTCTACTTACTTTATCTCTCTTTTGCTGAGAATTTGCTGTGTCCAGATTATCTAATCAAAAGCAAACATAGTTTTCCCCAAAGACCTCCCAATACAGGATCAAATATTCAGGATATCACATTTCTGGACTGTAGTTCTTCATCTTGCCTGGCTCAAAGAATACAGAGCTCACAAAAGAGTACTTTTACTCATTTTTAATATATTGGAGTCATCTAAAGGTTTTATTTTTTTAACATCTTTATTGGTGTATAATTGCTTTACAATGGTATGTTAGTTTCTGCTGTATAACAAAGTGAATCAGCTATATGTATACATATATCCCCATATCTCCTCCCTCTTGAGCCTCCCTCCCATCCCCCCTATCCCACCCCTCTAGGTCGTCACAAAGCATCGAGCTGATTTCCCTGTGCTATGTGGCTGCTTCCCACTGACCATCCATTTTACATTTGGTAGTGTATATATGTCAATGTTACTCTCTCACTTCGTCTCATCTTCCCCTTCCCTCCCTGCGTCCTCAAGTCCATTCTCCACGTCTGAGTCTTTATTCCTGCCCTGCCACTAGGTTCACCAGTACCATTTTTTTTAGATTCCATATATGTGCGTTAGCATACGGTATTTGTTTTTCTCTTTCTGACATACTTCAGTCTGTATGACAGACTCTAGGTCCATCCACCTCGTTACAAATAACTCAATTACATTCCTTTTTATGGCTGAGTACTATTCCATTGTATATATGTGCCACATCTTCTTTATCCATTCATCTATTGATGGACATTTAGGTTGCTTCCATGTTCTGGCAATTGTAAATAGTGCTGCAATGAATATTGTGGTACATGTATCTTTTTGAATTATGGTTTTCTTACAGTATATGCCCAGTAGTGGGATTGCTGGGTCGTGTGGTAGTTCTATTTTTAGTTTTTTGAGGACCCTCCATACTGTTCTCCATAGTGGCTGTATCAATTTTCATTACCACCAATAGAGCAAGAGGTTTCCCTTTTCTCCACACCCTCTCCGTCATTTACTGTTTGTAAATTTTTTGATGATGGCCATCTAAAGGTCTTGAACAATAGGATTAATCAGCATTGGTACAGAGCTGGAAATATACTGTGTTTTTCCATTAGTGCTTTTAAAGATTTAAAAGGATGAACTGTCATTCTATTATGCAGCCAGATTAATTGACTAAAGAAAATCTCATAGCGCATGGCTATTTCTAACCACATTCATCATAGTCACTATCTTCTGTAAAAGAGCCTCTGAAGAAAATTTAAAAAGTTTCATCAGATTGAAGACTTAGTTGCATATGTAACTTTTACTTAAATGATTTAAGAACTAATTCAACCAGACCACATGATGTCAAGAATATTACCATATTTTCTATTGGAAACATTCCCAGTGCTACTTTTAAAATACATATAAGAAAAGGGGGGAATTTAACATTATGGTGAAGTTGATATGTAGAAAGTTTACAGATATGTGACAAAAATATATATAATATACAAATTTCCATGTCTCCTACATCATCTTGTTTATTGATTCCTAAAATGAGGAAGGATAATATTTTCATCCAAAATCCCCAAAATTCAGAGGAATTGTCTGATAACTTCTAATTATCAAGTGACAATTAGTTTTCTACCTCCCCCCAAACCCAGCTTTTTATAATATGACTGTCATATTTTTATGACATAGGAGCTATGAAAAAATAATGTATTATATTTATAAATATATAATACATAAGTTAGTTTATGTCTCTAATGTAGATATTTCATCTTATAAACTATATTCTGCTTAAACATAGAAAAGAATGAAATAATGCCATTTGCAGCAACATGGATGGACATAGAGATTATCATACTAAGTGAAGTAAGTCAGACAAAGACAAACATCATATGATATCACTTATATGTGGAATCTAAGACAATGATACAAATGAACTTATTTACAAAACAGAAACAGACTCACAGACTTTGAAAACAAACTTATGGTTACCCAAGGGGAAAGGTGGTGGAGGGATAACTTAGGAGTTTGGGATTAACCTATGCACACTACTATATATAAAATAGATAATCAACAAGGACCAAATGTATAGCACAAGGCACTCTACTCAATATTTTGTAATAGCTTATATGGGAAAAGAATCTGAAAAAGAATGGATATATGTATAACTGAATCACTTTTCTATAACTAAAAGAACATTATAAACCAAATGTACTCCAATATAAAATAAAAATTAAATAAATAGATTAAATAATTAATAATTTTAATTATTATTAATTTTTAATTAATAATAAATAAATAAAATTAAATAAAAAATATATTCTGCTTATATATCTTCATAATTTTAAAATTGGAAGGAGGCTATGAGATTATATAATCTAAACCTTTCATTTTAGAGATAAAGAAATTAAAATCTCTAAAAACCATAAGTCCAGAGAGTGGTAGTCCATGAGAGAGGATTCACCTCTCTGTTTTGTTAATTCTTATATCCACAGTTCTTTAAAAAGAGGCAGGTAGGCACTAGATACATATTTGTTAGATGAATGCTTGAGTGAAAACAAAGATAAGAAAACCAGGACTGCTTTATATAACTTTAGCATTTAGATCTTCATAAGCAACATCTATTTGGTCTATAACAAATTCAGTTAAGTAATTATTGAGTACTTTCTATCAGGGAGTATGCAAGATAATTTGGAGAAAACAATTTAAGATGAATGACATAACTTTTGCCTTAATGTAATTAGTTATGTATAATTTACATTAATATCATTAAAATAAGGTATTTGCTAAAAGAGTTACAAAATACTAAGAAGGGAGAAATTATTTCTCAATGGTTGTATCTAGAAAGTCTTCATGAATGAAGAGGTATTTGGCCTATATCTTGAAAAGTTGTTAGGAAATCAATTAACAGAACTACTAGAAAGGTCCCAAGAATGTTCTAGGAAGAACAAATTTGAACAAGAACACAAAGACAGGAAAAAGCATAACTTTTTGCAGTAATAATGGGTGGTTGGCTGAAGAGTAGTGTATGAAAACAGAAATAAACCTAGAAGAGATAGGCAGAAGCCAGATTGTGAAGGGCTTTGAATGTCTGTGCTTCATAAGGCAGGCAGTGGGCAAGGAAGGCTCTGACCAAGGGAGTTACATACTAAAGAGATATCAAGGCTGTTCCAATTGCAGTGTCCAGAGAAAATAAAGATCAGACCTTTCCTTTAAGGTCCTTAGGTAAGGGGCACAACTGTTCTTCAGATAAACACTTTATTTTTTATCAACAATAAATATTTCATTTCTATTTGGTCTGCCCTCACAAACTGACCTGGAGCTAATAAAACCAACAGAAACAGTCTCTTCTGTTGCTAGATTTAGGTTTGGCTGGTAATGTGTAATCAGTAATCCAAATTTCTTCCTTCTGGTATTTTTTGTCAAGCAAATTTATTTCAAGTTGCATGTATAAGTTTTGCTGAAGACAAAGTAAACCAAATAAATACAATGGAGAGGGACAAAGATAGATGCTATAATCTAAATAATTCCTCATTTTTAACAAGTAAATAATGACTCTGTTAAAACACTGTAATGGACTTTTTTTCCTTCACATTTTCCCCTCAGACCTATTAGGGTGTCTTGTGCTGATTTAGATCAAAGAGTGGGTATTTAAATTGTACTAACATTTCTCTTCATTTCTTTCTCAAGAACATTTATCTACATTCATATATATAAGTACATATTTTAAACTTTACAACAGAATCAACTTATAAAAGGCAGGGGATTTCAAAACAAAATAGAAACAAAGAACTATAACAACAATGGTCATATTGTCTTATTATCACTGGATGTTATTAAAAGGTACCCAAATTTTCAGCCTATTCATAGTATGCTTGGAAGGAATCTTTAAGATATAAAAAGGTGAGAAAGAAAAATAATCAAAGGAAGTTTTTGGAGCGTACCACTTGAATTATACATTTTAAAGGACATTGAACATAGTATGTAAAAAAATCATAATCATACCAGAAATCACATTATTTTCACTCCGGGTCTAATGAACAACATGTTGTGAATATTCTATCAAAGAAAAGAAACAAACATAAAAGTGAGCATTTAAACAATAATCCTCATTAATCCAACTCAAAGACTTGATAGATTAGAAACCATTTTCTTTTTTTTATAACAAATTTAATCAGTTATACATATACATATGTTCCCATATCCCCTCCCTTTTGCATCTCCCTCCCACCCTCCCTATCCCACCCCTCCAGGTGGTCACAAAGCACCAAGCTGATCTCCCTGTGCTATGCGGCTGCTTCCCACTAGCTATCTACCTTACGTTTGGTATTGTATATATGTACATGCCGCTCTTACACTTTGTCACAGCTTACCCTTCCCCCTGTCACAGCTTACCCTTCCCCCTAGAAACCATTTTCAAATATGTCAGAGGATGCCCAAGAATGTGGCACCTGGCCAGAAGAATCCTTGTTGGAGGAATATTATTCACAGTAAAGGTCAGGAGAAAATCGCTTAATTGACATACAAAGAGAAGGTGGAGAATAGGTAGTGATAGAAATATTGTATGAATAACAAAACATTACCTTTGATTTGTTTACTCTTAAAACATTTGAAGAGAACATCCAATTTCCATTAGCTATTTCTGAAAGAAGCAATTGAGGCAAAACCTTGCTACTTCCAGAAAGGGAGTGTGTTTGTAGTTGTCTTATTTTGTATTGTGGTAAATGTTGGTCAAGTGGCCCTTGTGACTTATGTTTCATTCATGATGCATTAGAAAGAATTTACAGATTCCATCCAGAGAAAATGTTTATTATAGGAGAGCTACAGCCCCCCCTTTCTTCTTTTTCAGTTTCACTTTTGTTAATGAAGATAATCAAATCTATGTATTAAACACTTTTCTTAAAAGG
Source organism: Hyperoodon ampullatus (assembly GCF_949752795.1). Taxonomy (NCBI): domain Eukaryota; kingdom Metazoa; phylum Chordata; class Mammalia; order Artiodactyla; family Ziphiidae; genus Hyperoodon; species Hyperoodon ampullatus. The sequence continues at coordinate 34,777,280 of NC_136914.1, forward strand.
GTTATTTGACCAAAAAAAAAAAAAAATCCAAAACTTTTCTAAATTAATAAAGACCACTTTATAGATGTCATCATATGGTAGGGATTCTGTGTTCCACAGGAAGTGACTTTTACCAGACATGATTTTTAAGGCTTTTTTAGTGTTAAATTTCCACTGTGCTACTTTTATGAGTTTAAATCATAATTTAATTAATATTTTAATACTTTATAACCACAGCAGCTTTGGAAAGCTTCTATTTCTATTGATTCACATAAGAGTTGAATTCCCCTACTCAAAATCTGGCTTCGAGAAACTTCCAACTTTGCCTTAAAATTCATATATCACATCAAAATATTACAAGTAAAAATTCTAGTTTCAAAAACACTTTATTAAAATTACACTGGAATTTTAACATAATAAAAAAATATAAATATTGATGACATCATGATAGGAAGCAACTGTAAAGTAGGTAATTTTGTTTAAGAAGTAACACGGGTCAAAATGATTTATACAGTTAACATATAACAGATAACAATGTGCATAACTCCTGTATAAAACAAATACCTACTGTTGTCACAGCTGGGAGAGTGACCTTTTCAACTTTTTGAAGCTCTATGTTTGTGAATTATTGGTAATTTCCTCACTATTGGAAAAGCATCCCCTTCCTCGGCCCATGTTCTTTCTTCTTCTTTCTATATCTGTGTACACAGTAACTGAATAAAAACAGGACTATTGGCCAGTTGAATGTTTTTTCTGTGCAAACCACAGGTTTTAACCAAAATCTAGAATCATTAAGAGGCAATTGTCACACTAGTGCACCTTCTGGGAAGTGTCCTGGAAATGCTCTTGTCACATCGTGCTTGTTAGAGGACCATCTTGGACAATCATAGGAAAAGAATGGAGAACAAAGGACATAAAAATGAAACTATTCCATTTGTAGAAGAATAAATAGTAGTCATTACTTTTTTTTTTTTTTTTTACCAGTTTTAGGAGTTTTACTCAAACTTATCCAGCCTAATACTCCTGGTTCACCAGGAAGGGCAACAAAAACAAGGAAGATTGGAAACACTGCAGGCTGCTGAGGGGAACTGTTGCCCTAGCTGATTGCCCAGTCACTCTAGTGCTAGTCAAATTCCTCAGGTACCTGCAGTGGCTTACGTAGTTTCAAGGACAATGAAGGTGGGAAAAAAAAAATATTCTCAAAGTGAGACAGGAAGGAATGGGGCAGGGCACAATCATTAAAAGAATGACACAACCATAAAGAACAGAATATGACGAAAACCGTTTAGAACCTACTAGGCCCAAGATGGTGAAAAATTCGACTTCCATTTGACCTTGAGCCTCATTATACACTCATTGTAATATATTAATATGCTAAGTGACAGGCGCCATGACAGTTCCAAGGCCAAGCATAAAAGGCCAGAAAGTGGGCGATGGCCCAATTCCTGGAAATCCCCAACCCTTCTCCAAGATAGGTAGAATATTCCTTATCCTTGTTAGTCTATGAAATTACCCAGCCCATAAAAACTAACCACCCCTCAGCTAGGCGTGCTCTCGCCTTTTGAAATGGTCTTCATTCTGTCTATGGAGTGTATATTTATCTAATAAACCTGTTTTCACTTTACTACGGCTCGCTCTTGAATTCTTTCCTGCACGAAGCCAAGGACCCTCGCTTGGAAGCCCATCCCAGGGACTCACTCAAGACCTGGGACACGACCAACTTCTTGCACTCCAATTTTTCCTACAACAAAGTTACCCCATTTACAGTTCTAACAAGTCTTGTGTTATTTTACGTGTCTGTGACACTTTTCCCCTGTCCAGTGTGCTTTTAATCTATTCTTTTGTTTGCTCCTTGTAACACTCTGTGATACAAATGAAGAAACCAGAGTAAACCGATTTTAACAGTTCTGCTTCCTTGGAGATCCCAACTGGTTTCAGGGCATTCTTGTTTCTAATGGGAAACTCAGAAATATAGTGAGGCTCCAACAGGACTGAGGCTCCAACAGGACTGAACTTATAAAGGGCTTTTCTAAGTCATGATGAATTGCCAAGTAATTGGAAAAACTACCAGGTTATATTTTCTGAGTGAGTGTTTTCAGGAATAATATCTTTATTATTTGACAGCTGCTATGCTACTTGTAAATATAAGTCAAGATGTTTATCAAAGCCACATTTGGGGGAATCAATTCTTTGGGGAGATCAAAAGTGTTATTTTAAGAAAAACTTAGAGGGGACCTTCAATTCTCACAATACGTAGAATTGGAGTTCCTGAAAACCTTGTCAGCAAAACATCTAAAATTGAGAGCTAGAATTTTTTAAAAAAATACTAACAATAAATATGCTTCATATATTTGTTAAACAGTGCATATCTATATAAATAAAACTGAAAATAGGAAGGAAGTAGGGAGGGAATGTAAATTGGTGCAGATATCGCTATATTCCTTTCCTATTTCAGTGTAAATAACTGCAACTACAAAAACTATAGGACATCACGGGATACAGAAATAAGGACTGTGTTAGATTTTTGTTTGTTTGTTTTAATCAGGATGTGTTCCTCTGGCTGGATTAGAGCTGCTAAGATGGGTATAAACTGAGATCTAGGCAAGAGAGTAATTCCTGGAGCTATAGGTCTGAGAGTATATGAGGTGATGGGGGAGGGGAGGTAGGGAGGAAGATTAAAGTTAAATAATAACACAGTACAGAGTCTTAAAACTTCTGTGGGACTGTTTTCTCCTCTAATAGCATCTCCATCTCCACCCCCATGCCCACCATCTTTCCTCCACCTTGGTAGATCCAACAGTACAGGGCTGACCAGGGACGTGGCTATGGTGGTGTGGTAGAGGGGATACAGGCTTTGTCATGGCTCCTAGAGATGTGCCCCAGGTACATGATAGGAGAGCAGTGATGGATAACTGTGTGAGTCTTATGGGTGGAACAAATAAAGTTAGGAGAATCAGATCAATGCCACTCTCCTGAGGAATATTCCTCCACTGTGAAGTGGGACAGATTACAGAACACTGGTACCTGATATTCCACAGGTAAAGTCATAGTAATAACAATCAAACACGCTTTTCTACAGTACTTCATCATTTTCCTTCTCTGGGTAAATTCCTCTTTGGAATGGGAATTTGCCTCTAGTATTTTCCTTTTTTTCTTTTTTTCTTGTTTATATGGTGCTTGTGATAAATATATTTTTAAGTATTTCTAATTCATTGTTAAGCTAATGAAAAGGAAGGAAATTTAAGCAGACAAAAATGAGGTAAAAGCAGGAATCTAGAGAGGTAAGTGAGCACTGAAGGTAGCTTCTAACCCAAGGGCATACACCAAACTTTCATTTTTCAGTCTAAATATGTCAAAAGCTAAGAAAACATAGTCCACAGGCTTTCCAGGGAGACAGGAAGGCTAATAGAAACACCAAACTAAAATGAGGAATACAAAGAGTTATTCCCTGAGTATAAAGGAAATCCAAAAATACAACTAAGAACAGAAATATATAGCAAGAAAACTTGCCTGTCTTATCTGTGTAAAAAGAAAAAAATGTCCTGATAGTTAAAAACTATAAACTGAGTATCACCTGGGTTTGGGGTCAGAATTTTTTTAATTAAATTTATTTTATTTTAATTAATTTATTTATTTTTGGCTGTGTTTGGTCTTTATTGCTGTGCATGGGCCTTCTATAGTTGCGGCGAGCAGGGGATACTCTGTTGCGACACATGGGCTTCTCATTGCCAGCGTCTTCAAAACTTTAAATTGAGAATTTATTCAGTCTTGAGCTGAAAGTGCTGTCAAATACCTGGTATAAATAAATACAGTTTTCTGAGGAAAAACTTATTTTGAGCCAAGGTCTTAATTCCCACAGACAAGTTCTGAAAACACATGAGTGCACAGTAAAATATTATGAAATACCTAAAGAAGTAACAGAAACAAAAGAATGAAGACACATGTTTTAGAAAATTCAGGTACTGAATAATCAGATAAAAATATAAAATAATATTGACTATGTTTAAATAAATAAAAGAAGACATTGAAATTATATACAAGCATCAACCAAAAGCTATAAAAATGGAGAAAGCAGTTATGGAAAAGAACTTAGAACTTTTAAAAACAAAACTATAATAACTGAAAATTTAATTACCCCTTACTTTAAAAGCAGATTACACAGTAGCAAAAAGATAATTAGTAAAGTAGAAGATAAATATGAAGAAATTACTTAGAATGTGGCATGGAGAGACAAAGAATTAGGAAATATGTAATGTAGATTAAAAAGTTATGGAGGATAAAATAAAGAGAGAAGAGAAGGAATGGGGAAAGGCAATTTTATTTTTGTTTGTTTTGTTTTGTTTTAATTTTTATCGAAATTTAGTTGATTTACAATGTTGTGTTAGTTTCAGGTGTACAGCAAAGTGATTCAGTTATAGATATACATACATCCACTCTTTTTTAGATTCTTTTCCCATATAGGTCATTACAGAGTATTGAGTAGAGTTCCCTGGGCCATACAGTAGGTCCTTGTTAGCTATTTTATATATAGTAGTGTGTATATGTCAGTCCCAATGTCGCAATTTACCCCTCCCCCTTTCCCCCCTGTTAACCATGACTATTTTCTAATCTGTAACTCTATTTCTGTTTTGTAAATAAGTTCATTTTTACCACATTTTTAGATTCCACATATAAGCACTATCAAAATCTGTCCTCTGTCTGACTTACTTCACTCTAGGTCCATCCATGTTGCTGTAAATGGCATTATTTCTTTCTTTCTAATGGCTAAGTAATATTCCATTGTATATATGTACCTCATCTTCTTTATTCATTCATCTTTGGATGGACATTTAGGTTGCTTCCATGACTTAGCTATTGTAAATAGTGCTGCAATGAACATTGGGGTGCATGTATCTTTTTGAATTATGGTTTTCCCAGGTATATAGCTAGCAGTGGGATTACAGGATCATATCGTAGCTCTATATTTAGTTTTTTTAAGGAACATCTATACTGTTCTCCATAGTGGCTGTAATAACTTACATTCCCAGCAATGGTGTAGAAGGGTTCCTTTTGCTCCACACCATCTCCAACATTTATTGTTTGTAGATTTTCGATGATGGCCATTCTGACCAGTGTGAGGTGGTACCACATTGTAGTTTTGATTTGCATTTCTCTTACAATTAGTGATGTTGAGCATCTTTTCATTTGCTTTTTGGCCATTTGTATGTCTTCTTTGGAGAAATGTCTAGTTAGATATTCTGCCCATTTTTTAATTGGGTAGTTTGTCTTTTAGTTATTGAGCTGCATGAGCTGTTTGTATATTTTGGAAATTAATCCCTTGTCAGTTGCTTCATTGGCAAATATATTTTCCCATTCTGTGGATTGTTTTTGTTTTGTTTATGGTATCCTTTGCTGTACAAAAGTTTTTAAGTTTAATTAAGTCTGATTTCTTTATTTTTGTTTTTATCTTCATTACTTTAAGAGGTGGGTCAGAAAAGATTGTGCTGTGATTTATGTCAGAGAATGTTATTCCTATGTTTTCCTCTAAGAGTTTTATAGTTCTGACCTTATATTTAGGTTTTTAATCCATTTTGAGTTTATTTTTGTGTATGGTGTTAAGGAGTGTTCTAATTTCATTCTTTTCTGTGTAGTTGTCCAGTTTTCCTAGCACCACTTATTCTTTTCTCCAGTGTATATTCTTGTCTCCTTTGTCAAAGATTAGGAGACAATAGGTGTGGGGGTTTGTCTCTGAACTTTCTTTCCTGCTCCATTGATCTATATCTCTGTTTTTGTGACAGTACCATACTGTTTTGAAGACTGTGGCTTTGTAGTATAGTCTGAAGTCAGGGAGCCTGATTCCTCCAGCTCTGTTTTTCTTTTTCAAGATTGCTTTTGCTATTTGGGGTTATTTGTGTTACTATACAAAATGTGATATTTTTGTTCTAATTCTGTGAAAAGTGCTATTGGTAATTTGATAGGGATTGCATTGAATCTGTAGATTGCTTTGTGAAGTATAATCATTTTTACAATATTAATTCTTCCAATTCAAGAACATGGTATATCTCTCCATCTGTTTGTGTCATCTTTGATTTTTTTCATCAGTGTCTTGTAGTTTTCTGAGTACAGGTCTTTTGCCTCCTTATGTAGGTTTATTCCTAGGTGCTTTATTCCTTTTGTTGCAATGGTGAATGAGATTGTTTCCTCAATTTCTCTTTCTCGTCTTTCAATCTTAGTGTATAGGAATTCAAGAGATTTCTGTGCATTAATTTTGTATCCTGCAACTATACCAAATTCAATGATAAGCTCTAGTAGTTTTCTGTTAACATCTTTAGAATTTTCTATGTATAGTGTCATGTCATCTGCAGTGACAGTTTTACTTCTTTCCAAATTGGATCATTTTATTTCCTTTTCTTCTGATTGTTGTGGCTAGGACTTCCAAACTGTGTTGAATAAAATTGGTGACAGTGGACATTATTGTCTTGTTCCTGATTTTAGAGGAAATGCTTTCTGTTTTTCACCATTGAAAATGATGTAGCTGTGGGTTTGTCCTATATGGCCTTTATTATGTGAGGTATGTTCCCTCTATGCCCACTTTCTGCAGAGTATTTTATCATAAATGGGTGTTGAATTTTGTCAAAAGCTTTTTCTGCATATACTGAGATGATCATATGGTTTTTGTTCTTCAGTTTGTTAATGTGGTGTATCACATTGACTGATTTGCCTATATTGAAAAATCCTTGCATCACTGGGATGAATCCCAGTTGTTCATGGTGCATGATGCTTTCAATATGTTGTTGGCTTCAGCTTCCTAGTATTTTTTTGAGGATTTTTGCATCGGTGTTCATCAGTGATATTGGCTGGTAATTTTCTTCTTTTGTGATATCTTTGTCTGGTTTTGGTATCAGGATGATGTTGGCTTTGTAGAACTTAGGGGTGTTCCTTCGTTTGTCAGAAGCATAGCTGTTAACTCTTCTCTAAATATTTGATAGAATTTGCCTACAAAACCATCTGGCCCTGGATTTTTGTTTGTTAGAAATTTTTTAATCACAGTTTTAATTTCAATACTTGTGATTGGTCTGTTCATATTTTCTATTTCTTCCTGCTTCAGTCTTGGAAGGGTGTACTTTTCTAAGAATTTTTCCATTTCTTCTAGGTTGTCCATTTTATTGGCGTATAGCTACTTTTAGAAGTCTTATAATCCTTTGTATTTCTGCAGTGTCCATTGTAACTTCTCCTTTTTCATTTCTAATTTTATTGATTTAAGTCCTCTCCTTTTTTTTCCTTGATGAGTCTGACGAAAAGTTTATCAATTTTATTTATCTTCTCAAAGAACCAGCTTTTAGTTTCACTGATCTTTGCTATTCTTTTCTTCATCTCTATTTTATTCATTTCTGCTCTGATATTTCTTATTCTTTCCTTATACTAACTTTGGGTTTTGTTTGTTCTTCTTTCTTTAGTTGCCTGAAGTGAAAAGTTAGGAGGTTTATCTCAGATTTTTCTGTTTTCTGACTTAAAATTGTACTGCTATAAAATTCCCTCTTAGAACTGTTTTTGCTGCATCCCATAGATTTTGGATGATTCTTTTTTCATTGTCTTTTGCCTCTAGGTATTTTTCAGTTTTTTCTTCGGTTTCTTCAGTGATCCATTGGTTGTTTAGTAACATATTGTTTAGCCTCCATGTGTTCGTGTTTTTTTACAGGTTTTTCCCTGTAATTGAGAGCTGTTAATAATAGCTGTTAGCAGTTGCCTTATGTATCGAGGTGCTCCTATGTTGGGTGCATATATATTTATAATTGTTATAACTTCTTTGATTGATCCCTTGATCATTATGTAGTGTCCTTCCTTGTCTCTTGTAACATTCTTTATTTTAAAGTCTATTTTATCTGATATGAGTATAGCTACTCCAGCTTTCTTTTGATTTCTATTTGCAATTTGGAATATCTTTTTGCATCCCCTCACTTTCAGCCTGTATGTGTTCCTAGGTCTGAAGTGGGTCTCTCTTTTTTTTTTTTAATAAATTTATTTATTTATTTTTGGCTGTGTTGGGTCTTCGTTTCTGTGCGAGGGCTTTCTCCAGTTGCGGCGAGTGGGGGTCACTCTTCATCGCGGTGTGCAGGCCTCTCACTGTCATGGCCTCTCCTGTTGTGGGGCACAGGCTCCAGACGTGCAGGCTCAGTAGTTGTGGTGCACGGGCCTAGCTGCTCTGCAGCATGGGGGATCTTCCCAGACCGGGGCTCGAACCCGTGTCACCTGCATTGGCAGGCAGATTCTTAACCACTGCACCACCAGGGAAGCCCTGAAGTGGGTCTCTTGTAGATAGCATATATATGGGTCTTGTTTTAGTATACATTCAGCCAGTCTTTGTCTTTTGGTTAGAACATTTAATCCATTTACATTTAAGGTAATTATCGATATGTGTGTTCCTATTGCCATTTTCTTAATTTTTTTTTGTAGTTCTTTCTTTTTCTCTTCCTCTTTTGTTCTCTTTTCCTGTGATTTGATAACAATCTTTGGTGTTGTGTTTGGATTGTTATTTATTTTGTGTGTGTATCCATTGTAGTTTTTTGGTTTGCATTCCCCATGAGCCTTTGATATAGCAGTCTATATGTGTACAAGGTTGTTTTAAGTTGCTGGTCTCTTTCCCTCTTAGAGAATTTCCTTTAGCTTTTGATGTATAACTGGTTTGGTGTTGCTGAATTCTGTTAGATTTTGCTTGTCTGTAAAGCTTTCAATTTCTCTGTTGAATCTCTATGAGAGCATTGATGGGTAGATCTTGGTTGTAGGTTTTTTCCTTTCATCACTTTAAATATATTATGCCACTCCCTTCTGGCCTGCAGAATTTCTCCTGAAAAATCAGCTATCAACCTTGTGAGGATGCTCTTGTATGTTACTTGTTTTTTTTTTCAACATTTTTAATATCTTTAATGTTGTATCTATTTTATTTATTTATTTTTGGCTGCATTGGTTCTTTGTTGCTGCATGTGGGCTTTCTCTAGTTGTGGCAAGTGGGGACTATTCTTCGTTGCAGTGTGCAGGCTTCTCATTGTGGTGACTTCTTTTTTTGAGGAGCATGGGCTCTTGGTGTGTGGGCTTCAGTAGTTGTGGCATGCAGGCTCAGTAGTTGTGGCTTGTGGACTCTAGAGGTCAGGCTAAGTAGTTGTGGAGCACAGGCTTAGTTGCTCTACAGCATGTGGGATCTTCCCAGACCAGGGCTCAAACCTGTGTCCCCTGCATTGGCAGGCAGATTCTTAATCACTGTGCCACCAGGGAAGCCCTCGCTTGTTGCTTTTAATATTTTTTCTTGTGTTTAATTTTTGTTAGTTTGATTAATATGTGTCTCTGCATGTTCCTCCTTGGGTTCACCCTGTATGGGATTCTCTGCACTTCCTGTACTTCAGTGAGTGTTTTCTTTCTCATGTTAAGGAATTTTTTGGCTATAATATTTTCCAATAGTTTCTCAGGCCCTGTCTCTTTCTCTTCTCCTTCTGGGACCCCTATAACTTGATTGTTGGTGCATTTAATGTTGTCCCAGAGGTCTTTGAGACTGCCCTCATTTCTTTTCATTCTTTTTTCTTTATTGTGTTCTGTGGCAGTCATTTCCACCACTTTGTTTTCCCACTCACTTATTCGTTCCTCTGCCTCTGTTATTCTATTGATTGCTCCTAGTGTATTTTTCATTTCAGTTATTGTATTGTTCATCTCTGTTTGTTTGTTCTTTAAATCTTCTAGCTCTTTGTTAAACATTTCTTGCATCTTCTCAATTTTTGTCTCTGTTATTTTTCAGAGCTTTTGGATCATCTTTACTCTCATTACTCTGAATTCTTTTTCAGGTAGATTGCCTATCTCCTCTACACTTAGTTGTTCTTGTGAGTTTTTTTTCTTGTTCCTTCATTTGCAACACATTTCTGTGTCATCTCCTTTTGTTCAACTTTCTGTGTTTTGGGTCTTCTTTCCACAGGTTTCAGGATTGTAGTTCTTCTTGCTTTTGGTGTCTGCCCCCTGGTGGGTGAGGTTGATCCAGTGGTTCCTTCTGGGAGGGACTAGTGCCTGCCCTCTGAGAGGTGGAGTTGGGTCTTGTCCCTCTGATGTCGAGGGGTGTGTTTTGAGGTAGCTGTGAGCTCAGCACAAGTTTAGGTTGCCTGTCTGCTGATGGGTGGAGCTGTGTTCCTGTCTTGCTGGCTATTTGGCCTGAGGCATTTCAGTTCTGGAGCCTGTAAACTTTTGGGTGGGGCTGGGTCTAGGTGCTGGAATGAGGACCTCCAGGAGAGCTCATGCTGATCAATACCCTCTGGGTTCTCTGCCACCAGTGTCTTTGCCCACAAAGTGAGGTACACCTAACCTCTGCCTCCTCAGGAGACTCTCCCAGACCCCTAAGTAGGTCTATCCCCTGTTCCTATGGAGGTATTGCTTTGTGCTCTGTCCCAACTCATTTGAGGTCTTGTGTGCACCACCTTCCAAGAGTGGAGTCTCTATTTCTTCCATCCCTGCGGAGCTCCTGCATTCAGGTCCCACTGGCCTTTAAAGCAAAATGCTCCTGGAGTTCTTCCTCCTAATGCCTTACCCTCAGACTGTCTTGGAGGGCTATTTTCACGTGGGAACATCCTTATGCAGTTTCTGTGTGTTTAATATTTTTTGGTATGAGGGATGTTTTTAGTATGAATGTCTGCCATCACTTTTCTCAGTGCATGCTGGCTGTTATCCCCTTGATTGAAGGTAGACTGACATTGTGGTGACCTGAGCCTGCCCTGGATATTGAGCAGGGCCTTCCCTTTGCTCTTTGGTTGTTATTGCTCTGTCAGGGGTACCGTCTTCTCCCTAGTTGTTGGAGTAGACACACCTGGATCTGTTTCTTAGCTGTGTTTCTGATCCTCAGTGTGAGGTAGGTGGGACTGGAGGACTCAGTAGGAGAGAAGCCACTGAGTTTTCCTCCTCTGGAGTTGTTCACCTCCAACTGTGTGTGTACTCTGTTGTGTCACTTTTTACCCATTGTGCTGGCTCACAAATTACACTCTTTTAGGAACTGCTCTCAGACCCACCTTAACCATGGGTATGTCAGCAATTGGCCCTGGTGTCTGTCAGGCTGTTTTCACAAGGCTACCAGGGCAGGTCCACCAAAGTCAGTCCCAGGACTGTAGTAATTGTGTCCTTGTACCCACTGTGGGAGCTATGGAGGCAGCTCAGATTCTGACCTTATCTATTCCTCACAAGTGTGTCTGAGTGCTCACACAGCAGGGACTAATTGTTGGGGAAGGGGTCTGCAATGGTGATCCTGCCCCTTGTGCACCACTCAACAATATTGCCCTGCTTCTATGTTGGCTGGGGCTTATTCCACAAAATTTCCCAGTTGTGGAGCTCCTCACTCCTGTCCCTTCAGACTGTCTCTTCTTGGCCAACAGCCATCCCCTCCCTGGGTCCACTCTCAAAACCCCATGTTCCAACACTCAGCCCCTCCTCTGCACCAGCAGACACACGACTCAGGCTGGGGCATACAGGGATGTGGCATGGACCATTCTTGTAGGTCTTACTCTGTCTTGCCTGATCTCCCCACCAGTGAGGGGGCTTCCATGAGTACAGACATGTCTCCTGCCTTTCAGCTCTCCTCCAGGGGTGCAGGTCTCATCCTGTTTCCTCTTTTTTTTCTCTTTCTTTCATTCTACTCAGTTGTGTTGGCATTTTTCTTATCCTTTTAGGTGTCCGAGGTCCTCTGCTATTGTTCAGCAGGTGCTCTGTGAGAATTGTTCAATTTGTAGATATGTTCTTGTTGTACTTGTGGGGAGAGGTGAACTCCATGTTCTCCAATTCCACTATTTTGACTTGGCCCCTCCCCCCAATTTTGAAGAGATAATGACAGAGGTGATCCTAAATTGTTGAAGACAACAGATTCACACCCAGAAAGACCAGCACAGTTGTCCTACCAATTCAGAAATCGTTACTTCCTGTTCAACTCTTGGAGATTCATTCCTTTGGATCACACTTCTTGACATACAGACACTCCTGGAAAGGATGAGTCCTACAGTCTTTTGGGTTAATCAGATATCATCCCCTCCCACAAATACCCCTCCCCCCCACAAAACTAGATAAAGAGAGAGAATTTTAAAGGAATTCCATAGGCAAGAGGAATGACTTTAGAGGCTTAGACATGACTGTGCTGATGAGCCATTGTGGAGGCCAGTGTGGTGACACAACATGAGTCCATGAGTCCATGCAGTACAAACAGAGAAAAGGAAGAATGGGAAGCCACCAAAGAAAAACTTTAAATGCTCCACAATTTGCTAGAAGCTGTGCCTTTACCACATGTTTAACTCACAATTAAATTATTTTAATTTTTTGTATTGCTCTGCAAGTTGTTTGACTGTTTGTTTGTTTGTGGAAGGACTATATATGAACTAAGATTAGAAGCATCTTTAACCAGGCATCTGCTGTAATTTTCTGTATTTTCCATAAGGTCATTGGCACTGCTGAGAGATGTATTCCTGGGGATTCACATGACATAGAATACAATGTAAATTGTGGACCCTGGAGTTGTGAAACAAAGCAAACTTTGTATTGAGCACATACAATGGAACACTACATACCTGAATTAAATGAAGTGCATCAAAGTTGTAAAACGACCATTGTTTCCTAGACCTAGTAAAATTGATTACATATAATTACATATAATCTATTTCCCAAGTAGTTAAAACATGGTAATTTCCAGTGCCAGATTTGTCTCAGTTTTATTTATTTATTTATTTATTTATTTATTTATTTATTTTTAATTTATTTTTTGGTGGTATGCAGGCCTCTCACTGTTGTGGCCTCTCCCATTGCAGAGCACAGGCTCCGGACGTGCAGGCCCAGAGGCCATGGCTCACGGGCCCAGCCACTCCGTGGCACACGGGATCCTCCCAGACCGGGGCACGAACCTGCGTCCCCTGCATTGGCAGGCGGACTCTCAACCACTGCACCACCAGGGAACCCCTGTCTCAGTTTTTATAGCCAGTCTTTTAGGGGTATGGATTTTAGTGTCAAAGAGATCCATGGTAAAATCATAGCTACTTTACATAATACCTTCCATGACCAGGGGAAAAATGTCCACTCTCTCTGACTTCTATTCCCTCACCTATAGAATGTAAGCTTTTGAATTATTTCCCACTCTTCTACCACTGTGGAAAGCTGACTCAAGACAGTAAAGCATCATTATTATTTTTCATTACTACTATAATTATTGTAAAACATATTATTTAACAGTGACAATGTATGTGATAGGATAAAGTTTTCCATATAATAAGATACACTTTCAAATGATTACAACTTTTAGAAAAAACATCAAAAATAATATTAAATACTTGATCAGTCTACACAAAGATAGTTCTGTTTTTAGAATGTGAAAAAGTCCAAGCATCTCTGAATTTATTAAAAATGTTTTCCATAAGAATGCTACATCATTTGCTTCAAATAATAGTTTTTCTATGAAATGTCAAGTTAATATGTAAGTTGTAAAGGAGGTAAGAGTTTTCCCAAAGGAAAGAAAAGGCCTGTGATTTAAATAAGCTAAAAATAAAATTGCTTTCTAGACAATGTTCTGCTATCAACAATGAGGAAATAATGATGGCAATGATACACAGGTGTACATCTGTCTTAAATTCAGACTACTATGAAGTATGACTGAATCCCTCAATGCCAGCCTTATGTGCTCACAGAATGACTGCATTACATACTTACTTGTTAGCACACCCTCTCACAAAGCTATACTTTAATAATACATACCCTATAGTAAGATCAGCCAGAAAAAATACAATGTTTACATATGGGCCCCCTTTAGATGCAAGAAATCATTACAGGAAATAAATAAATCAAATGGCTTTCTTACTAATAGTTTCATTTTATAACAGCTTACAGAACGTGTGCCTAAGCTTAGTATTTTTCAAGAGTGCAACTGAATTAAGTTATCAGGATAATCTACATGCCCTGTTTTGCATTTATTTGTATTATCAAATTAAAAGAAGCTAATCAAATAGCAATATGTGAAAGATAAGAGAAGGGTTCAACGAGATAAGAATTGTAGTTTTTTGTTGCAAAGAATTTTAAATGCATTGAATCCTTCAATTCTCCTGTGTTCATAATGTGTAATCTTTTTTTGGTATCTCTACTAAACTTCAAACCATTCTACTCATTGCTTGTACAACAAAGAACTTTCTTAATTCTAGAACATTTTGAGAATACTGCAATCATCAGCCAACATTTTAGTTGGAATCTTTCTAAACTCTAAATATTTGGAGATCTTTCTGGAGTGACAGAAGAGTAAACTAAGGCTAGAGGAACCTTTCTGTTCCTGAAATAGAGATTAAGTTGCCTGAATAAATGTAAATATGAAAAAAATCACCAAACTTTGAACTGATTCTTTCATAATAAACTCTAAGTAAAATTCATGGGAAGAATGAATTAAATTCTCTCCAGTTTTATTACTTTCCTCATCAACCATTGGATTTCATATATAATATTGTTAATATGCTTGTATATATGTATGCATGTTGTGTGTGTATGTGTGTAATACCAGGCAAGAAGCAAGGTAAATGAAGATCAAACACACATGAGTTTTAATACCTACTAAATCATCTCATATTATGGAACCAAATTTTCATTTTCTGTTGTTCAATTTGTAAAATAAGAATAACAAAATTTGGGGCTTCCCTGGTGGTGCAGTGGTTGAGAGTCCGCCTGCCGATGCAGGGGACACGGGTTCATGCCCCGGTCCAGGAAGATCCCACATGCCGTGGAGCGGCTGGGCCCGTGAGCCATGGCCGCTGGACCTGTGCGTCCGGAGCCTGTGCTCCGCAACGGGAGAGGCCACAACAGTGAGAGGCCCACATACCGCAAAAAAAAAAAAAAAAAGAATAACAAAATTTGACATTGTTTGCCTCCCTGAACAAAGACCAAAAATTAAATTGTTTGTATAGTTCTTTAAAAAGCAAACTACTCCTTTTCTGAAGATTCAAAAACAGAAACTCTGAGTAAATACCTTTTAAACCTGCTACTAATTTAAATTTTATAACTTTCTATTAATTTAAAATGATAGTTGGAACTAAAGGAAATTTTCCCCGGGGTTACTATAGACCTCTCTATTGTTCTGGGTGTCAGTAATTCTAAATTCAAAATTCTAAATACAAAAAGCCACTTCTGCCAAGTTTTCCAAAAATTGTATCTTCTCAGTAGGATATGCTACATATTTTCAACCCCTCTACAAAACAAATCACAAAGAAAACTTACACATTAAGGAAAATAAATAATGTATTTGGGTTAAGAAATCTGAGTCATGGATAGTGACCAAGGAAACCAAAGACCATCTACTGCCAGTCAGAGAATTTGAGGAGATATGAATAGGATTAACTCAGTTATGGGACCATTTTGCTGTATTAAAAAAAATAGACAGAAATTCAAAAGTATCAAAAAAACAGTTGTGTGTGTATATGAGTTCATGACTTCAAAATATGCTAAGATCCCAATATATCAAAGCATTTTAATGAAACCCCAAATACGTTAGCTAAAAATTAGCTGGAAACATATTAGATCATCTATTCCATATCTAACCTAATGTGTTGAGAAAAAAGTCATCACCTTAGCACTCTCACAACACTCTCCTTCAGAGCTAAGACAAAATTGTCCAGAAAAAATATTGACTGGGAAATCAAATGTTAACACATGGATTTGGGTTTTATCTTTATTTGCAAGTAAAACACACATTTATTCAGTTGAGATTATCATCAGATGGTGTGGTAGCTTATGCCTTGTACTTTTTTGCAGAATATATTGCTATAATAAAAATAATAACTAATAAAACAGCAATTTTTACTAAATATTATATTTTGTTATAACTGACACCTTGCCAGTATCACTCAAACCCCTTCATTTAGATTTTTTTTCACTTGCATTTAGTTCTTTGTTTCCATTGTAATCATTATCATAGTGTAGTTTTTGTTCTTGTTATTATTATTTTTATTATTAGGGGCTCAAAGAAAATATGGAACATTCATATAATATTGAAAAGCTGCTGTTTTTTATACTGTCAAAATTTTTTCCTGTTGCTGAATGTGCAATTTGAAGATTAAACACTGCAGAGGACAGAAAACAGCCTTTAGGGGAGCCATTAACTCTTTCTTCTTAGGGTGCAATATGAACTTGTTATTTGGGACAGTATCTCCCCTGGTTCTAGGAGACATTAGACATGAAAATGTAAGGTTGACCCCTTCCCAATATTTTAAGAATAAAGGAATAAATGTAGATAATTTTTATTAAAATATTAAGGAACCTGTTCTTTAAAGACACAATTGGATTTTTGTAGAGATTATTATGAAGGCAGCACTTCCTTATCCTACATCATGGGAAGTAAGGAAGTTTTTTCAACATTGCAGCAGAACACAGCTGAGAAAACAAACACCCAATGGTGAATGGTCTTCTTTAGAGCAGCATTCTTGGTGGACACAACATACAATAATTTAGAATACTTAGCATTAAGACTTGTCCCCCTTTCTTTCCATTTTAATTCCCTGTTTGTTTTCCTCCAAGCCTTCTGTAACATTTTATTGAACTCTAAGCCTGTTGTTAGGTGGGTTTTGGTAAAACTGAGAGTGCACCTGTGTACACTTAGGAAGAAGTAAATCAAGGAGATACACTATGAACAAACTGACAAACAAAAAACAGAATTTAACTAGCCAAGAAGCCCAAGGCAACAGACAGGAGAGAGAGACCATAAAAAATAACCCTGTCAAATTTATGGCACATGTGAGCAAAAAACAAGTTAGTATGATGCATTCTGTTTTATTACCTACTTTTCCACTTGTTTTGTAGACAGGTGTGTCATTAAATATTTTCCATTGCTTGAAAAAAGTTATTTTAGCCAAGTAAACATTTATCCAAGATAAAGTTTACTGAAAAAAATAGACACATGTTAAAGGATAATTAATATCTTTTTAAATAAAATGAAATTATGACTCATCATATGTAAAATGAACATACGATTTTATTTTACTCAATAATTAATGACAGAATCAGTAAAGTGATATAATCAGTTCAAAAGAAAATTCAAAGAACCACACATGAATAGGCAAATAAAGAACGTTGAAATGAATTGTCAAATAGATACAAAATGTCCAACTCAGTGGGCAATAATCAATTGCATCTGTGAAGACTCAATTCATTTGTATTTCAATGGACAAGAATAATTTGCATTATTGTCAGTTTCTACAACATACAGACACTCAAAAATGTGTTTTTCCCCATTTCAAAAGTCTTTCAAATTTTTTCCTGACATTTTATGAACATTTTCAGTGTTGTTTTAGCCATCTGGACCTACCTCAGAAGTGAAAGTTAATCAGAAAAGTCATAGAAACTTAAACCAGAATGATTCCTTGAAACAAGGAGTTAAATGAAAGGTCCAGAGCCCTCCTTTCACACCTCCCTCCTAAGTGACCTCCTTGTGTCCCCATGGAATCACTAAGGCTCCACAGACCACTCATGAGAAACTATTCTTCTTTGACACCATTTTTCAATGACTACATAGAATTTCATCTTTGGAAATATAAAAATCAAGTTCTTATAATTTACCCTGACACCTGTTTGTTTTCTAGAATAGATAACCTATTTTTTTTGAAGGTCAAAGGAATTTTTTAAATAGATAAATAAATTATTTACTTATTTATTTATTATTGGCCGTATTGAATCTTCGTTGCTGCACGCAGGCGTTCTCTAATTGTGGTGAGCGGGGTCTACCTTTTGTTGAGGTATGTAGGTTTCTCATTGTGGTAGCTTCTCTTGTTGTAGAGCATGGGCTCTAGGTGCATGGGCTTCAGTATTTGTGGCACATGGGTTCAATAGTTGTGGCTTGTGGGCTCTAGAGCACAGGCTTAGTAGTTGTGGTAGATAACCTATTTGAAAATTAACTTTATCCAAAGGTTTTTCAGGGGACATGTTATCTCAGACTTTACATGTCCTCAAAAACTGATTTCTAAGAAAATAAGTTAAATCAGCATTAAACAGCTGCCACAATTTCTTATTGTTAAACATTGAGCTTATTTCTAATATTTCAGTTGATAAAGCTGTGAGAAACATCTTTGAGTATATCATGCCCTTAAGGATTAATTCCAACCAATGTAATATCTGAAATAAACAATATGATGCTTTTAAAGAGTTTGGTACATATTGACTAATTACATGTCAGAAAAATTTGTACCTATCAGCAGCATATATTTCTCTAGTCAGTGACATAGTATTTTATTTACAACTTTTTAATATTTGTCAGTTGCTGAGTTAAAAAACAGTATCTTGTTTTATTTGCATTTTCTTGGCTAGAGAATAGTAACATTTTAAACAATTTATTGGCTGTTTTATTTTCTATGGTGAGTTGCTTTACATATGTATTCTCTTCATTTTTTGTTCTGTCGCTGAATTTTAAAAAAACGTTTGCCATTATCTAGTCTTTTTTGAACCTTGAAATCTTTTACTTCACATCACACCTTTTAATATGCTCCAAAATTGCTGTTCAATATCATACTTCAGGAAACACAGAGTTATCAGACTAATTGAATATCTAAAAAATTCATCAAATAATCTTTCTCAAGCCAATTTGAATGTCATTATTGTCTAAAACTAAATACTTGGGGAGGAAATCAAGATGGCAGAGGAGCAAGATGTGGAGCTCACCTTCTCCCCACAGACATAACAAAAATATGTCTACATGTGGAACATCTACTGAATGCTTGCAGAAGACCTCAGACTTTCAAAAGGGCAAGAATATCTGCACATAACTGGATAGGTCAAAAGAAAAAAGAAAGAAAGCAATCAGGTTGGGACCTGCGCCTCTGGGAGGGAGCTGTGAAGGAGGAAACTTTCTGCACACTGGGAAGTCCCCTCACTGGGGGTGGACAGAGGGGAAGCTTCAGAGCCTCAGAGGAGAGTACAGCATTAGGTGGGTGGAGAGTAAAGCAGAGAGAGACATGCACAGAAGGTCAGCACTGACCGGCACTCCCCAGCCTGAGATGCTTGTCAGCTCACCTGCTGGGGCAGGTGGGGGCTGTGTGCTGAGGCTTGGGCTTTGGAAGTCAGACCTAAGGGAGAGGACTTGGGTTGGCTGTGTGAAGACAGCCTTAGGAGGCCAGAATGTAGTGCACCACAGCTGAAGGAGTCCAGGAAGAAACCTGGGCCTGCCAGAGAGTCCAGGGACCATTGTTGGGGCGTGCATGAGGAGACGTGGCCCTGCCATAGAAACATATTTCTCTGTGCATTCACAGGCGGCAGGGAACCACCTAAATGAGCTCCAGGGTTGCACACGAGCCACAGCTGCCACCTTGGACCCCAGAGGCTGTAGTGGACTGCTACCACTGCTGCCACTGCCAACGAGGATCCTGTGAGCTAGTGCAGGTCACTGCCACCACCTTCCTGGGAGCCTGTCTAGCTTTAGCAGTTGTGTACTTTGGGGGTAAGTACATGCAGGAGTTGGACCAGGTCAGAGTCTGAACTGCCCCCACAGTGGGTCCAGAGACCTACCTAGAGGTATTGGAGGGCCTCCTAAGGAGGCGGTGTTGGCTGTGGATCAAGGTGGGAACAAGGACACTGACAGCTCAAGCCCCAAGAAAATATTATTATTACTATTAATTTTTGGTTTCATTTTGTTCTGTTGTTTATTATTATATATTTTTTAATTTATTTTTTGTTTTCTTTCTTTTTAACTTTTTAATAATTTTTTTTATTTTTCTACTTTACTTTTTTATTATTTTGTGTTTTTTTCTTGTTTTTGATTTTTGTTTTGTTTTTAAATTTATTCATCGTTTTTATTTGTTTGCTTTATGTTTTCTGTTTTTTTAGTTTGCTCTCTGTTTTTACTTTATGTTTTTTGTTTCTTTTTGTTAGTTTTGCTTTTATTGTTTTTGGATTCTTGTGCTTGTTTGGTTGTTCTCTTGTTTTTTGTTTTCTTTCCTTTTTTTGTCTGTTTTTCTTTTTGTTTGGTTTCCTTTTACAGTTTGCCTTGGGTTTGCTTGTTTGTTTTCTGATCCTTTTTTTTTTCTTTTGCTGCACCACACAGCTTGCAGGGGTTTTTGTTCCCCTGCTGGGGTCAGGCCTGAGCATCCAGAGTGGGAACACCGAGTCCAGGACACTGGGCTGCCAGAGAATTCCCAGTGCCAGGGACTATTAATTGGCATGAGCTCTCGGAGAGGTCCCTATCTTAACATCAAGACACGACTCCACACAAAACCCTGCAGGCTCCAGTGCTGATTGTGTTATGCCAAACAACAAGCAATACAGGAACACAGCCCCATCTCTCAGCAGGCATGCTGCCTAAAGTTGTACTAAGCTCACAGACACCCCAAAACACACCCAGCACATGGTCCTGCCCATCAGAGGGACAATACTCTGCTCCACCCATCAGGGTTCAGGCACGAGTCCCTCCCATCAGGAAGCCTACACATGCCCCTGGATCAATCACCCTCACCAGGGGCCAGACATAAGAAGCAAGAGGAACTATGACCCCATGGCCTATTAAAAGGAGACCACAAATACAGTGAGACAAAATGAGATAACAGAGAAATATGCTGCAGACAAAGGGGCAAGGTATAAAAAAACACAAGGCCAAGTAAATGAACAGGAAGTAGGGAATCTACCTGAAAAAGAATTCAGAGTAATGAAAGTAAAGATGATCCAAGCTCTCAGACAAAGAATAGAGGCACAGATCGAGAAGATAAAATAAATGTTTAACAAGTACCTAGAAGAACTATAGAACAAACAAACAGTGATGAACAATGCAAAAACTGAAATTAAAAATACACTAGAAGGAATCAATAGCAGAATAATTGAGACAGAAGAATGGAAAAGTGAGCTGGAAGACAGAGTGGTGGAAATAACTGACACAGAGAAGAATAAAGAAAAAAAAATGAAAAGAAATGAGGACAGTCTCAGAGAGCTCTGGAAAATATTAAATGAACCAAACATTAGAATTATAGGGGTCCCAGAAGGAGAAGAGAAAGATAGAGGGTCTGAGAAAATATTTGAAGAGATTGTAGTCAAAAACTGCCCTAAATGGGAAAACAATTGTCACCTAAGTCCAGGAAGAACAGAGAGTCCCATACAGGATAAACCCAAGGAGAAACACACCAAGACATATATTAATCAAACTAACAAAAATTAAATACAAGAAAAAATATTAAAAGCAGCAAGGGAAATGCAACAAATAACATACAAGGGAATCCCCATAAGGTTATCAGAAGATTTTTCAGCAGAAACTCTGCAGGACAGAAGGGAGTGGCAGAATATATATAAAGTAGTGAAAGGGAAAAACCTAGGAACAAGATTACTCTACACAGCAAGGCTCTCATTCAGATTCAATGAGGAAATCAAAAGCTTTACAGACAGGCAAAAGCTAAGAGAACTCAGCACCACCAAACCAGCTTTGCAACAAATGCTAAAGAACCTCCTCTAAGTGGGAAACACACACACACAAAAAAAAGACCCACAAAAGCAATTAAGAAAATGGCAATAGGAACATAGATATGGGTAACTAGCTTAAATGTAAATGGATTAAATGTTCCAACTAAAAGACACAGACTGGCTGAATGGATACAAAAACAAAATCCTTATATATGCTGTCTAGAAGAGACCCACTTAAGACCTAGAGACACATACAGACTGAAAGTGAGGGGATGGAAAAAGATATTCCATGCAAATGGAAATCAAAAGAATGCTGGAGTAGCAATATTCACATCAGACAAAATAGACTTTAAAATAAAGACTGTTACAAGAGACAAGAAAGGACACTACATAATGATCCAAGAAGATTTAAAAATAGCAAATATTTATGCACCTAACATAGGAGCACCTCAGTACATAAGGCAAATGCTAAGAGCTGTAAAAGGGGAAATCAGCAGAAACACAGTAATAGTGAGGGACTTTAACACCTCACTTACACCAATGGATAGATCATCCAGACAGAAAGTTAATAAGAGAACACAAGCCTTAAATGACACATTAGACCAGATAGACTTAATTGATATTTATAGGACATTGCATCTGAAAACAGCAGAGTACACTTTCTTCTCAACTGCACATGGAACATTGTCCAGGATAGACCACATCTTGTGTCACAAATCAAGCACTGGTAAATTTAAGAAAATCGAAATCATATCAAGCAGCTTTTCCAACCACAATGCTGTGAGATTCAAATCAATTACAGGAAAATAAAAAGTAAAAAACACAAACACATGGAGGCTAAACATTGTGTTACTAAATAATCAATGGCTCACTAAAGAAATCAAAGAAGAAATTAAAAAATACCTAGAGTCAAATGACAACAATATCTTGATGACCAAATACCTATGGGGTGCAGCAAAAGCTGTTCTAAGAGGGAATTTTATAGCAATGTGATCCTACCTCAAGAAACCAAAATTTCTCAAATAAACAACCTACCCTTACACCTAAAGCTACTAGAGAAAGAAAAACAAACAAAACCTAAAGTTAGTAGAAGGAAATAAATCATAAAGATCAGAGCAGAAATGAATGAAATAGAAATAAAGATAACAATAGCAAAGCTCAATGAAACTAAAAGGTGCTTCCTTGAGAAGATAAACAAAATTGATAGAGCTTTGGCTAGAATCATCCAAAAAAAAAGAAGAGGACTCAGACCAATAAAATCACAATTGAAAAAGTAGAAGTTAAAACAGACACCACAGAAATACAAAGGATCATAAGAGACTACTACAAGCAACTATATGCCAATAAAATGGACAACCTGGAAGAAATGGACAAATTCTTAGAAAGATACAACCTTCCAAAACTGACCCAGGAAGAAATAGAAAATATGAACAGACCAATCACAAATACTGAAATTGAAACTGTGATTTAAAAATTTCCAACAAACAAAAGTCCAGGACCAGGTAGCTTCACAGACGAATGCTATCAAATATTTAGAGATGAGCTAATAACTATCCTTCTCCAATTCTGCCAAAAAATTGCAGAGAAAGGAACACTCCCAAGCTCATTCTATGAGGTCACCAGCACCCTGATATGAAAACCAAAGATAAGTCAGAAAAAGAAAATCACAGGCCAATATCACTGATGAACATTGATGCAAAAATCCTCAACAAAATACTAGCAAACAGAATCCAACAAGGCATTAAAAGGACCATACACGATGATCAAGTGGGATTTATCCCAGGGATGCAAGTATTCTGCAGTATATGCAAATCAATCAATGTGATACACTATATTAACAACCTGAAGAAGAAAAAAACATATGATCATTTCAATAGATGCAGAAAAAGCTTTTGACAAAATTCAACACTCATTTGTGATAAACACTCTCCAGAAAGTGGGCACAGAGGGAACATTCCTCAACATAATAAAGACCATATGCAACAAACCCACAGCAAATATTCTCAATGGTGAAAAACTGAAAGCATTTCCTCTAATATCAGGAACAAGACAAAGATGTCCCCTCATGCCACTTTTATTCAACATAGTTTTGGAAGTTCTATCCACGGCAATCAGAGAAGAAATAGAAATGAAAGGAATACAAATCAGAAAAGAAGAAGTAAAACTGTCACTGTTTGCAGATTATATGCTACTATACAAAGAAAATGCTAAAGATGCCACCAGAAAATGACAAGAACTAATAAATGAATTTGGTAAAGTTGCAGGATACAAAATTAATGCACAGAAATCTCTTGCATTCCTATACACTGACAATGCAAAATCAGAAAGAGAAATTAAGGAAACAATTCCATTTACCATTGTATCAAAAAGAATAAAATACCTATGAATAAACCTCCCTAAGGAGGCAAAAGACCTGTTCTCAGAAAACTCTAAGATACTGATGAAAACAATCAAAGATGACAAAAAGAGATGGAGAGATATACCATGTTCTTGGATGGCAAGAATCAATATTGTGAAGATGACTATACTACCAAGGCAATCTACAGATTCAATGCAATTTGTATCAAATTACCAATGGTATTTTTCACAGAAATAAAACAAAAAAATTCACAATTTGTATGGAAACACAAAGGATCCCAAATAGGTAAAGCCATCTTGAGAAAGAAAAATGGAGCTGGAGCAATCAGGCTCCCTGTCTTCAGACTATACTACAAAGCTACAGTAATCAGGACAGTATGGTACTGGCACAAAAATAGAAACATAGATCAATGTTATAGGATAGAAAGCCCATAGGTATACCCATGAACCTATGGTCACTTAATCTATGTCAAAGGAGGCATGAACATACAATGGAGAAAAGACAGTCTCTTCAGTAAGTGGTGCTGGGATAACTGGACAGCTACATGTAAAAGAATGAAATTAGAACACTCCCTAATACCATACATAAAAATAAACTCAAAATGCATTAAAGACCTAAATGTAAGGCTGGATACTTTAAAATTCTAAGGGAAAAATATAGGAAGAACACTCTTTGATATAAATCACAGCAAGATCTTTTTGATCCACTGCCCAGAGTAATGAAAATAGAAACAAAAATAAACAAATGGGACCTAAAGAAACTTAAAAGCTTGTGCACAACAAAGAAAATCATAAACAAAATGAAAAAACAGCCCTCAGAATGGGAGAGAATATTTGCAAATGAAGCAAATGACAAGGGACTAATTTCCAAAATATACAAACAGCTCATGCAGCTCAATATCAAAACAACAACAACAACAATCCACTCAAAAATGTGTGAGAGACCTAACTACACATTTCTCCAAGGAAGACACACAGATGGCCAAAAAGCATATGAAAAGATGCTGAATATCACTAATTATTAGAGAACTTCATGTCAATACTTCAATGAGGTATCACATCACACCAGTCAGAATGACCATCATCAAAAAATCTACGAACAATAAATGTTGAGGAGGGTGTGGAGAAAAGGGAACCCTCTTACACTGTTGGGAGGAATGTAAATTGATACAGTGACTACATAGAATAGCATGGAAGTTCCTTAAAAAACTAAAAGATACAGTTACCATATGAGGCAGGAATCCCACTCCTGTGCATATACCTGAAGCAAACCATAATTCAAAATGATACATGCACCCCAAAGTTCATTGCAGCACTATTTACAATAGCCACACATGGAAGCAACCTAAATGTCCATCAACAGAGGAAATGATAAAGAAGATGTGGCACATATATAGAAAGAAATATTACTCAGCCATAAAAAGGAATGAAATTGTTCCATTTGCAGAGACATGGAGCTACATAGAGAATGTCATATAGAGTGAAGTAACTCAAAAAGAGAAAAAAGTATCATATAGTATCGCTTATATGTGGAATCTAGAAAAATGATACAGATGAGCTAATTTGCAAAGCAGAAATATAGACAGAGACATAGGGAACAAATGTATAGACACCAGGGGTGGGGGAAAGGGAATGGGATAAAGTGGGAGGTTGGGATTGACATATATATGCTTCTATGTATAAAATAGATAAATAATGAGAACCTACGGCATAGCAGAGGGAACTCTACTCAAAGGTCTGTGGTGACCTAAATGGGAAGGAACTCCAAAAAAGAGGGGATATATGTATATGTGTAGCTGATTCCCTTTGCTGTACAGCAGAAACTCAAAAGCATTGTAAAGCAACTCTAGTCCTATTAAAATTAATTTAAAAAATAATACTGGAGGAGCTTCAAGATGGCAGAAGAGTAAGACGTGGAGATCACCTTCCTCCCCACAAATACATCAGAAATACATCTATGTGTGGCAAAACTCCTACAGAACACCTACTGAACGCTGGCAGAAGACCTCAGACCTCCCAAAAGGCAAGAAACTCCCCACGTACTCAGCTACGTGGGTAAAAGGAAAAAAGAAAAAACAGAGACAAAGAACAGGGACAGGATCTGAAACTGTGGCAGGGAGCTGTGAGGGAAGAAAGGTTTCCACACACTAGGAAGGCCCTTCATGGGCGGAGACTGCTGGTGGCAGAGGTGGGGAGCTTCAGAGCCATAGAGGAGAGAACAGAAACAGGGGTGCGGAAGGCAAAGTGGAGAGATTCCCGCACAGAGGATCGGTGCCGAGCGGCACTCACCAGCCCGAGAGGCTTCTCTGCTCACCCACCGGGGCAGGCAGGGGCTGGGAGCTGAGGCTTGGGCTTTGGGCTTCGGATCCCAGGGAGAGGACTGGGGTTGGCTGCGCAAACACAGCCTGAAGGGGGCTAGTGTGACACAGCTAGCGGGAAGGGAGTCCGGGAGAAAGTCTGGAGCTGCTGAAAAGACAAGGGACTTTTTCTTGACTCTCTGTTTCCTGGTGCACGAGGAGAGGGGATTAAGAGTGCCATGTAAAGGAGCTCCAGAGACGGGCGTGAGCAGCGGCTATCAGCGTGGAACACAGAGATGGGCATGAGATGCTAAGGCTGCTGCTGCAGCCACCAAGGAGCCTGTGAGCAAGCACAGGCCACTATCCACACTGCCCCTTGTGGGAGCCTATGCAGCCCACTACTGCCAGGGTCCAGTGATCCAGGGACAACTTCCCCAGGAGAACAAATGGCATGCCTCAGGCTGCTGCAACATCACGCTGGGCTCCGGTGCTGCAGGCTCGCCCCGCACTCTGTACCCCTCCCTCCCCCCGGCCTGAGTGAGCCAGAGCCCTGAAGCAGCTGCTCTTTAAACCTGTCCTGTCTGAGTGAAGAACAGATGCCCTCAGGTGAACTACACGCAGAGGCAGGTCCAAATCCAAAGCTGAACCCCAGGAGCTGTGCAAACAAAGAAGAGAAAGGGAAATTTCTCCCAGCAGCCTCAGGAGCAGTGGATTAAATCTCCACAATCAACTTGATGTACCTTGCATCTGTGGAATACCTGAATAGACAACAAATCATCCCAAATTGAGGAGGTGGACTTTGGGAGCAACAATATATATATTTTTTCACCTTTTTCTCTTTTTGTGAGTGTGTATATGTATGCTTCTCTCTGTGGATTTGTCTGTATAGCTTTGCTTTACCATTTGTCCTATTGTTCTGTCTGTCCTTTCTTTTGGTTTTGTTTTTTTATTAATTAACAATATTTTCTTAATAATTATCTTTTTATTTTAATAACTTTACTTTATTTTATCTTCTTCTTATTTCTTTTTTTTTCTCACTTTTAATCTGAGGCATGTGAAGGACAGGCTCTTGGTCCTCCAGCCAGGTGTCAGGGCTGTGCCACTGAGCTGGGAGAGCCAAGTTCAGGACACTGGTTCACAAGAGACCTCCAAGCTCCATGTAATATCAAACGGTGAAAAATTCCTAGAGATCTCCATCTAAATGGGAAGACCCAGCTCCGCTCAATGAACAGCAAGCTACAGTGCTGGAAACCCTATGCCAAACAACTAGCAAGACAGGAACACAACGCCATCCATTACCACAGAGGCTGCCTAAAATCATAATAAGGCCACAGACACCCCAAAACACACCATCAGACGTGGACCTGCCCACCAGAAAGACAAGATCCAGCCTCATCCACCAGAACACAGGAACTAGTCCCCGCCAACAGGATGCCAACACAACGCACTGAACCAATCTTAGCCACTGGGGACAGACACCAAAAACAACGGGAACTACGAACCTACAGCCTGCAAAAAGTAGACCCCAAACACAGTAAGATAAGCAAAATGAGAAGACACAAAAACACATGGATGAAGGAGCAAGGCAAAACCCCACCAGACCTAACAAATGAAGAGGAAATAGTCAATCTACCTGAAAAAGGATTCAGAATAATGATAGTAAAGATGATCCAAAATCTTGGAAATAGAATGGAGAAAATATTGGAAACGTTTAAAAAGGACCTAGAAGAATTAAAGAGCAAACAAACAGGGATGAACAACATAATAAATGAAATTAAAGACTCTCAAGAAGGGATCAATAGCAGAATAACTGAGGCAGAAAAATGGATAAGTAACCTGGAAGATAAAACAGTGAAAATAACTACAGCAGAGCATAATAAAGCAAACGAATGAAAAGAATTGAGGACAGTCTCAGAGACAACTGGGACAACATAAAATGTGCCAACATTCGAGTTCTAGGGGTTCCAGAAGAAGAAGAGGAAAAGAAAGGGACTGAGAAAATATTTGAAGAGATTGGAGTTGAAAACTTCCATAATATGGGAAAGGAAGTAGTTAATCAAGCCCAGAAAGCACAGAGAGTCCCATACAGGAAAAATCCAAGGAGAAACACGCCAAGACACATATTAATCAAACTATCAAAAATTAAATACAAAGAACAAATATCAAGAGCAGCAGGGAAAAACAACAAATAACATATAAGGGAATCCCCATAAGGTTAACAGCTGATCTTCCAGCAGAAACTGAAGCCAGAAAGGAATGGCAGGAGATATTTAAAGTGAGGAAGGAGAAAAACCTACAACTAAGATGATGTTACCCAGCAAGGATCTCATTCAGCTTCGATGAAGAAAACAAAAGCTTTACAGAAAAGCTAAAGCTAAGAGAATTCAGCACAACCAAACCAGCTTTACAACAAATGCTAAAGGAACTTTTCTAGGCAGGAAACACAAGAGAAGGAAAGGACCTACAATTATAAACCTAAAGCAATTAAGAAAATGGTAATAGGAACATACATATCGATAATTACCTTACATGTAAATGTATTAAATGCTCCAAGCAAAAGACATAGACTGGCTGAATGGATACAAAAACAAGATCTGTATATATGCTGTCTACAAGAGACCCACTTCAGATCTAGGGACACATACAGACTGAAAGTGAGGGGATGGAAAATGATATTCCATGTAAATGGAAATCAAAAGAAAGCTGGAGTAGCAATTCTCATATCAGAAAAAATAGACTTTAAAATAAAGACTATTACAAGAGACAAAAAAGGACACTACATAATGATCAAGGGATCGATACAAGAAGAAGATATAACAATTGTAAATATTTATGCACCCAACATAGGAGCACCTCAATATATAAGGCAAATACTAACAGCCATAATACGGTAAATTAACAGTAACACAATCATAGTAGGGGACTTTAACACCCCATTTTCACCACTGGAAAATCATCCAAAATGAAAATAAACAAGGAAACACAAGGTTTAGATGATATATTAAGCAAGATGGACTTAACTGGTATTTATAGGATATTCCATCCAGAAACAACAGAATACACATTCTTCTCAAGTGCCCATGGAACATTCCCCAGGATAGATCATACCTTGGGTCACAAATCAAGCCTTGGTAAATTTAAGAAAATTGAAATCATATCAAGTATCATTTCCGACCACAATGCTATGAGACTAGATATCAATTACAGAAAAAATTTTGTAAGAAATACAAACACATGGAGGCTAAACAACACACTACTTAATAACCAGGAGATCACTGAAGAAATCAAACAGGAAATCAAAAATACGTAGAAAAAAAAATGACAATGAAATCAAGATGACCAAAACCCTATGTGACGCAACAAAAGCAGTTTTAAGATGGAAGTTTATAGCTATACAAGCCTACCTTAAGAAACAAGAAACATCTCAAATAAACAACCTAACCTTACACCTAAAGCAATTAAAGAAAGAAGAACAAAAAAACCCCAAAGTTAGCAGAAGGAAAGAAATCATAAAAATCAGATCAGAAATAAATGAAAAAAATGAAGGAATGAATAACAAAGATCAGTAAAACTGAAAGCTGGTTCTTTGAGAAGAAAAACAAAATTGACAAACTATTAGCCAGACTTATCAAGAAAAAAAAGAGAGAAGGCTCAAATCAATAGAATCAGAAATGAAAAAGGAGAAGCAACAACTGACACTGCAGAAATACAAAGGATCATGAGAGATTACTACAAGCAACTATATGCTAATAAAATGGACAACCTGGAAGAAATGGACAAATTCTTAGAAATGCACAACCTTCTGAGACTGAACCAGGAAGAAATAGAAAATATGAGCAGACCAATCACAAGCACTGAAATTGAAACTGTGATGAAAAATCCTCCAACAAACAAAAGCCCAGGACCATATGGCTTCACAGGTGAATTCTATCAAATATTTAGAGAAAAGCTAACACTGATCCTTCTCAGACACTTCCAAAATACATCAGAGGCAGGAACATTCCCAAACTCATTCTACGAGGCCACCATCACTCTGATGCCAAACCTAGACAAATATGTCACAAAGAAAGAAAACTACAGGCCAATATCACTGATGAACATAGATGCAAAGATCCTCAACAAAATACTAGCAAACAGAATCCAACAGCACATTAAAAGGATCATACATTATGATCAAGTGGGGTTTATCCCAGGAATGTAAGGATGCCTCAATATTCGCAAATCAATGAACGTGATACACCATATTAACAAATTGAAGGAGAGAAACCATATGATCCACTCAATAGACGCAGAGAAAGCTTTCGACAAAATTCAACATCCATTTATAATAAAAACACACCAGAAAGTAGGCACAGAGGGAACTTTCCTCAACATAATAAAGGCCATATATGACAAACCCACAGCCAACACCGTCCTCAATGGTGAAAAACTGAAACCATTTCCAGTAAGATCAGGAACAAGACAAGTTTGCCCACTCTCACCACTATTATTCAACATAGTTTTGGAAGTTTTATCCACAGCAATCAGAGAAGAAAAAGAAATAAAAGGAATTCAAATTGGAAAAGCAAAAGTAAAGCTGTCAATGTTTGCAGAAGACATGATACTATACATAGAGAATCCTAAAGATGCTACCAGAAAACTTCTAGATCTAATCAGTGAATGTGGTAAAGTAGCAGAATATAAAATTAATGCACAGAATTATCTTGCATTCCTATACACTAATGATGAAAAATCTGAAAGTGAAATTAAGAAAACACTCCCATTTACCATTGCAACAAAAAGAATAAAACATCTTGGAATAAATCTCCCTAAGGAGACAAAGACCTGTATGCAGAAAATTATAAGACACTGATGACAGAAATTAAAGATGGACAAGTAGATGGACAGATATGCCATGTTCTTGGATTGGATGAATCAACATTGTGAAAATGACTCTACCACCCAAGGAAATCCACAGATTCAATGCAATCCGTATCAAATTACCACTGGCAATTTTCACAGAACTAGAACAAAAAATTTCACAATTTGTATGGAAACACAAAAAGACACCGGATAGCCAAAGCAATCTTGAGAAAGAAAATGGAGCTGGAGGAATCAGGCTCCCTGACTTCAGACTATACTACAAAGGTACAATAATCAAGACAGTATGGTACTGGCACAAAAACAGAAATATAGATCAGTGGAACAGAATAGAAAGCTCAGGGGTAAACCCACGTACATATGGTCACCTTATCTTTGATAATGGAGGCAAGAATATACAGTGGAGAAAAGATAGCCTCTTCAATAAGTGGTGCTGGGAAAACTGGACAGCTACATGTTAAAGAATGAAATTAGAACACTCCGCAACACCACACACAAAAATAAACTCAGAATGAAATAAAGACCTTAATGTAAGGCCAGACACCATCAAACTCTTAATGGAAAACATAGGCAGAACACTCTATGATATAAATCATAGCAAACTCGTTTTTGACCCACCTCCTAGAGAAATGGAAATAAAAACAAAAATAAACAAATGGGACCTAATGAAACTTAATAGCTTTTTCACAGCAAAGGCAACCAAAAACAAGATGAAAAGACAACCCTCAGAATGGGAGAAAATATTTACAAATGAAGCAACTGACAGATGATTAATCTCCAAAACATACAAGCAACACATGCAGCTGAATATCAAAAAAAATGACAATCCAATCCAAAAATGGGCAGAAGATCTATATAGACATTTCTCCTGAGAAGGTATACAGATTTCCAACAAACACATGAAAGAATGCTCAACATCATTAATCATTAGAGAAATGCAAATCAAAACTACAGTGAGATATCATCTCACACCAGTCAGAATGGCCATCCTCAAAAAATCTACAAACAATAAATGCTGGAGAGGTTGTGGAGAAAAGGGGACCCTCTTGCACTGTTGGTGGGAATATAAATTGACACAGCCACTATTGAGAACAGTATGGAGGTTCCTTAAAAAACTAAAAATAGAACTACCATACAACCCAACAATCCCACTACTGGGCATATACCCTGAGAAAACCATAATTCAAAAAGAGTCATGTACCAAAATATTCATTGCACCTCCATTTACAATAGCCAGGACATGGAAGCAACATAAGTGTCCATCAACAGATGAATTGATAAAGAAGATGTGGCATATATATACAATGGAGTATTACTCAGCCATAGAAAGAAACAAAATTGAGTTATTTGTAGTGAGGTGGATGGAGGAAGAGTCTGTCCTACAGAGTGAAGTAAGTCAGAAAGAGAAAAACAAATACTGTATGCTAACACACATATATGGAATCTAAGAAAAAAAAAGAAAGAAAGAAAAGGATCAGAAGAACCTAGGGGCAAGAGGGGAATAAAGATGCAGACCTACTAGAGAATGGACTTGAGGATATGGGGAGGGGCAAGGGTAAGCTGGGACAAAGTGAGAGAATGGAATGGACATATATACACTACCAACCGTAAAATAGATAGGTAGTGGGAAGCAGCTGCATAGCACAGTGAGATCACCTTGGTGCTCTGTGACCACCTAGAGGGGTGTGATTGTGAGGGTGCGAGGGAGGGAGATGTAAGAGGGAAGAGATATGGGGACATATGTATATGTATAACTGATTCACTTTGTTATAAAGCAGCAACTGACACACCATTGTAAAGAAATTATACTCTAATAAAGATGTTTAAAAAAAATACTAAATACTTAAACTTGAGTGTCAATTTGAATTTTGTGTTCAGTTCTTATTGATCTTCTTTTCTTATGCTGTACAGTTTTTATTTAATGCAATTTTATGATACCTTTAAAAATGAGATAACTATTGTTCTTCATTAACTTTCTTTTTGGAGGGTAACTTTTTACTGCTTTCACATATTTTACATGAACACTAATCTATTCAGATTTCTAACTTTTTAAAGTTAAGTTTGGAAATTTGTATTTTATGCAAAATTTTTATATGTATTAGTCTATTGTTATATAATTTTCAAAAAATTTGTCAAACCCTCTGATTATATGTCCCGTATTTTTTTAGTGTTCTAAGTTTATTTTTTTGCTTATTATTTCACTGATTGTGGAAGTGACTTAAAATATATTATTGATATTTTCAAACAATTAGCTCTAGGTTTAATTTACACTTTTAAAAATTATGCTATATTGACTTATGGTTTCATTAAAAACTACTTCCCCTTGCCCCTCCTCTATATCAAACATATAGAAATATATATTTGATATTTCTGTTCTTTTTCCACATGCTTTATCTAAATGCTTAATTTAGTCTCTAGATATCCTATTATATAATAAATGTCTCTGTATTCTCCTAAGAATATTTAACCATATGGCCTTTTAAATTCCTATTATATAAAATGTTCAAATGCATACAACTGTAGAGAGAATAGTATAATGAACTTGAAGTTCTATTACCCAGCTTCAACTACGATCAAATTCATGGTCAATTATTTTCAGCTATAAACTTGCTCTCTCCTACCACAAGATTATTTTGAAGCTAATCCTACTCATTTCATCGTTTTATCTGTAAATACTTCAGTATGTATCTGTAAAATGTGAGAAATCTTTTCCTTAGATTATAACCACAATGTCATTATTATGCTATAAAATGTAATTGTAATTTCTTCATCTAAAATGTCCAATCATTATTCACATTTCCAAAACTGTTTTTACAGTAGTTTGTTTGCATCTGTTTCTAATAAAATCTCAACATCTTCTACCTGTTTTCATTGTGCATTTTTTGTTTTTTCTTTTAAAATATAGATTTCTATGTTTTAGAATGATTTTGCAGATTACATCCTGTGTAATCATTAAACAAGCTCATCTGTTTCTTATATTTCCTGTAAATCAGTAATTATCAATAGATCTAGAGGCTCAATTGGATTGACTCAATGCTTTACAGTTTGTTTGTTTCTTTGGTTAGGCCTCTTCCGAGATTTTCATCAGGAGGTCCAAATGTCTGGTTGTCGATTACTTGTGATGTCAGCCCTTTATCAGTATCCCTTTAATCCCTGAACTCATAAGGGATTGTAACATGATGATGTTTCTTCAATCATTCCTTCTTTGAGAGCTGGAATATACCCAGGATGAAAAAACTTCCCATATCAACTATTTGGTTATCCTAAGGTGTTGCATACATAGAAAAGGTAGGGTAAATGCTTGATTTGTCCCCAGTTTCTATTAAAATTTAGGTGTTTCGCTAGCATCCCTCAAAAGCTACCAATGAGGTAATTTTTTTTCCTTAGCATTATTATGAACCCATGGATTTGAGCATATTTGATGTGTTTCAATCCATGGGAGTTATATTTTTTGCTCAAATTGTCCAATCTTAGGTCAGTGGGAGCTTATTCACATTAACTCTTGTATAATCTTGATATGACGTTAGAAGTATTTGATATGACATCAGTAGTATTTGATAATTTCCTTGCTTCATCCTATATATTTTCTGCCCTAGACCTGGAAAAAGTCACTTCTTAAGTGGTTTAGCTCTTTTTCAATATAAATGTTTGCAAGCCAAATTACAGCTGTTAGTTGTGCTCATAGCTGGTTGTTTACTCATTGTTTCTAAGCTCTTATACTAGAAGGTTTTCTGCATGTGTATAACAAAAATGTATCATGAGTTCATAATGATACTTCCAATTTAAATTCAGACTAAACTGTGTACAACATAATCTTGTCCATGTGATGTGTGATTAATTTTAACCATGCCCAGAATCTTGATCTTTTCAAAGACACTAACATAATGATTTATTTGATTTATTTGATAATATAAGTACACTATTAGAATACCAATATCAAATAATACCACCAACAATTTAATTACTAAATGATCTAAAATTTTTTGTGCTTTTTTTTGTTCTTTGGGCATATATATCACACTAGAGAGATAGAATCAAATTACTGTGCCTTAAGATCACTTGCAATGATTTCTATTTGAGTGAAAATTCTACCAAATGGGTACAAATTTTTGGACATTTGTTTCATTTTATTTTAACTTTCAACATTGAATTTTTTTTTAATGTTATTGTATACTTATGAAAAATATTTGCTTCTGAAGTCAAATCTACAAAACCAGCTATATTCAAAGAAGTCTAAAATTTACCCTTTTCCACAATCCTATCCCTTTTCTCCCTCATGAAAAAGAAAACATTTATAAAATTTTAATAATTTATCTTCCCACTACTTTTCTTTATTAAAAGCAAATATATATGCATTTATTAAAAACAAGTATATATATTTTACTTAGATGAATGTTAGCACACTGCATGTACTTTTGCCATCTTGCTTTTCCTCTCCCCTTGTTTACATAACCACATAT
Source organism: Hyperoodon ampullatus (assembly GCF_949752795.1). Classification (NCBI taxonomy): domain Eukaryota; kingdom Metazoa; phylum Chordata; class Mammalia; order Artiodactyla; family Ziphiidae; genus Hyperoodon; species Hyperoodon ampullatus. The sequence goes on from NC_136914.1 coordinate 34,812,609, forward strand.
TCTGGAGATTATCCTGTAACAATGTATAGAGAGAGTCTTCACTCATTTTGACAGTTGCACAGTACCTCATAGTGTAGATTTATAATAGTTTATTTAATCAATCCCAATTGATGGATATTTTGGGTTATTTCTAGTCTTTTGCTCTTACAAACTTTACTTTTACAAATTTGAATTTACTATTTCAATTTTTTTTCCTGTGTATCTTTGGGATCAATACCTAGAATTCCTTCATCAAAAGTTACAAGGATTTTATTTAAAGCATAAAATGTTGCCTTCAGTTCTGAGTTTTTATTGTTATATTCTGAGAATTCATGGACTTGAATAATTACGTAAGATACTCTTAAGTAAATAAGAGAAGAACGCTGTCTTTCCTATATCTGTCAAAGAAACAGTAAGGTAACCTACATAGACAGTCTTTCCAGAAATACTCAATTTCTTTTTATTATTTCTGAAGTTAAACAAGAATAAATTTGAATATTTTTTAAAAAGTTACAAGGATAAGTAACTTGTTAGATATTGCCAAATTCACGTCCATAGGGTTCATACTGTTTTGCATTCTTATCAGTTTATATGAAGGAATCCATTTTTCCAGAGCCTCACTAATCGAATAACTGTTTAAAATTTTCAATTTTGCCAATCTGTTAGGTGATCTCTGAATGTAGCTTATATATGCATTTATATTATGGGTAAGTTTGAGTATATTCTTACATGCTTAAAAGCTTTTTTTTCTCTGTAATCTGTCCGTTTAATGTCTCTACCCCCTCCCCTTTTGTAGGATTGTTGGCCTGATATTCCCCCTCTGTTTCTTTAGAAGCTATTTATATCATAAGGATATTAGCCCTATGCTTCTAATATAATTTGCAAACATTATTTCTGTGTCATTTGTCATTTTATTTTACTTACTTTTTGCCTTGAACAGATTTTTTAAAATCTTCTATGTAATCAAATTACACACTTTTCCTTTATTGCTTCTAGATTTTGGGTCATAGTTAGGAAAGTCTGACAAACTCTGAGATGATAGAGGAGCACAGCTATGCTTCTTCTAGTACTTGTGTGTTTTTTTCTTTCTCGTTTACTTCTTTGATTGACTTGGAATTTATCCTGGTATATGCTTTAAGGAATTTTGTCATTTTCCACATGGCTATCCATTTAGTTTAACAGTCTCACATATCATGCTTAGTAGATCATTTTACATTTACTCCCATCAAAAAAATAGATTCCTGAAATATCAATTTATCTTTTTACTGCCTATCTTGTAGGTTTTAATTTGCTTTTACAGTCTATTTTTCTTACAACTGTCTGTCATCTATCCATTTTCCATGGTCTCTTCATCCTATAATCTTTTCCTCTTCCTTTTCATCTCAGCATTTTCTCATCTTTTGACACCCTCCTATTTCTTTAAGACTGTATCTTCTTGCATTTTCTGAGGATGCTTAACAGTTGACTGAAAATTTTTCTAGATATATAAAAATAATTTTCATAAATATTTTCTTTCTTTGAGCTTTATAATGTGATCCCTTTTCCTTCATTTTGCTATTTTTCAGCGCCTTTTCATAGGTTCTAAGGAGTTTTTTTTTTCCTGTTTTCCAAGGTTAATTTTATCCATCTTAAGTATTCATCAGCTGTCAGAGAGTGTGAATTATGATTAAATTGTATGGCAGCCAAATTCTCTTCTCAAATCTTTAATTGGAGAAGAGACCTATGTGCATAGTTCTCAGTGTAGACATTCATCATTTACAAATCTGCTATGTTTTGCTGGTCTCTTATCATCCTGCAATATGTTCTTCTGACAGTTCAAACAAAGTTGTATGTAAACCAGCAGGCATTCCCAGGTTCTTCCTGTCTCCTACCCCACGCAAAATATGTTCCTACTAACAAGCCTTCTCCAGAAGCAAGGTGCCCTGGATGGACTCCTCTGTCTGTTCAGAAGCTTTATTGGAGTTGCTGACATTGTGCAGATGTGCAAAGCTGTGGCAGTTGGGTGGGGATAGAATTAGTGGGTTTTGGTACAATTTTCTAGCTGCCTCAGAATTTAGCCCTTACACAGTAGTGAAACAGACGCAGTATTTTGTGATGGGAGATATTTTCACACATTTTTCATGAATTAAATTCTAGGTGAGCTGTGAGGTGATATCTAGGGAATATTTTATCTTTATTGTATTAGATTATCAATGTAATTTTGAATGTTGTCCTAAATTCTTTTTTTTTTCTTGCTTTGCTTCGCATTTATGGTACTGGTTTTTCCAGCTTGATACAATTTAAAATCAAAATCTCCATTTAATGTAATGGTGTGTAAAACAATGTTTACTTTTTCCACTTAAAATTGGCCAAGACTATAGCCAAGCTATGACTTCTTTTCCCAATAATAGCTGTGAAAATCAGGTGAAATGCCATAACAGGTTTTAAAGTATTCTACTGCAAACAGTTGACTTTAGCCAACATATCTGAGAAAATTCCTACTTAGCACCGGTGGTAATACATTCATGTCGGCTTGTACCAGGAGAATATTGGAAGGTGGAATAAACCAACAGTGTAAGTTTCTGCATAGACTCATTTAAGCAATCATGACTGATTTCTGGGTGTAATGTTGAAAATAAGAATTCATAGGCTTATTCCAACATTTCATTATGCATAGCTTTCAATGTACATTTAAATTAATTAATAGTGGATTTTTAATCTAACAAACATCCTCTTATTCTCAAATATTTATTTAAATACTATGAAGTTTTGTTGTTGATGCTGATGTTTTTACTTCCTAAGCTGAATCTTCAATGTGGAGAAAAACATCAATATTAATCAAATGATAGAAAAATGTATTTGGCCTTATTTGTGAGGTTATAAAACTTCCTTTTCTGAAGATCAGACACTATGAAAATGGTAGTCAGGAGACAGTAGAGTTTTGTGAGAGGGTAGAGTTAACTTACAACTCTGATACTAGCTGCCTGACTTAATCTTCATTTTCCTCATTTTCAAAGCACTTCTAGTGTTGTCTTGACAATTACAGGATAAAATTCATGGGAAATGATTCGTATTTTACCAGAACATAGTAAGTACTCAACAAAGCACCTTTGTATAATTGGGGGCAATTTAGAATTAGTATTAAATTAAAGAACAAACATTAGTCAAACCTTGCCTCTCATAAGTTAACAATTTTCTGAAACAAGTATGAGGAGTATTGTACGTCTTCTCTGTTCATTCATTATCCATTCTGGAATAATTAGTTGTTTAGTTATGGAGATGAGATGCAGAACAAGAAAGAGGCTAAAATAGCATGAGAGGTAAAGGATGTAGGGTGATATCTTGCAGAGTATGAATCACAGTTATGAAGCTGATTCAGAAGACATCAAGTCAGCTCTGTGAGATCACCAGACATATGGCATCCACAGTGTGACTGCTGCCAAATTATTGCCTGTATCATTTCAAGATGACCAGGCTATATGATATCTAACGTAATTTGGGCGATCCCAAATGTTTTTCTTTTTCTTATCATGTAATTTATAGAGATTACTATTCTTAAGCTACAGTTAATTATACCCCACAGTATTTCATCAATTCCTCATACCACCAAAACTTCATCATCTCTACTTCAAACTGCCCATAAACCAAGAACCATAGTGATTTGTCTAGAGTTTTAAATAAAAGTGATCTATTACTTTCTTCTAAAGTGTTTGGACCATTCCAGCCATTTGCGTGGTACAGAGCCCAGTAAATTAAGCCACAGAACCAAACATCTGAACTTTGAGGTCTAACTTTAGCAGGTATTTACTGGACCTCAAGTTCTTTTGGAACTTAAGAATACAATAATAAAATTAATAATATACAAAATGGTTGTAAGGTATGTGAGTTCAAAATGGTCAGTTAATTGAAAAAGTAAAGACTATTAAAAACACAAGTTTTATGAGGATAAAGAACATGACCATGGAATCTGAAAACCCGAATTGTTCATTATCTCAATGCTATTTATATTCATTTCTGAGATATGAGGTATTCAATACATGGTATAGGGAAATTTAAATGGTAAAATATCAAATGTGTTATATTAATTAAAATACTGAATTTTTAATGTTACTAATCAACTCATCAGAGATGTATAAATATTCATAAAACTTAGAATAACAGAATTTTAGAAATTATTATTATTTTTTATTCAAGATTATTTTAATAATCAGAATAGAAATTAGTTAAAGCACTGATTCCCAAAGTATGTCTCCTAGCATTTTAATAGATACAATGTTTCGTTGTCAAATAAAATTCAGAAACACTGAGTTACATGGTTTCTTTACTTTTGGACCTCTAGAAGTCTTTCAAATAAAATTTCTTCATGAATTCCTAAATGTGATAGAATTACAATATTTATGTTTCTTTAACCTATGTGATCATGCAGCTCTTAATTGTGGATCTTGAAGAGCTAGGGTACAAGTTTACTTTCAGAAATATAAATTGAACTCTTTATTTTATGTGACAGAACTAAAATCCAGGGTAATTAAGTGGCTAGGTAATGGCAGAGACAGTACTAGAAACTGTAGATCCTTATCTTGTCCAGTGATTTTTTTTCTTTTATTTCTTCTAAAACTGATATTTTATATAATATGATGGCAAAATACTATTTTCTTATGAGAAAATTTTGTCACCACATTTTCCTATCTCACAAATTATTGTTGGTGGTATAGCTAGAAGCTTATTAAAACTCTTATGCTATTTAGGCTAAAATCCCCCACCCCAACACATACACACAAAGTGCAAAAGTTTACTTTATAACTTGATTTCACTTACTTAACATTAATTAGCTTATTATCCTAAAGCAGGAAAATGGGGTTTGTTGGCCAATCCAGAAAGTTAGAACACAACTCATTGCAGCACATTTTATTTTAAAATATACTTGAAATTTCTTCTGAAAAGTCCAGAATGCCCACTGACATGAAAATGGATTGCACATGGCAGTGCACATGACCATCTGCCCAGGCAAAGTTGCCCTTTCTGTTGAGTTGAGTGGAAAGGTTAATTTCAAATCAGCTCTGTGTGTGGTTGGGCAGTTCCCAAGTGAAAACCAAAAAAACATAATGAAATGTTTATTTAGAAAGAAAGAGTGCACATTTGGTGTGTGTGGCCAGTGTGTGCTAGAGTACATTCCCTTATGAGCGAGTTCTCCACATGGATAGGCTCAGGTGGCTGGGAGAAAAGTGGGACTCCCTCTTAGACTTATAGAGAAACCCTTAACAGGGAAGAATTCATTGCTTACACTCCAGCAGAAGCTGACAAAAGAATTGTGAACAGTTTGCAATATAAAACCATGAGGAATTTCACCTGCTATGGAAGTTAATCTAAACAGAAATCCAACTGAAGTAACTGAGAATAGTCAGTCTATTTTTCTTGAGTGTATCATCTCGAGTAAATTAACAGTACAATCTTAAAGAGAGATGTCAAATGTAACAGCATAACATATTCAAATCTGTGTACAGAAAACCAATCTGGATGTCAGTACCATCAGAATTTGACATGTCCTTGAACAGTTTATTTTTGACAGCAGAACCACAGGCCATGCTTTACATGTGTACATAAAATTCATATGGCATGTGCAAGCCTGCTAGAAAAACATCATTTAAAACCAGAGCTAATGTTCTAACAGTTCTCAGAAATAGATGAGGATTTTCACAGTCTGGGGATAGATATAGAATATGGAATTATGGCATCTGTTCACTTAACAGAATTCACTCTTTATTTGTTTATCTTTTAGTTTAAGAAAAGGCATCCAATGCATATGTCTCTGGGAACATTTTCAATAATGAACGTTTTGTAATGAATTAGGAAAGATCTGAGCTTTTGAAGAAGTGAAAGCTTAAGATAAATGCACCTTTCAATGCACCCAAAGTACATAAGTCACAGAGTATAAAGAAAAACGAAGAAACATTTTTCTAAGAATGTCTAACTTCCATGTCCTCCAACATATAAAACAGATCAGACAGCACAAATTTCTGCTAAATGTTCACTATTCTGGGAGTTCACTGACAATCAGTAAAACAGCCTATAGTAAAAGATGTAAAGGATACCCATAAGTGCTTATTTCCTATTCCTGGACATAGACAAAGCAAAATGAGATGTACATGTTTCATTTTTTATGTACAACCTTACAGTTTCTATCACATTATTCATTCTAAGTGCAAAGTAATTGAAGGACAGATTACCTATTACGAGAGTTATACAACTATATTTTTTTGTGATTTAAGAAAGACTAGAGAGAGAGATGAAAGGAAGAGGAAGATCCAACAGCTCAGTGGTGTGGAAAATACCCTAGATTAGTGTTTTCAACAATTTGGCCTGGCAAGATTTCAGGAATCTTACATGATCTCCATTATCCTGCACCTTGTATGGAGTATATCTTGCTATTATATAATTTTACTGTAAAGTCTAGAACATGTCTAAAGAATGTTTATCTTTTTAATATAGCCAAAGGAAGCAAAAAATCAGTGAAATAATAGTATCTCATCTTGAAAGTGCTTAAAGGAGACCAGATTTTTCAGACATATTACAGACACAGAGTAGCATATTTCGATATCTTCCTCTAGAAAATCAGGTTAATACATCATGGTATCACTGTGAATATCAAATGAGATGAGGTATTGTAAGAATATATATCTACGTATAGTTATATAACATAATATAGCATATATAATAATATACAGTATACATAATCCTTATATGTATATATTGTAAACTATGTGTATATATGTACATATTTTAGTATAACATATACATATATAATATATGTATAACATATAAGATATATCATATACAATGTGTTTACATATTATGTCCATTGTATAACATCTGTGTATAATATGTGTAACTCAGCCTAATGAATGAGTGAATAAATGTATACTTTTCATTTTACATTAATTTTTAGTACTTGAGCACATTTTAAAAAGAAATTATCAATATGGGATTATTACATAGTTTTGTTTACATAGCAGTCCTATTACATGAAATCTAAAATCAAATAACAAAGACGCACCATATTCCCCAGTTGAACTTAATATATTCAATCATTTTTCTTCCATTCATTTAAAAAATATTTTTAAGTTCCAACAATTTGCCAGGCTTTGTGTTGGCTGCTCCCTACTTTAAGTAAGTTAAAAGCAGTATACAAAATAGTGATTTAGCAAATATTTAATCCCTGCTTTAACTTGCCAATGAAAAGGAGTATTACACAAAATCAGAAGATTTTGTCACTAGGCTTCTTAATTTGTTTTTTTTTTTTACTAATGATAATTCAGTCTTCCAAAATGTTTTTGCAATAATAAGGGAACAATTCATGTTGGACACAATTAGAAACAACTAAAAAATTGTCGATTTTGAGTTTTATGACAAGTGGTTTAAAAAGGTATTTGTTTCAGAAAGGTGACATTCTTTTAGAGAATGTGAAAAAATGGACAAATAAACATAATAAAATGGCTTATCCAACTTCTTGAACAACATACAGTTCTTACTTAGCAAAAACTTTGATGAGTTAATTGTAAATGAATCAGAAACATATGGGTTAGGTTTTCTTTGAAATGTACATGGGTTTAAAATTAAATAGAAAAAAAGTCCTTGACATTTTAGATTTTAGTTTACCCAAAATGTTTGAATAATAGTTCAAGATGCTCAATGAAACCAAAACACAGCTGGGTTCCTCTATCCTTAGTAATTGTATGATTACTGGGCATGAGATGAGACCATATCCTTAGCAAGCATTCACCAAACACCCAGTGAAAGTACAAATAGTCAGATAATAACTAGATTAAGAAGTTTTTAGTGAAAATTACATTTCCTTCATGCTTGAAGTACTTGAAATCAAATTAATTTCAAAATATCAATGACACAAAATATTTAGGAAACTTATTAGCTAAAGTATTTCATATTTATGCAATCATGTATTTAAATTGACCCAATGTTTATAAAAATTTTATAGCAATTAAACTCTTGTTAAATTCTACTAATTTTAGTGAGAACATTGAGAAAATGAAGTCACCATAGCTTCCCTTCCACGAAATCCTGCTGATAGTGTCAAAAGAAACATCTCAATTGCTGGGAAAAAGATTTTTTGTTAATGATCCATTTGATATTAATTTTGCTTCAAATATCTTCCCTTTTCTGAAGGTTTTCATATTATTATCCTTAATTATTCATAAATTAGTATTATTGAGCCCCAGAAAATAAGATTTTGGATAGTATTGCATATCTATCATTAAGTATACAAATTCCTAGTGGACAGAATTTCCCTTATTTTTGCATCCCTCACACCCTTGGGCATAGAAAAATTGCTTAGATGATATAATTGCTAAGACAAGCACTGTCCAGTAGAAATATAATGTGAGAAGCAATGTAATTTAAAATTTTTAGTACTAGCATTTAAAATAACATTCAAAATCAGATGAAATTAGGATGTCCAAGATGGCAAATTATGAAGACCCAGAGCTCATTTCTTTACACCAGCACACCAAAATTACAACTACTTACAGTGCAACTATCTATGAGAACAACCTGAAGGTTAGGAGAAAATATTTTTCACAACTAAATATATAAAAAAGGGATCACAGCAAGACAAGGAAGAGGAGTGGAGAAACAATATAGTTAAGACCCACACCCCCAGGTATGTGACACACAAATTGGAGGATAATTACAATTCAGAGATTCTCCCCATAGGGTGAGGGGTCTAAGCCCAACACTGAACTCACCAGCCTGGGAATCCTGCACTGGGAAAACAAGCCCCCAAGATATCTGGCTTTGAAGACAAGTGGGGCTTGCAAATGGGAGAGACAGAGGGCTGTATGAAACAGAAGCTCTACTCTTAAAGGCCACACATACACACACAAAAAAAACTCACACACTGTGAGACCCAGTGAAGAGGCAGTAATTTGAAAGAAGCCCGGGTCAAACTCACTTACTGATCTTGAAGAGCCTCCCAGAGAGACAGAAGACAACTGGGGTTCCCCCTGGAGACACAGACAGTGGCAGCAGCCATTTTGGGAACTCATTCTACCATGAGGACACTGGTGCTGGCAAGCACCATTTTGGACTCCACTACCTAGCCTATTAGAGCCAGGGGATTAGTCTCCTACCAAACAATTGACACCAATCCCAGTCCCCACCAACCCCAAAGCCAGAAACCCAAGGACTCAGCTCCATCCACCAGCAGACCAGCTCAAACACCAGGATCTCTCAGGCCATGCATTCAACTGCACCAGGACCAGACCCCACACACCAGCAGGCTGGCAACAACATGTGGCAGGGCCTGGCAGCCAGCTGGGCTGGGGCCAGCTCTACCTACCAGGGTTCCCACAGTAGGCTGCCCTGCCACAACAGAAGAAGGCACACAGTCCACGTAGAGGACACATCTAGATCATATAGCTATAGTGACCAGAAGGGAGAGTGCTGCTGGGCCCTACAGGACCCCTCCATAATAAGGCTACTTCTCCAAGATCAGGAACTGTAACTGACCTACCCAATATATAGAAATAAAAACAGAGAATTAGGCAAAATGGGGAGACAAAGGAATATATTACAAACCAAGGAACAAGGCAGAACCTCAGAAAAAGAACTAAATGAAGTGGAGATAAGCAATCATCCTGATAAAGAGTTCAAGATAATGATCATAATTGAACATGAAAGAAGAATTCACAGGGAGAATTTTAACAAAGAGCTAGAAAATATAAAGAAGTACCAAACAAAGCTGAAGAAAACAATAATTAAAATAAAATATACACTAGACAGAATCAACAGTAGATTAGATGGTAGAGAGGAATGGATCAGTGAACCAGAAGACAGAGTAGTGGAAATCACCGAAGATGGACATGAAAAAGAAAAAAAAAGAACTTTAAAAAGTTACTATAGTTTAAGAGAGCTCTTAGACAATATCAAGCTTACTAACATTTGCATTATAGAGGTCCCAGAAGGAGAAGACAGAGGGGCAGTGAACATATTTGAAGAAAAAGTAGCTGAAAATTTCCCTAAAAGTTGGGAAAGGAGACAGATATCCAAGTCCAGGAAGCACAGAGAGTTCCAAACAAGTTGAACACAAAGAGGTCCACACAAAGACACGTTGTAATTAAAAAGTAAAAATTAAACATAAAGAGAGAATCTTAAAAGCAGCAAGAGAAAAGCAACAGTTATGTACAACAGAGTTACCATAATACTATCAGCTGACTTCTCAGCAGAAACTGCAGGCCAGAAGGGAGTGGCACAATATATTCAAAGTGATGAGAGGAAAAAACTTACAAGCAAGACAACCAAGAATGCTCTACCCACAAAGGTATCATTCAGATTTGAAGGAGAGATAATTTTGTAGACAAGTAAAAAGTAAAAGAGTTCAGCACCACTAACCCAGCCTTATAAGAAATGTTAAAGAAACGTTTCTAAGGGAAAAATAAAAGACCACAACTAGAAATATGAAAAGTACAAAAGAAAAAAAATCTCATTGGTAAGGACAAATATACAGAAAGTTGGTTGTCAAGCACTTATAAAGATAAAGGGAAGATTAAAAGGCAAAAGTAGTAAAAATCATCTATATTCACAATAAGTAGTTAAGAGGTACACAAAACAAAAATATGTAAAATATGATATCAAAAATATTAAATGTCAGGGAAGTGAGTAAAATGTAGAGTGGTTAGAATATATTCAAACTTAAGAGATCATCAACTTAAAATAATTATATTAATACAAGTATAAATATGTTGTTATATATGAACCTCATGGTAACCACAACCACAAATCAAAAACCTATAATAGATACACATACACACAAAGAAAATAATCCAAACATAAAACTTCACATAGTCATCAAATCACAAGGGAAGAGAGAAAAAAAAAAAAAAACTGGAGGGGAAATAAAAGAAGTACACAAATGATCTGAAAACAACAAAATGAGAGTAAGTACACACCTATTAATAATCACTTTAAATGTAATAGTCTTGAATCTTCCAATCAAAAGCAAGTAGTAGATGAATGATAAAGACAAGACCCATCTATATCTTGCCTATAAAAGAATTCTGATCTAAAGACACACACAGATTAAAAATGAGGGGCGGGGGGGGGAAAGGTATTTCATGCAAATGGAAATTAAAAGAAAGCCACAGTAACAATATTTATATCAGACAAAATGGACTTTAAAACAAAGCTGTCACAAGAGACAAAGAAGGCTATTACATAATGATAAAGTGATCAATCGAATAAAAAGTTATAACAATTGTAATATATATGCACCCAAAATAGACACACCTAAATTCAAAGGAAAATATTAACAAACTTAATGGAAGAAATTGACAGTAACATAATAATAATAGGGGACTTTAACACCCCACTTATGTCAAATGACATATCATCTAGACAGAAAGTCAATAAGAAAACACTGGCCTTAAATGCTACATTAGGCCTCAATATATAGATAGATGATAGATAGATAGATAGATAGATAGATATAGATATAGATATAGAACATTTCATTTAAAAGCAGCAGAATACAGATCCTTCTCGAGTACATACGGAACATTCTCCAGAATAGATCACATGCTAGGCCACAAAACAATCTCAATAAATTTAAGAATATTGAAATTGTATCAAGCATCTTTTCTGAACACATGGTATAAGACTAGAATCAACTACAATGAAAAAAACTGCAAAAAAAAAAAAAAACACGGGCTTCCCTGGTGGCACAGTGGTTGAGAGTCCGCCTGCTGATACAGGGGACACAGGTTCGTGCCCTGGTCTGGGAAGATCCCACATGCCGTGGAGCAGCTGGGCCCGTGAGCCATGGCCACTGAGCCTGCACGTCCGGAGCCTGTGCTCTGCAACAAGAGAGGCCACAACAGTGAGAGGCCCGTGTACCACAAAAAAAAACCCCAAAAACCACAAACACATGGAAGCTAAACGTCTGGATCAATGAAGAAATCAAAAGAAATTTTTAAAATACCTGGAGACAAACAGAAATGGCAACACCATGATCCAAAATCTATGGAACACAGCAAAAGCAGTTCTAAGAGGGAAGTATATAGTGATAAAAGTCTACATTGGGAAACAAGAAAAATCTCAAACAAACAATCTAACCTTACACCTAAAGAAACTAGAAAAAGAAGAGCAAACAAAACCCAAAGTTAACAGAAGGGAAGTATAATAAACATCAGAGCAGAAATAAATGAAATAGTGACTAAAAAATATAGAAAAGATTGACGAAACTAAGAGCTGGTTCTTTGCAAAGGTAAGAAAATTGATTAACCTTTAGCCATACTCATCCAGAAAAACAGAGAGAAAGCCCAAATAAGTATAGTCAGAAATGAAAGAGAAGTTATAACAACACAGAAATACAAAGGATCATAAGATATTACTATGAACAATTATACACCAATAAAAATGGACAACCTAGAGGAAATGTATAAATTCTTAGAAATGTACATCTCACAAGACTGAAGAAATGGAAAATATGAACAGACCAATTACCAGTAATGAAATTGAATTAGTCATTAAAAAATTCCAAAATGCAAGAGTGCAGAACCAGGTGACTTCACAGGTGAATTCTTCCAAATATTTATCCTATCCTTCTCAAACTATTCCAAAAAATTGAAGAGGAAGGAATGAAATGTCCAAAGACCTTTTATGAAACCAACATCATCCTGATACCAAAATCAGACAAAGACACTTCAAAAAAAGAATATTATAGGTCAATATCACCGATTAACATATATGTAAAAATCCTCAACAGAATATTAGCAAACTGAATCCAACAATATATTTAAAGGATCATACACCATGATCAAGTGGGATTTATCCCAGAGATAAAAAACCATGCAAAGATGGTTTAATATATGCAAATCAATCAATGTGATGCATCACATCAACAAACTGAAGAATAAAAATCATGTAATCATCTTAATAGATGTGGGAAAAGCTTTTGACAAAATTCAGCATTTGTTTACTGATAAAAACTCCCAACAAAGTGCATATAGAAGGAATATACCTCAACATAATAATGGCCATATATGACAATCCTATAGCCAACAGCATACACAGTGCTGAAAAGCTAAACACTTTTGCTCTGAAATGAGAAACAAGATAAGGATGTCCACTCTCACCACTATTATTCAACATAGTATTGGAAGTCCTAGCCATAGCAAGCAGACAAGACAAATAAAAGGCATCCAAATTAGAAAAGAAGTAAAATTGTCACTGTCTGCAGATTACATGATACAGAAGATCCTAATGCCATCAAAAAGCTATTATACTAATAAATGAATTTAGTAAAGTTGCAGGATACAAAATTAACATACAGAATTCAATGAAGTTTCTATACAATTAACAATTAACTATCAGAAAGAGAAAGTAAGGAAAAAATCCCATTTTGAGTTGCATCAAAAAGAATAAAAAATCTAGAAATAAAGCTAACCAAGGAAATAAAAGACTTGTAATTGAAGAATTTTGATATTAAAAACCATACTACCCAAGGCAATCTACAGATTCAATGCAATCTCAATCAAAATACCAATGGCATTTTTCACAGAACTGGAAAAAATAATTTAAAATTTGTTTGGAAACACAAAAGAATCTGAATAGTCAAAACAATCTAGGGAAAGAAAAACAAAGCTGGGATTATCACATTCCTTGGTTTCAAACTGTGCTGCAAAGCTACAATAATCAAATAGTATAGTACTGGCATAAACACAGACACATAGAACAATGGAATAGTAAAGAGAACTCAGGAATAAACCCAGACTTATGTGGTTGATTTATCTACAACAAAGGAGACTAGAGTATACAATGGGGAAAAGACAGCCTCTTCAATAAATGGCATTGGGAAAACTGGACAGCTACATGCCAAAAAAATCAAACTGTACTACTTTCTCACACCATAAAAAAAAAAAATCCAAATGGATTAAAAACTTAAGTGTATGTCCTGAAATCATATAAAACTCCTAGAACAAAACAAATGCAGTAAGCTGCTCAACATCATTCTTAGCAATATTTTTTTGTATCTTCTCCTCAGGCAAGGGCAACAAAAGCAAAAATAAATAAATGGGACTACACCAAACTAAAATGTTTTTGCACAGCAAGGGAACCCTTCATCAAAACGAAAAGACCACTCACTGAATAAGAGAATATATTTGCAAAAATATACCCAATGAGGGGTTAATATCCCTAAATTGTATATTTAATACAAAGAACTCATAAAACTCAACATCAAAAAACATATTACTCAATTAAAAAAATGGACAGAGAACCTGAATAGACATTTTTCCAAAGAAGACATACAGATGTCCAGTAGACATATAAAAAGGTGCTCAACTTCACTAATCATCAGGGAAATGCAAGTCAAACCCACAGTGAGATATCACCTCACACCTCTCAGAACAACTATCAGTAAAAAGACCACACATAACAAGTGATGTCAGCAATGTGGAGAAGAGGCAACCCCTGTACACCACTTTTGAAAACAGCATGGAGGTTTCCCCAAAAAACTAAAAATAGAACTACCAAATGACCCAACAATTACACTCCTAGATATATACCGCCCCCCAAAATGAAAACAGTAATTTGAAAATGCACCATGTGTGCCACAATGTTCATAGCAGCATTATTTACAATTGCCAAGATATAGAAGTAACCCAAGTGTCCATCAACAGACGAATGGATAATGAAAATGTGGTGTATATATACAATGGAATACTACTTAAGCCATAAAAGAAGAATGAAAGTATGCCATTTGCAAAAAATGGATAGGTTTGGAGGGTATTATGCTAAGTGAAATAAGTCAGACAGAGGAAGGCAAATACTGTATAATATCACTTAATGTGGAATCTAAAAAATAAAACAAACTAGTGAATATAACAAAAAAGAAACAGACTCACAGATATAGAGAACAAACTAGTAGTTATCACTGGGGAGAGGGAAGGGGGAGGGGAAAGATAAGGGTAGGGGATTAAGAGGTACAAACTACTATGTATAAAATAAATAAGCTACAAGGATACAACACAGGGAATGTAGCCAATATTTTATAATAACTATAAATGGAATACACTTTAAAAATTGTGAACCACTATGTTGTACACCTGAAACTTATATAATATTGTATATAAAATATAACTCAATAAAAATTTAAAAAATGAATCAAATGGGGACAGAAAATGTGCAAAAAATTGGTCTAATAGCATATTTTAAATTCTGCATACCATTATTATAGATAGGCATTCTTCTTAAGTATTTATTAAAATTGACCAAAATTGATAAAATAGGGGAACATAGGGTAGTCTCATTAAATATCAGAAAGTGGACTTCAAAATGACCACATACCTTGACCACAAAGCAATTTTGTTTGAGCATATTAAAAAATGATAAAATTTCAAAATTCCCGAACATTTCAAAATTATAAAATACACTTCTAAATAACCCACATGTTAAAGAAAATATTATAATGAATAGTAAAACATACTTATAACTGAAAGAATAAGAATATATTATAAATTTTGGGAGTGCAGTGAAAGTTTCAATACAAAGGAAAATTATAGACTTAAATACTTAAATAAAAAAGACAGACTAAAATTTAATAAGCTGTCCAATTTAAGTTAGGGGAGAAAAGTGATAGAGTAAATCTAGAGGAATTTGAAGGAAGGAAATAATAAATATATTATGTGAAATCAATAAAATAGAAAACCAGAATACATTAGAGAGGTTTAACAAAAGAGAAATGTATTTATTTAAAAAATTAAATCTCTGTGAGACTAGGAAGGAAAAATATTGAGAAGGAGTTAGGACTTTGTTAAATCAACACCTGTTAAATGGAGCACACTGTGCTGGGTGGGGAGCCAGGGTTCAGCAACAGACCACAAGAAGAGTTGAAACAAAAGTTTGTTAATCACAGGTCTTGGAGGAAGTTCAAGCATCCCTGGAAGGGCCATATAGGGAGGTCAAATAGGGAGCAGACCGATTCCGGACCTGTGGTACATGTGTTTATTAGGGTTTGGTCAATTCAAACCAAAAGAGCAGTTTTGGTAAGCCCCAAGGGGTCATATCTAAGGGGTGCATAAGGTAAACAGGCCCTGGGAGACAGGGAGACTGTTGATCACAAGGGTTGTTGTGGAGTCACATCAGGAACTTCCATTTTCTTGTAATCTTACTTTGCTATCCAAGGAGTGTGCTTCATTTGCATGAGGGGCTGGTCAGTTTAAGGACCCTGTAGACCACTTAGCCACACAGAATACAGACCATGAGGTAGTTTAGCTAAACTCTGGACCAAAGGTAAAAATGAATAAGATTATGGTTAAAAGGGGGACATACAGATATAAGAGATTAAAAAGATAATGTTAGAATATAATCAATAACTTGGCAAATAAATTTGAAAATTTAGATAAAATGAATAAATTTACAGAAAAATATGATATCAAAAATTGACAACAATAAATAGAAAACCTGAATAGTGCTATAATTATTAATGAACTTGAAGCAATAATTAAAACCTTTCTACAAGCAAAAGACCAGGAACAAATTAATTTACCAAAACCTTTCAAGGAACAGATTATCCTAATCTTATGTAAACTGTCTAGAGAACAAACTAGGAATACTTCTCTATGTATTCAATGAGGTGAGAACTAGAAAGGAAATTTACAAGCCCATTTTACTCATAAAAATTTTTGGTAAAAAACTTAACAAAATAACAGCAATCTGAAACCATCAATGTGGAGGGAAAAAATATAATAAACCTAGACTCATATAACCTAACATAACATAATATAAACTAATATACCTAGAATACAAGGTTAGTTAAATTTTAGAAAATCTATAAATGTCTTTCACAAGATTAATAGCTAAAGGAGAAAAATACAGAAGACTATTTTATTGTGAAGACAAACAATTTATTACATAACATCCCTTAATTATATATATATATATATAGCTATAAAACCTTCAAAAATCATTATACATTAAAATATAGGTCAGCAAGATGACCAGATATAAAATCAGTATACAAAGGTCAATTACATATTTATACAACAAGGAAAAAATACAAAATATAATTTTAAGTAACACCATTTACTTAGCAACAAAACTATGAAGTATCAAAGGCTACACTTAAAATAGTTGCAAGATCTTAACAAAGTAAAGGATAAAATTTTACTTTAAAAGATTACAGAAGACTTTAAAAAGTGGAGAGTTGGCCATGTTCAAGACTAGGAAAATTGATATATAGAGATGTTAAATCTCCCAACTAATTCATAAATTCCAATTCATAACTCCAATTAAAATTTCAATAGTATTTTTCATAGGATTTCTCATGTTTTTTAAAAGAATTTATATGGAAGAGTAAATATTTCAGAGGTGCCAGAGTAGAGCTAAAAGGCAGGGGAAAATGAAAAAGGGACTTCCTACCACATAACAAGACTTATTGTAAAACTATAGTACCAATTAAAGTAAGTGTAGAACCGGCAGAAAGACAAATTACCAGTGGAAGATACTAGAAAGCCCCAAACAGATCCACATATACAAAGAATGTTAATATTGTCATAGGTACCACGATAGATCAGTGAAGAAAGGTGAAAATATTGGGGGAAAAAAAGCTGGGAAAAATAATTAACAGTGAAGGCAAAAAATAAAATTGTGTCTTTCTGTCACAGCTACAGAGAAGTTAACTCTAGATGGATTAAAGACAACTATGAAAAACAAAATTTATAAAAATTAAAGAATATATAACCAACCTTATATAAGCTATAAACATTGTTAAACATAGAAGTAATGACAAATTAGAATACGTATAAACAAACAGCTGTTTATCAAAAAAATGTTAAAAAAGGTAAAACAATAATCACTATTACAACAATTTTGCAACACAAATAGTCAACACAGAATAATTATTATAGACTATATATTGAATTCCTACAAATGAATAAGAAAAAAAGTCAGCTTAGTAGGAGAATGGGAGAGTGTAGGAGCATTAATCATAAAAGTAAACACATAGAGTGAATTAAAATGTAAGGTTTTCAACTTCTTAGAAATTAACAAAATTCAAATCAAGACCACAATGAGCTACCATTTTGATTTTCATAAATTAAGAAGTTTGACAATAAAAAATGTTGGAGAAAAATAAGTCAGTGCTATTGCTTACATATTATTAGTATGAGTGTAAATTGATACAACCACTTTGAAAAATAATTTGGCATTATCTTATAAATTTTAATATTTGCAATCCAGCATTATCTCTCTTAGATTTATGCCTAAGAAGACATATGTGTGCTAGAAGATATGTAAGAATATATATATATATATTATATACACTATTTTGTTAAAAATAGTATATATATAGTAGTGTGTGTATATATATATATATATATATATATATATATATATATATATATATATATACTATTTTGTTACGAAGCAAAACCCGGAAATAATTAAAATATCCATCAATAGGAGAATGGGTAAATAAATTTTATTATATTTAGAATTAACTATTTTACAGAAATAAAAATTAATGAACTATAACTATATCCATTACTGAAAAATTATATACAATATAATGTTATTTAAAGTTCAAAAATAAGTAAAGATTTTAAAAATATTTTATTACATATATGATAAAGTGCTTTTTAAAAATTAAGGGACATATGAACATGAAATTAAGGATAGATGTTACTTTTGGAATAGAATTGGCAGTAGGGAGGGGAAGGGGTCAGTGGGAGGAAGAATATCCTGGTTAGTATAAATTACTGGTAGCACTTTAGTTCCTGAATGACAGTTTGCAAACTATAATCATAAAATTTTAAATTAATTAAGCAAAAAATAGAGCCCTACATTGACCAATGATTATAATGTGTTATAAATGTAGGATTACAATTAATTTATCTACCTAAATTCCGTAAAATTATAAAAGAAGTAGTTTGTTTATTTAAAATTATGTTGTCATAATTATGAAGTAAATATATAGAAAACTCTTTTCCGCATTATGAGAGATGTTAAAACATAAAAGATATTAATCAAACTTACTAAGAACACGGCCTTTGATACCACCAATTCTGGAGTAGGAGACAAGGAGTAGAGTAACTGTTAAAAGCCTGGGCTCAGAAATTGGCCTTCCTGGGTTTCAATTTCTGACTCCTGTCTTTACTTACTGGTATGATTTGTGGTAATTTACTCAGTTTATCTTGAAATAAGGATGAAAACAGTCATGGGATGTTAAACTGCTTAAAGAGTGTAAAGTGCTCAATAAATGTGAATTGTCATGTTAATCGTGAAAAGTTACTTGAAAAGCTGTGTTACTTGAAAGGCTTTGTTATTTGAAAGGCTGTGGGTATGTCAGGGAGTGCCTTAATGAGGGTGGTGTCTGAGGCCTCAAATCTAGGGCTCTCTCTGGGTGTTAAGGGGAACAAAATGTCTCCCCTTAAAAAGTAATCCCTTCTCAAAAACTAAAATCTGTGGATTTGTGAGAAGCAGCTTCTCTTTTCAATCATTAGTATCAGAACACAAAAGTCTAGATGTAAACAAACAAATGCAATCTCACAAATTATCATAAATAACCAATTTTAGGGCAAGAAGTACCATGGTGCAATGAAAAGAGCCCTAGATTAGTTGACTATTGTAGTCTGACTTAACTTGTCTAAGAGTCCATGTCTTTTCATGCAAACCTGATCAGAATTGTTTTTCCAAGGTACTTCTGAACTCCAACGTTTTAATAGAGTGTCTTTCCTCAGTGATTGTATTTTCACCACAGACATGATCATGAATCAATTATCCTTGCACATTTGCCACTGTCTTCACCAAAGGCTCTGGACGAGCAGCAACAGGTGAATGAGATAGAGTTGAGTGAGTATTTAAGGATAGCGAATTGGAAAATATCTTTATTTCACCAGCCAGCAGCTGGTTTAACCACCAAGGTTTTGCTGTCCAAGTGTCCAGATTAAATTATTTATTTTCCCATTAGCTGTCTGAACACAAAGCTCATGTGCTGAATAAAATTTCATGGTGTTAGCTATGTTAGATATGACAATTTAAAAGAAGTTTTAGTACTTCCTGAATAAGCAGCATAAAGATAAATAGAAGAACAGAATGGAGAAACTTACCCTAATACATTTATTTATTTATTTATTTATTTATTTATTTTTCAACTTTATTGGCGTATAATTGCTTCACAATGGTGTATACACTAATACACTTTTAAATATGTGGTATTTCTTGTTGTTAGGGTAAAGGATAAATTCTATATCTACTTTACCCACAGCCAAATGTGCTATGATATATTATTTATGTACCTGACAAATTCTCAAGTGTAGCATCAGCCTTGCTAAACTGCCCTTTGGCATGACATTGCACTTCCAAATTTAGTGTTATGACTGACAGCTTTTTTCCTGATCTCTCAAAAAATGACCAGACAAAATTTCACTGCACACATTTCCAAAGGATCTGATAAATATTTTCTTCTTTTTAGAAAGTAAATTCCCTGAGTGTGAAACTAAAAAAACTTAGATAAAACTTTTCACCTTATCAGGTTTTAGCAGGGGAAAAAAAATAATTATGTAACTATCTTCCAGTTACATGTTAAAATAACCATGCCACTTGGAGGGATTAAAGTAAAATGAAGTTTAGCTTGAGAAAAATCAAATATGGATACCTAGACTGTAACAGCAACTTAGAAATCAAAATACTTTTATTAATTTTATGTAATAATACCTAACAGAGTTTTACAATCTCTCCTCCTCTTAAATTTTTTTATGAAGAGGAAGGATGAGTGGAGATAAATATTTGAATAGCATTAATTTTGAAGGATATGTTCAAGCATAAATTCATTAGGAGGCAACTAAAATTAAAATTAAAGCACTTATGAATATTATCTGTGATGGAAATTAAACTGATATTACTTAATTGATATTGTTTAATCTGAGAGTAACAGATTTTTAAAATAAATATTACAATAAAAAAGTGAGTAGAGTATCCATTAATATTTGAATGTCAGCCTTTCCGTTCTTCCAATTGAATACAAATTTTGTTTTGGCTCTAAGTTTCCATTTCAGTATCTACACTGTAATGTTCATTTAAAAAAAAATAGTAACATAATGCGGAGCCAAGAAGCAAGTGTAATGCCGAACCTAGAAAAATCTATAAAATCACATTTAGGAAAGAGCTAAATTGCTTATAAATGTCAAAAACTGTAGGAGCAGTAGTAACTTAAAAATAATCACAACAAATCTTCTACTGCTTTGCTTATAAGATCTGAAATACACTGAAGTCAATGTGGCCAAGAATAGATTTTATATCTGAAAATCCAGGCATCCATCTTCACTTACACATACAGGCAAATACTGATCTATGGTCTGAGGCAGTATAACAACCCAAGCATTATATTAATACATGTGATTTTTTGCAAAACTATGATAAATACATCAATTGCTAGCTCTATTCTGCCACTGACTAGTACTTTTCTTTCATAGTACAGCTTCAAGAAGACACCTGAAGCAAGGTATAAACCTACAAGACCAAATAAATGGTGAGGAAATAGGTAATCTACCTGAAAAAGAATTCAGAGTAATGATAGTAAAGATGATCCAAGATCTCAGAAATAGAATGGAGGCACAGATTAAGAAGATACAAGAAATGTTTAACAAAGACCTAGAAGAAATAAAGAAGAAACAAACAGTGATGAACAATACAATTACTGAAATGAATAATGCTCTAGAAAGAATCAATAACAGAAAAACTGAGGCAGAAGAACAGATAAGTGACTGGAAGATAGAATGGAGGAATAACTGTCATGGAACAGAATAAAGAAGAAAGAGTGAAAACAAATGAGGATAGTGTCAGAGACCACTGGGATAACATTAAACACACCAAAATTCGAATTATAGGGGTCCAAGCAGAAGAGGAAGAGAAAGGGTCTGAGAAAATGTTTGAAGAGATTATAGTTGAAAACATCCTTAAAATGGGAAAGGAAATTGTCACCCAAGTCCAGGAAGTGCAGAAAGTCCCATACAGGATAAATCCAAGGAGAAACATGCCAAGATATATAATCAAACTAACAAAAATTAAATTAAAAGAAAAATATTAAATGCAGCAAGGGAAAAGCAACAAATAACATACAAATGAATCCCCATAAGGTTAACAGCTGATCTTTCAGCAGAAACTCTGCAAGTCAGAAGGGAGTGGAATGATATATTGAAAGTGAAAAACTTACAGACAAGATTACTACCGAGCAAGGATCTCATTCAGATTTGACAGAGAAATCAAAAGTTTTACAGACAAGCAAAAGCTAAGAGAATTCAGCACCACCAAACCAGCTTTACAACAAATGCTAAAGGAACTTCTCTAGGTGGGAAGCACAAGAGAAAAAAAAAAACCCTACAAAAACAAACCCAAAACAACTAAGAAAATGGAAATAGGAACATGTATAGTGATAATTATCTTAAATGTAAATGGATTAAATGTTCCAGCCAAAAGACACAGATTGGCTGAATGGATAAAAAAACAAGACCCATATATATGCTGTCTACAAGAGACCAACTTCAGACCCAGGGACACATACAGACTGAAAGTGAGGGGATGGAAAAAGATATTCCATGCAAATGGAAATCGAAAGAAAGGAGTAGCAATACTCATATCAGACAAAATAAGCTTTAAAATAAAGGCTGTTAAAAGAGACAAGGAAGGACACTACATAATGATCAAGGGATCAATCCAAGAAAACATAACAATTGTAAATACACCCAACATACGTGCACCTCAATATATAAGGCAAATGCTGACAGCCATAGAAGGGGAAATCAATAGTAACTCAGTAATCATGGGGGACTTTAACACGCCACTCATACCAATGGATAGATCATCCTGACAGAAAATTAATAAGGTAACACAAGCCTTAAATGACACATTAGACCAGATGGACTTAATTGATACTTATAAACATTCCACACAAGAGCAGCAGAATACACTTCCTTCTCAAGTGCACATGGAACATTCTCCAGGATAGATCACATCTTGGGTCACAAATAAAGCCTCAGTAAATTTAAGAAAATTGAAATCATGTCAAGCATCTTTTCCAACCACAACACTATGAAATTAGAAATTAATTACAGGAAAAAACTGTAAAAAACCAAACACGTAGAAACTAAACAATATGTTACTAAACAACCAATGGATCACTGAAGAAATCAGAGGAAATTTAAAATAACTAGAGACAAATGACAATGAAAACACAATAATGCAAAACTTATGGGACACAGCAAATGCAGTTCTAAGAGGGAAGTGTATAGCAATACACTGCTACCTCAAGAAACGAGAAATATCTCAAATAAACAACCTACACTTACACCTAAAACAACTAGAGAAAAAAAAAAAACAACCCCCCCCCAAAGTTAGTAGAAGGAAAGAAATCATAAAATCAGCGCAGAAATTAATGAAATAGAGATGAAGGAAACAATAGCAAAGATCAATGAAACTATAAGCTGGTACTTTGAGAAGAAAAACAAAATTGATAAACCTTTAGCCAGATTCATCAAGGGAAAAAAGGGAGATGATCCAAATCAATAAAATTAGTAATGAGAAAGGAGAAGTTACAATGGACACCACAGGAATACAAAGGATCATAAGAGATTACATCAAGCAACTATACACCAATAAAATGGAAAACCTAGAAGAAATGGACAAATACTTAGAAAGATACAACTTTCCAAACTGAACCAAGAAGAAATGGAAAATATGAACAGACCAATCACAAGTACTGAAATTGAAACTGCGATTAACATCTTCCAACAACAAAAACAGTCTAAGGCCAGATGGCTTCACAGGCTAATTCTATCAAACATTTAGAAAAGAGCTAACACCTGTCCTTCTGAAACTCTTCCAAAAAATTGCAGAAGAAGGAACACTCCCAAGTTCATTCTACAAGGCCACCATTACCCTGATACAAAAAAACAAACAATGAGATCACAGAAAAAGAAAGTTACAGGCCAATATCACTGAGAACATAGACACAAAAATCCTCAGCAAAATATTAGCAAACAGAATCCAAAAACAGGGTTCAATACAGGCATATCAATCAATGTGATACACCCCATTAACAAATTGAAAAATAAAAACCATATGATCATCTCAAAAGATGCATAGAAAGCTTTTGACAAAATTCAACACCGATTTATGATAAAAACTCTCTAGAAAGTTGGCTTAAAGGGAACCTACCTCAACCTAATAAAGGCCATATATGACAAACCTATAGCTAACATCATACTCAATGGTGAAAAGCTGAAAGCATTTCCTCTAAGATCAGGAA
This sequence comes from Hyperoodon ampullatus, assembly GCF_949752795.1. Classification (NCBI taxonomy): domain Eukaryota; kingdom Metazoa; phylum Chordata; class Mammalia; order Artiodactyla; family Ziphiidae; genus Hyperoodon; species Hyperoodon ampullatus. The sequence continues at coordinate 34,836,877 of NC_136914.1, forward strand.
TAAGACAAGGATGTCCACTCATGCTACTTTTATTTAACATAGTTTTGGAAGTTCTAGCCATGGCTATCAGTGAAGAAAAAGAAACAAAAGGAATCCAAATTGGAAAAGAAGTAAAACAGTCACTCTTTGCAGATGACTTGATACTATACATAAAAAAGCCTACAGATGTTACCAGAAAACTACCAGAGCTCATCAATAAATTTGGTAAAGTTGCGGGATACAGAATTAATACACAGAAATCTCTTGCATTTCTATACACTAACAACAAAAGATCAGAAAGAGCATTTAAAGAAACAATCCCATTTACCAGTGCAACAAAAAGAATAAAATACCTAGGAAGAACTTACCTAAGGAGACAAAATACCTGTACTCAGAAAATTCTAATATACTGATGAAAGAAATCAAAGGTAACATAAACAGATGGAGAGATATACCATGTTCTTGGATTGGAAGAATCAATATTGTGAAAATGACTATACTACCCAAAGCAATCTACAGATTCAATGCAATCCCTGTCAAATTACCAGTGGCATTTTTCAGAGAATTAGAACAAAATTTTTCACAATATTAATGGAAACACAAAAGACTGCAAATAGTGAAAGCAACCTTAAGAAAGTAAAACAGAGCTGGAGGTATCAGGCTCCCTGGTTTCAGACTATACTACAAAGCTACAGTAATCAAGACAGTATGGTACTGGCACAAAAACAGACATATAGATCAATGGAACAGAATAGAAAGTCTAGGGATATACCCACACACCCATGGTCACCTAATTTATGACAAAAGAGGAAAGAATATACAATGGAGAAAAGACAGTCTCTTCAATAAGTCTCTTGAAAACTGGATGGTTACCTGTAAAAGAATGAAATTAGAACACTCCCTAACATCATACAGAAAAATAAACTCAAAATGGATTAAAGACCTAAATGTAAGACCAGATACTGTAAAACCCTTAGGGGAAAATATAGGCAGAACACTCTTTGACATAAATCACAGCCAGGTCTTTTTCAACCCACTGCCTAGAGTAATGAAAATAAAAACAAAAATAAACAAATGGGACTCAATTAAACATAAAAACTTTTGCACAACAAAGGAAGCAATAAACTAATGAAAAGACAACCCTTATAATGGGAGAAAATATTTGCAAAGAAAACAACTGACAAGGGACTAATTTCCAAAATATAAAAACAACCCATGAAGTACAGTATCTGAATAAACAAACAACCCAATCAAAAAATGCACAGAAGACCTAACTAGACATTGTTCCAAAGACATACAGATGGCCAAAAAGCACATGAAAATATGCTCAACATCACTAGTTATTAGAGAAATGTAAATCCAAACTACAGTGGGGTATCACCTCACACTGGTCAGAGTCTACAAACAATAAATGCTGGAGAGGGTGTGGAGAAAAGAACCCTCCTACACTGTTGGTTGGACTGTAAATTGGTACAGCCACTATGGAGAACAACATGGACATTCCTTAAAAAACTAAAAATAGTGCTACTATATGACCCAGCAATTCCACTCCTAGGGATATATCCAGAGAAAACCAGAATTCAGAAAGATGCATGCACCTCGATGTTCATTGCAGTGGTATTTACAATAGCCAGGATATGGAAGCAACCTAAATGTCCATCGATAGTGGAATGGATAAAGAAGATGTGGTACATATATACAATGGAATGTTCCTTAGCCATAAAAAGGAATGAAATAGTGCCATTTTCTGAAATGTGGGTAGACAGAAATTGTCATACAAAGTGAACTAAGTCAGAAAGAGAAAAACAAATATTGTATAATATCACTTATACGTAGGATCTAGACAAATGGTACAGGTGAACTTATTTGCAATGCAGAAATAGAGTCACAGATGTAGAGAACAAACTTATGGTTACAAAGGGGGGAAAGGGGGTGGGATGAATTCAGAGATTGGCATTGACATATATACACTACTATGCATAAAATAGATAAAAAATGAGAACTTACTATACAGCAACAGGGAACTCTACTCAATGCTTTGTGGTGACATAAATGGGAAGGAAATGTTAAAAAAAAAGTGGATATATGTATAAGTATAACTGATTCACTTTGCTGCACAGAAGAAACTAACACAACGTTGTAAAGCAAGTGTACTCCAATAAAAATTAATAAACCAAAGAAGGCACCTGAACTTCCAGGCATCTTGTGGGGATGTGCCCAGTGCCCATATCCAAGCCTAAGGCAAGTTTCTAAGCCTTTTGGGGGTTTTACATATCACCAGAGAGAACAATATTGCTCTGAGTTACAACTCTAATGTAGTCCAGGAAAATTCCTGCTTGTCAGTGTGAAGAATACAAAAGCCGTAACTTACTACAGAATTCTGACAAATGTCCATCTGCTAATGAAGTTAATTCAATTTTGATATTTACATCAGCATAATAGGAATGATATACTGAGTATATATTATGCACCAGCCTTTGTGCTAAATACTTAATACAAAGTACTTCATGTCAGTTCTTATAGTAACCCTCTTTCATACTAACAACCTGGAAATCAAAGAAGTTAAGCTATTTGCCCAAGTTTCCATAACTAGTTAGTGATAGAATTGGGATTCCAAACCAATCTGGTTCTAATAAATGCAGTGTTATTTGTGATATTTAAATACCTCTTATATTTGTCTGTGACAAGAAGCCAGGTATTATCTCCTAAGGTTTTTTTTTCCTGTTTTGTTGAGATATATCTGACATATAATATTATATTAATTTAAAGAGTAAAAAATAATGGCTTGATATATTTATGTATTGCAAAATGATTGCCACAATGAGCTTAAAGTCCACCACCTCACATAGTTACAAATTTTTTTCTTAAGATGAGAACTTTTAAGACGTGCTCTATTTCACCTTCCAAATATGCAGTTCAGTGTGTTAACTCTAGTCACCGTGCTGATCTTATTTACCTTATAACTGGAAGTTTGTACGCTTTGGCCACCTTCACCTATTTCCCCACCCCTGCCTCTGGCAACCACCAATCTGGTCTCTGTTTTCATGAGTTCAGTTTTTTCAGATTCTACATATAATAGAAGTCATAGAGTATTTGTCTTTCTCTGTCTCATTTTACTTAGCATAATGTCCTCAACTGACTTATTTTATTAATTAGTTTTTACAATTGTTACCTAGTATTAGTAATTTAATTGGAAAATATCAGTTCCCTGTGCATATGCCTGGTTAATAATTACTAATCAATATTTATCATTTGTTATGGGCTGAATTGTGTCCCACAAAATGCATATGTTGAATCTCTAATCCCCAGTGTGACTATATTTGGAGGTAGGGACTTTAAGGAGGTTCATTAATGTTGAATGAGTTTGTAAGAATGGGTCCCTAATGATACTAGTGTCCTTATAAGAAGAGGAGGAGGACACTAGAGATAGATCTCTCTCACTTTCTCCCTCTCTCCAAGTATGGGTCATGTGAAGACAGTGTAAGAAGGTAGCCATCTGCAAGCCAGAAGAGAATCCTCACAAAACAAACTACTGGCGCCTTGATCTTGCACTTTTAGCCTCACAAATTATAAGAAAATAAATTTCCATTGTTTAAGCCACCCAGTAAGTAGCATTTTGTTATGGCAGCCCAAGTAGACTAATACATCATTCCTGATGGGGATTTGATGGCACCCAAAAACAATGATGTCACATGTGCAAAAATTAGGAAAAGAGAGCTTTACAATCACAGGGCAGAACTTAGAGCTCTCTCAGATAACCTATACCTCTAGTGTGCATCTTGAAAAATGACTGGAAAAAAACAGTAATATGTCTTTCTGATGGAGTCAGATCTACTTCTCTATGGCTCATCTCTTGTTCACTTTGTCCTGAGGCTGTCTGTAGCAAGATATTTGTGATAAATATATATATATTAGGTGGTCTTATTCTCAAATGGGAAACTGAGTCATAGAAGAACTAGTCGAGACTCCAACTAACAGTGTACTCTCATGTTTTGTGCTTCTACATCTATGTTCTCTTCTATCTTCAACTCCAGCTAAGTAATTTCTTAAGAATTTGGAAAAAAAAAAAAAAAAACCCAAGACTTCAACAGCAGCAGGCGGGCCTAGAGGCACGTGCTTGGCTGAGTGCTACTGTTCAGAGCTACCTTAGCAGGACCCAGGTCCTTATTGAAACAGTTTTCATAAGTGAACTTTTATGAGATTGTAAGTGTATTTCACTGTGACTATTACTATTTGCTTCTCTAATACATGTAACACTAATACATGTAACACTTTGTATGGTAACACTAAAGTTCTTAAAAAGAGACTAAGCTAAGTGATCTGGGTTTTAAAACACCAGGAGATTTTGTTAGCTTTTGTATTTCTAAAACATTTGAGATCTCTGGAGTAACGACTTAACTGTTTCCAATGCTTAATAATGCGAGAGAAGCATTTCTCTTCCCTCATCTTCCATTTCTAGACATCCATTCTTTCAAAATCCCTAATTTCTGGAACAGTTTTTTCTCTCTCTTTGCCAGCTATAGAATTCAAGGACAGTACAAAAACATTCAAGTTGGTCAGCTGCCAGTGAATTCTGCTGCTAAGGATGTTCTGCCACTTGAGCTGTTTATGGCATATCACCATGCCCAAGAGCTGTCACCTACTTTAGAGGGCATAGAGAATATTTTGTTATTATATACCTTCATGACTCTAATTGTGCAAACACAGAGTTCCAAGGAGAGCAAGTTTTTTTTTTAAATTCCAATCTAATAACAATAAAAAGAATTTATTTTGTATATTAGCATTCTGATTCTTTGTATGGGGAAATTTGTGTTCTGTTTTGTCGCTGATGTTTCTCTTTAAAATTAATTTTGTGTCATATAGATAACACCTAACAATAAGATACTACAGAGCTGATTCAATTTACAGAAATCTTAGATGGATAAATTTACATGAATTCTTTTTTTTTTTAATCCAAAGCTTTAAAAAAAAAACATGTAAAAAATAATCCCTTTTATTACACACTTAGTTTTCAGAAGCACTTCATGTAAATCCAGGTGTACTATAAGCCCTTTGACTCACTTATTACACATTAATAGAAGGTGTCCAATAAGTATTTGCTGGTGACAGGGGTGATGTTGAATGCATTCTGTGCCAAAGAAATCCTAGTGAGGTGTGGCTATTTCCTAAGGCACTGCATATCTGGCTCCAGTTTTAAATAAGCAGTGGTTAGCTTTATTGAGGGGACTAGACAGAGTTCACTAGAGGAGTCGACCAGAATTTGGAAGTGGAATATTGCTGGCTCTCAGCCCTGTTTCTAGTAAATACCCCACCCTGTTGTTCCCCAAAGGACAAATGTACACTTGATGGTTGAGCAGGTGGCATGGGCTGCAGTAATAAACAGCTCCTTTCCTGTAAGGGAGAAGTGGCCTAGGTTTATGGATCCACAAGCTTTCCTGTGGGGAAGCCATTATATCCAGTTAAAATTGTAACTGAAAACATCCCGTCTCTATCAGCTTCTCAGTAATTCTACTCATGCATAGTACAAAATCCCTCGACACTGCTCCCCTTGTCAATTCATTTGAGCACGTGCACAGTCAGCTTCTATGCTGAAAGATAGCATGGGGACATCTAAAAGTTATTTAGTTTATCTGTGCTATTTAGAAGTGGCTGTGGATTTAGTCCACCTGCAAGTTAATGTTGGGGAAGGGAAGCGGATTGTGATTCAATGGGCCTCCTTCCCTATTTTTCATGTGTTTACTTCCTCTGCTTCCCTAATGAACTCCATAGCTTTGGAATTCCAAACCATTAAATGGAATTAAGACACACTCATTATTCAGAGCCAAAAGGTTATAATCAACTCCCTTCCAACAATCAACCAATATCCTTTTGTTTACTTGAAATATAACAGGAAAACACTACCTTGTGGCTAAATGACTTGGGGAGTTATTTTCATAATTGCTTGTTGAATTTTCCTAATTAATCAGTAGTCTTTGGAACAAAGAGTTCAACTGTTGAGACCTGAGACACAGGGCTGGCAGAAAATTTGTCAGCAGAAATTGTCTTTTGTACAATCTATGTGCTACCTGGCACAAAAAGTACTTTGTAAGTCTTGATTATGATTACAACACAATGGTTAATTAGCTGGGTTTTTCTTTGTCCTTACAAACTTCTTTAGACTCTTTGACATTAAAGAATTAACGAATGATAGTTTCCCTACTTTTGTATGCAAAAAAAGAGGGTGAGTTTGCCTTGTTTTCCAAAGGATATCCCTTGTGCTGACAGTATTTCATGGCGTGAGCCCCATGTTACTACAGCCAAAGACTCAAGCTGGCCAAAGAAAACGCTGACCCTACTGGACTTGAGTAAGCCAAGGAGTTTTACGGTGACTGGAGAGTGACTATAAAGTTAATCTCTTATTTATGTTACACAGTGATAATCTTCCTTAAGAGTTACAGCAGCCACAAAAATCAGGAAGTTGAAAAGAACAGTAAAAAGAAAAAAAATTCTTAGACCATCTTTTTGTTTTGTTTTGTTATTAGTGTAAACTTGATGGAGGGTTTGTTCAAAAAGTATTTTTTGTAAGTCTAACTAAATGCATATATTTTATAATAATGTATATTTAAATGGATACAATATAGGGTGTTCTGATCTGTATACCAGGAGAAAATGAATTTACATAACATAATTTTAAAATTTTAGATGAAATGAGAACCTAAATTGGAAAGCATTGAGAGTATCTTAGAAATGATTTATGATTTAATTTTTTTAAAGACTTGAGTTAGATTAAAGAAAGTTGGTAAGGAGTAATTTTAAAAATGGTTTTGCAATTTAAAGAAGTTTCTTTACAGACATTGTCAGATAATAAAAGGAAACATTTAAGCCTATTGTGAAATATTCAGGTTACATGAGAAATAATTTCCTGTGGGGATTTAGTCATTGGAATAAGTCACCAAAAGTAAGCTCTAAAACCTTTATCTCTAAGGGTCTTTAAAACATGATACATTTCATCTCTTCCAGACAGTGCTGTGTGAGAAGATGGCTAATCACAATAAATGATTTCAAAAAGAATAAGAATTTTTCTGACTATGATTTTATTTCTTCAGAAGTACTTAATATGGAAAAAACATTAATTAGATTGCAATAGAGTAACAGAAAACAAAGTTTTACAGAAGCTTTCATTGTTCCACAGAAAATAAACATCTTCCAGCATATATATTGTTGCTGCAAGCTCTATAAAATTGTTAGCTTAGATTTTGGCTCTTTTGTTACATGAACTTAACAGTCCCTGAATTTGTATTTGTAATCTCAAGCAATTATAGAACTTATTAAATTTTTCCAAGATCAATGCTATTTCTTGTTGCTGAATGGGGATTGTTTATGAAAATTAGTGATCATGTATCATACCAGAAAAGGGTCCCAGAAAATAAGGTTAGATATTAAAATTGTCATGGGATTACTTTTAGAATAATTTCATCAATCAGAAAAAATTTCACTAATGAATGAAGACAGGTTTAACTCCTGTAGTGTAATTTTATACTAATCTCAGGGATGTAATTCAGTCTTCTGAAGGATTCATGTGTCGATAACCATGTCATTATTTCCCAGTGAAATAGATCAAAGCGATTCACAGATATATTGCTTATTTCTCTACACATCTCTGAGATGAATATGTGTGACAAAGAAGATATTGTCAGAAAACTAAAAGAAAAGAGGGATAAAGAGAGAACTTAAGGCACACATGCCTGTAAGAGAAGGAAAATTAGGAAATGCTAACTGAACAGACAAAAAGGAGTAATCTCAGCAGTGTAAAGAGAGACAAAACATTACAGTGCCTCATGCATCAAGTGAGGAAAAGTTTCAGTAAGGACAGGGATGCACACCTTAGTCAAGAGCTAAAAAGAAACCAAGAAGTTGAGGACCAAATCAGTCCATTAGATTTGACAGTGACGATATTATTGGTGACCTTCCTGATCAGAGACTGTAGTGGGTGGGAAAGGATGACAAGTGAGGAATTAAAGAGAGCAGTAATCTTTGTATTTTGCTGGATCTTTTAAAGTTGGAGGTGAACAGTGGAATCATCTATAAGGAAGAGTACACAAACTTATACCTTAAGAATAAAATCATCATTCTTCTTCATTTTAAGATTTAAGTATAAAATATAACCTGTCCTCTATTTTATTAGTCACAACACATGGGAGCATGACATAGAGACCTTCCAGCAACTTGGTCAAAGTCAAAGGCAGAATGAATATATGTACATTTGTGTTGTGTGCATATATGTAAATATCAGACAGAATTATATTTTAGAAATCCAGCGATGATTTTGGCCCCTTTGGTTGACGTTTTTGAACATACACTTGCTTCTCTGCCTGCCTTGTATGAGATAGAATTCATTCTACAAGTACCCTGAAGTCCCACCTACACTGGCTAAACAATAAGGAAATGCACTAACTGTTATATAATAGGACTTCAAGAGGTCAGGCAAATTTCCAGCATGGTTGATTCAGTGCTCACCAAGGTCATCAAAGACCAAAGTTCTTTCAGTCCTTGTGTCTGACACCCTCACTCTTAGCTTCCCCCTAAAGTGCTAGGAAACAGCCTGCAGCTTGTTCTAGGTATCTCTTCTGAGCAGGAAAATGTCAGGAGGAACAAGAGGGACAACTTTTCATGTGACCTTCTCCTGAGCCTTCTTATCTTATTGGCAGGATGGAGCAAACTGTACATTCCTGAATTGGTCATTGGTGAGGAGACTAGGGCTGAACTTAGAATAGTATAAATTCATCTACTTTAAAATAAGTACACTTGTAAATTATTTCCCAGAAATGCCCACAATTTGCAGTAATAATAGATCATCATCTAAGCAAAAAAGATAGTGCTGACAACTTTAATGTGTTTCCCTTAGGGCAATTAAATAGATCTAGAAGATTATACCTAAGAATTAGTCATAAAATCAGTTGATGTGAACCACAAATAATTCTACTTGTTTGTGAAAAAATGATATATGAATAAATTGGACTGGTGAAAATCAGAGATAATAAAATCAGGTGTCCATCATTGGCTTTAAAGTTCTTCTTTTCAAGCTTCTTATCCAAGTTTGTGATGGCAAAGTTTATTTATTCATATTGCTTTTAACATTTTTACTTTCCATTCTCTAAATCTCATGGAAGTGGACTTCCCTGATGGCGCAGTGGTTAAGAATCCACCTGCCAATGCAGGGGACACAGATTAGATCCCTAGTCTGGGAAGATCCCACATGCCGTGGAGCAACAAAGCCTGTGTGCCACAACTACTGAGCCCGCATGCTGCAACTACTGAAACCTGCATGCCTAGAGCCCCTGTTCTGCAACAAGTGAAGCCACTGCAACAAGAAGCCCGTGCATCACAACAAAGAGTAGCCCCGCTTGCCGCAACTAGAGAAAACCCAAATGCAACAACAAAGACCCAATGCAGCCAAAAATAAATAAAATTAAAAAAAAAATCATGGAAGTGTAAATGAAAACAACTGGCTAAATTTGAATAAATAGGTATCTATAGTTTATACAACTAAGTACTGCAGAATTAAGTCCTAACTAGAAAGATACATAAGCATACACAAGATCCTTCAATAAATAATATACAGGGTCAAATTATTCCAACTCATTCAAGTTTCCTTTTGGCTGTAAACATGTTATACATAAAAACTGCAATCCTTAATCTTGTTTGCAAGAACATTTCAACTGAAGAGAAAAAAGGTTTTTTGTTTTTGTTTTTGATTTTACCTCTGACCATCGTAACATGAAAACTGGAGCAGGAAGTATAGAATAATTTTGTTTCAAATGACATATATTATTTTTCCTTTAAACAAATATTTGATAGCTGTATCTGGATATAAAAAGCAATTATCCAGAGAATTAAATTAATTTCTAGGTTTTTATTGCCCCTAGATCTCTGGTAGAGGTAGAGGAAAACATTCCCAATGAGGCCGAGAGAATTCCTACAAATTAATATCAAATATATATATAAGTTCAAAATACAAGTATCACCATATAGGTCATATATGGGAAACAATTGTGTTTGACTCTTAGGGACTTCAGATACTGAAGTAGCCAAATACAGAATATATAATAGCTATGTATTAGTTTTTAATGTTACTATAACAAATAACCACAAAATTAGTATTCTGAAATACAAATTCTGGGGGTCAGATGTCCTAAAATTAGGGTGTTGGCAGGGCTCTGCTCCTTTCTGGAACTTCCAGAGGGGAATCTACATTTTTGCCTTTTCCAGTTTCTAGAGACAACCTAAACTCCTTGGATCATGATCCTCTTTTCATCCTGAAAGCCATTCATGTTATGTGTCTCCGATCCTGCTTTTATTGTCATATCTCTTTCTCTGACCCTTCTTCTGCCTCTCTTTTCCATGTTTAATGATCCTTGTGATCATATTGGGCCCACATAGATGATCAGGATAATTTCCCTACCTGCTGATTGGCAATCTTAATTGCATCCACAACTTTAATTCCTTTTTCCCCTGTACCCTAACATATTCACATATTTAATCTGGTGATTAAAACATGGACATTATTCTACCTACTACAAGCTATATCATAAATTCTTAAGAAAATGAAATATGGAGCTACAAATATGAGTAAGCAATACACAACCATCTGTAGTGGTCAGAAAGACTAAAAAAACAAGATGGAATTTCTTGAAACGAAAAATACAATTTTTGAAATTAAAAAAATCTCCATAAACCAGTTAAACACCTTTTTAGACACAGCTGAATAATTAGTGAACTGAAGACATATCTGATGAAATTAACCAGAATTTAGTGCAGAAGGAAAAAAAAGAAGTTAAGATATATAGAAGATAGAATGAGAAACTCTACAACATGTGTAGTTGAAAGCCTAAGAGGAGAGAATAGAGATAATGGAGGGGAGGAAATATGTGAATAGTTTGTGGGTGAAAAGTTTCAAAATAAATGAAAAACCTGAATTTACAGATCCAGGAAACATAATGGCTTTCTATCAATATAAATAAAAAGAAATCCACACTTAGATGTGTTTTGGCAAAATTGCAGAACATCCAAAACAAAGAGAAGCTCTTAAAAACATCAAGAGAATAAAAGACCTGTCACTTAATAAGGACTGGAAATTAAGTGGATGGGAGAATTCTCAACAGCAAGTGCTGAACTATTGTAGCTGTAATCAAAAATTTTTCCCTGAAAAATTATTTTTCAAAAAGAAGAGTGAAATGAGTCTTTTTCAGATAAACAAAAACAGGGAGTGCTTACCACTAACAATTCTTTACTCAAGGAACTTCTTAAGATATAGTTCAGCAAAACAAAATTATCACAGACTGACAATCTGAGATAAAAGAAGAAATTGTGAAAAGATGGCAGACATGTACCTTGATCTAAACAATGGTGTCTGTGTAAAGTAATAAAAATTGTGATCTAAACAATGGTGTCTGTGTAAAGTAATAAAAATTGTGTTTAATTATTTGTAGTTTTATTTAAAAAGTGAATTCTAAAATACTGGGCAAAAACACAGTTAAGTCAAAAGTGGGAAAAATCAGTGTTACTGTATTCTTACAGCTTGATAATATTTTGGCAGGACTTCAGTTACCTTTAGAAATTATAAATTAGTTATGAATGACAACTTTCTATAAAAACCGCTAAGTTAAAAGCAATATGATGTAAATGCTTACATTATACAAAGAAAAATAAAATAAGAAAGAACTCAACCAATTAATTTAAAAGGGGGAAAAAAGAAAAGGAACATTAAAAACTGGGACAATTTAAAAAATGGAAAGGTAGGAATAAGTCAAAATATATCAATAATCACAGTAAATCAATAAACTCCCTAATTAAAAGACAGATTATTTGACTGGATTTTTAAATATAACTATATGCTATTTATCCCTAGTATAAGAACATGGGAAGGCTAAGTAAAATGACGTAATTAGATTGTACTTCCTATCTACTATCTATCTATCTATCATCTATCTATCTGTATAAATTTATTGTTACATAAAAAATTACATCAAAATGGAATGGTTTAAAATGAACAAGCATTATTTCACATTTTCTATAGATCAGGAATTCAGAAGCGGCTTAACTGCATGTTTCTGACTTGGGGTCTCTCAAGAGATTTCAGTAAAGATGTAGGGTGGACCTGCAGTTATCTCAAGGCCTGACTGGGGCTGAAGGACTTCTTACAGGCCTGATACCCTCACAACATGACATCTGGCTTCCCTCAGAGTAGATGACTCAAGAAGCCATGGTGTCCTTTGTAACCTGGGCCTAAAGCCACACACTGCCATTTATACAATATCATAGTGATTATGCAGGTCAGCCTTATTCATTATGAGAGGAAACTATTCAAGGCTGTGATTACCAAAAGCTGGGGACCATTGGGGGTCACTGTGAAGGCTGGTTACAACAAAAATATATCAATGGAATACAATCAAAAGAAAGATGAGGCTACCTAGGTTCAATCAGACAAAATTGACTTTAAAATAAAATCATTGTTAAAGATGAGAAAAGATCATTAAGTAATGATAATTTTTTTTAATTTTCATGTCTTAAAATGTACTTTTTTAACTGAAGTACAGTTGATTTACCATAGTTAATATTGTGTTAATTACTGCTGTACAGCCAAGTTACTCATTTATACATATATAGATTCTTTTTCATATTCTTCTCAATTATGGTTTATCACAGGATATTGAATATAGTTCCCTATGCTATACAGTAGGACCTTGTTCTTTATCTATTCTATATATACCAATTTGTACCTAATAATCCTATACTCCCAATCTATCCCTCCCCCACCTTCACCCCCTTGACAGCTACCAGTCTATTCTCTATGTCTCTGATTCTGTTTCTGTTTCATAGATAGGTTCATAAGTGATCGTATATGGTATTCGTCTTTCTCTTTCTTACTTCCCTTAGTATGATAATCTTTAGTTGCATCCATGTTGCTGCAAATGGCATTATTTTGTTCTTTTTTATGGCTGAGTATATATTCCATTGTATATATGTACCACATCTTCCTTATCCATTCATCTGTTGATGGACATTCAGGTTGTTTCCATGTCTTGGCTATTGTGAATAGTGCTGCTATGAACATAGGGGTGCATGTATCTTTCTGAATTATAGTTTTTCTCTGGATATGTGCCTAAGAGTGGGATTGCTGGATCATATGGTAATTCTACTTTTAGTTTTCTGAGGAACCTCCATAATGTTTTTCAGAGTGGCTGCACCAACTTACATTCCCACCAACAGTGTGGAGGGCTCCCTTTTCTCCACACCCTCTTCAGAATTTATCATTTGTAAACTTTTCAATGATGGCCATTCTGAGCAGTGTGACGTGGTACCTCATTGTAGTTTTGATTTGCATTTCTCTAATAATTAGCAATGTTGATCATCTCTTCATGTGCCTATTGGCGATCTATATTTCTTCTTTGGAGAAATTTCTGTTTAGGTCTTCTACCCATTTTTCGATTGGGTTTTTGGTTTTTTTGTTTGTTGAGTTATATAAGATGTTTGCATATTTTGGAAATTAAACCTTTGTTGTTTGCAGCATTTGCAAATATTTTTTCCTATAAAAGTTTTAATTTATCAAGAATGTCTAACAAGTCTAAACTCAGATTCCTGTAGGGAAAAATTAGTCTTAAAATATAGGAAGTAAGAACACATTGAAAAAAGGGAAGACATGTCAATCCACCTAAAGAGAGAAATTTCAACATATTTCACTCAATTATTGACAGTTCAAACAGTCAAAAATTAGTAAAGGCAGAGAAAATCTGAACACAGGATTAGAAAATTTGATTTCTGCATGCAACAATTAGAGAATACATATTATCTAACGTATACATAAAACATTTATAAGAATTAACCAGACATACCAAAAAATATCTACTTCTGGTTTTCTGCTACAAAGTCTAGTTTTTCCCTTAATGATTTTGTAAAAAAAATAAAATTTTCTTGAAAATATTTTAACAAAGGTAAATTTAAAAAATATATAATATTAACCATACATTAGGTCAAAGTCAGGTCTAAGGTAATTTAAAAAGTAATTTTATGAGACCATATTCTCTGGACACTGTGCAATTAAAATACAATTTAAAAACAACAATAACAACAAATATTTGTAACCTAAAAAACACATTCTTAAATATAGGTATACCTCATTTCATTGTGTTTTGCTTTATTGTGATTTGCAGATATTGTGCTTTTTAAAAATTGGAGGTTTATGGCAACCCTACATTGAGCAATTAGGGCCATTTTTCCAAAACATTTGCTCACTTCATGTCTCTGTGTCACATTTTGATAATTCTCCCAATATTTCAAATGTTCTCATTATTATTATATTTGTTATGGTGATCTGTGATAAGTGATCTTTGATGTTACTATTGTAATTGTTTTGGGTTGCCAAGAACCATACCCATACAATAAGGTGAACTTAATCAGTAAATGCTGTGTGTGTTCTGACTCTTCCACCAACCAGCTGTTCCCTGTGCCTCTCCTTCTTCTCAGACCACTCTATTTTGTGAGAAGCACCAGTATTGAAATAAGGCCAATTAATGACTCTACAATGGTCTCTAAGTGTTCAAGTGAAAGGAAGAGTGGTATGTCTCTTTACTTTAAATCAATAGCTAGAAATGGGTAAGCTTCATAAGGAAGGCATGTTGAAAGCTGAGCTAGGTTAAAATCTAGGCCTGTTGTGCCAAACAGTTAATCAAGCTGTGAATGTAAAAGAAAAGTTCTTGAAGGAAATTAAAAGTGCTACTCCAGTTAATACATGAATGATAAGAAAGTGAAACACCTTATCGTTGATATAAAGAAAGTTTGAGTTTTCTGGATAGAAGATCAAGCCAGGCACAACATTCCCTTAAGCCAAATCTAATCCAGGACAAGGCCCTAACTCCTGTCAATTCTATGAAGCCTGAGAGGGGTGAGGAAGCTGCCAAATAAAAGTTTGAAGCTAGCAGAATTTTGTTCATGAGGCTTAAGGAAAGAAACCAGCTCTATAAGATAGAAGTACAAGATGAAGCAGCAATTGTTGATGTAGAAGCTGCAGCAAGTTATCCAGATATAGCTCATCTGTATGCAGATACAAATGAAAGTGGCTACACTAAAAAACAGATTTTTGGTGTAGATAAAACATTTTTATGTTGGAAGAAAATGCCATCTAATACTTTCAAATGTAGAGAGAAGTCAGTGCCTGGCTTCAAAGCTTCAGAGGACAGGTGTGGCCTTTGGTACTCTACATATGGAAGTGTAGGAAGACCCTGAGCTCAGCTCCTCCTACAAACACACCAAAACTAAAACTATATACTGAGCAACTATATCTGAGAATGACATGAATACTAGGAGAAAAGATTTTCCACAACTTAAAGGTGTGAAGGAAGAACTACAATGAGATAGGTAGGATGGGTGGAGATGCAGTACAGTAAAGAACCACACTCCCAAGTGGGCAACCTACAAACAGAAGGATGACCACAAGGAGTGAGAGGTCTGAGCCCCACATCTGACTCTCAAGCCAAGGGGTCCTGCACCAGGAAGATGAGCCTACAGGACATCTGGTTTTAAAGGCCAAAGGGACTTGTGTATGAGGAGCCACAGGGCTATGGGAAACAGAGACACTGCTCTTGAAGGGTTCATGCAAAAATCTCACATGCTTTGAGACAACTGTAGAGGCAGAAATGTGAATGGAGCCTGAGTCAGACCTAAAGCTGATACTGGAGAGCCTCCCTGAAGGCAGGAGCCAGCTAACTTCCCATGGAGATATGGATGCTGGTGGCAGGTATTTTGGGGAGCTGGTCCCACCATGAGGGACTGTTGTTGCCATTTTAGATTCCTCTCTCTCGGTTATTAGTGTTGGGAACTTACCTGCCCAACATCTGGTTGGTACCAGTCCTGGGACCACACTAGGCTGAATAGCCAGCTATCCCATTTCATAACCCTTACCACAAGTGAGCTGGGACAAACCCCATGCCACCCCAGGCTGTGCATCTAAACATCCTGGGACCCAACCTGACAACAGGTAGGCTGGCAATCACTGCAAGAGGAAGGACATAGCAGTCAACATGGCCAAGGGCCAGGTCCACCAACCATCATTCCCACAGTAGTCAGCCTTACCACAACAGAAGAGCCCACACAGCCCACATAGGGGACACTCCTAGAGCATATAATTCTGGTGACAAGAGGGTAGTGTGCAGCTGGGCCCCCTAGGATGTCTCTTACTATATAAGGTCACTTCTCCAAGATTGGGAGATATAACCAAACTACCTAATACATTGACATAAACACAGAGAATTGGACAAAATGTGGAAATGGAGAAATATGTTCCAAACATAAGAATAAGACAAAACTCTAGAAGAAGAACTAAACAAAGTGGAGATAAGCAATCTACCTGATAAGGAGTGCAAGAAAATGATCATAAAATGCTCAACAAAATTGGGAGAATGGATGAATACAGGGAGAATTTCAACAAAGAGTTAGAAAATATAAAGAAGAATAAAATAGAGCTGAATAATACAATAACTGAAATGAAAAAAACAACAACAAAATTACACTAGAAGGAATCAAGAGTAGATTAGATTATACAGAGGAATGAATCAGCAACTGGAAGACAGAGTTATGGAAATCACCCAAGCTGAACAGAAAATAGAAAAATAATTTTTAAACATGAGTAATTTTTGAGACTTCTGAGACAACAGCAAGCATCTAATATTCACATTATAGGGATCCCAGAAGGAGAAGTCAGACAGAAAGAGGCAGAGAACTTATTTAAAGAAATAATAGACAAAAACTTTCCTAAAAATTGGGAAAGGAAACAGACATCCAAGCCCAGGAAGCACAGAGAGTTTCAAACAAGTTGAACAAAAATAGGTCCACAGAAAGACACATGGTAATTAAAAAGTAAAAATTAAATATAAAGAGAAAATCTTAAAAGCAGTAAGAGAAAAGCAACAGTTATGTACAAGGGAAATCTCCTAAGATTATCAGCGGACTTTTCAGCAGAGACTTTACAGGTCTTAAGAGACTTGCACAATATATGTAAAGTGAAGAAAGTAAAAAAAAGCTACAGTCAAGTACATACTACCTGTGAGGGTCTCATTCAGGTTTGAAGGAGAAATAAAGAGTTTTACACACAAAGAAAAGCTACAAGAATTCAGCACCATTAAACTGACCTTATAAGAAACAATAAAGGGACTTCTCTAAGGAGAAAAGACCACGACCAGAAATATGAAAATTACAAGAGAAAATATCTCAAGAGTAAAGGCAAGCATACAATAAACATAGAAGATCAGCCACTTATAAAGCTAGTAAGAAGGTTAAAAGACAAAAGTAGTAAAATTATCTATATCCACACTAAGTAGTTAAGAGGTACACAAAACAAAAAGATGTAAAATATGTCAAAAACATTACATGAGGCAAGTGGGAGTAAAATTCCAGACTGGTTAGAATGAGTTCAACTTAAGAGATCATAAATGTAAGGTAATCACTTACACATAGAACAATGGAATAGTAAAGAGAACCCAGAAATAAACCCACACTTATGTGGTCAATTCAAAGGACAAAGGAGACAACAATGGGTTCTCTTCAAGAAGTGGTGTAGGGAAAACAAAAGAACCAAACTAGACTACTGTTTCACACCATGTACAAAACAAACTTCAAATGCATAAATGTAAGACCTGAAACCATAAAACTCCTAGAAGAAAACATAGGCATATTTTCGGACGTGTCTTAGCCATATTTTTTGGGATCTTCTTCTCAAGCAAGGGAAACAAAAATAAACAAATGGGACTACATCAAACTAAAAAGGTTTTGCACAGTGAAGGAAACTAGTAAC
The DNA here is from genome assembly GCF_949752795.1 of Hyperoodon ampullatus. Classification (NCBI taxonomy): domain Eukaryota; kingdom Metazoa; phylum Chordata; class Mammalia; order Artiodactyla; family Ziphiidae; genus Hyperoodon; species Hyperoodon ampullatus. The sequence goes on from NC_136914.1 coordinate 34,854,680, forward strand.
AAAATGAAAAGGCAGCCTAATGGATAAGAGAAGATATTTGCAAACCATACTCCTAATAAGGGGTTAATATCATATATATATATACATATATAATATTTTACAGAAAAACCCAGATGAACTTTTTGGCCAACTCAATATGAAGGACTCAACATCAAAAAAACCCAAAAAAACAAACAAACAAATTAAATAACAAGAGACATTTTTCCAAAGAATACATACAGATGACCAACAGACACCTGAAAAGACACTCAACATTGCTAATCATCAAGGAAATGCAAATCAACCCACAGTGAGATATCACCTCTCACTTGTCAGAACGGGTATTATCTAAAAAGCAACAAATAACAGTTGTTGGGAGGATTGAAGAAAAATGAACCTTCATGCACTGTTGGTGGGATTGTAAATTGGTACAGCAAATAGGGAAAACAATATTGAGCTTCCTCAAAAAATTAAAGTAGAACTGCAGTATCATCCACCAATTCTACTTCTGGGTATTTTTCCAAAGAAAACAAAAACACTAACTTTAAAAGATATATGCACGCCTATGTTTATTGCAGCATCATTTACAATAGCCAAGATATGGAAGCAACCTACGTGTCTATTGATAGATGGATGAATAAAGAAAATGTGGTATATGTACTACAATGGAATATTACTCAGCCATAAAAAATGAAATCTTGCCATTTTCAACAACCCGGATGACTTAGAGGGTATTAGGCTAAGTGAAATAAGTCAGACAGAGAGAGGCAAATACTATATGATTTCACTTATATGTGGAATTTATAAAACAAAATAAATGAATAAACACAACACAGCAGAGACAGAGTCATAGATAAAGAGAACAAACTGGTGGTTACCAGAGGGGAGGGGGTTAGGGAATGAAAGAAATGGGTGAGGTAGATTAAGAGGAACAAACTTCTAATTATAAAATAACTAAGTCACAGTCACATAATGTACAGCATAGAAAATATAGACAATAATATTGTAATAACTTTGTATGGTGACATGGTAACTAGACTCATTGTGGTGATCATTTTGTAATATATAAGAATGTAGAATCACTATGCTGTACAACTGAAACTAATATAATATTGTGAGTCAATTATACTTCAATTAAAAAAAAATTCCCAAGCAATGGAGGTGATTGCATCTATGGTCCATAAACCAATGAACCTACCAACCAACAATTAAATAAATAAATAAAATAAAAAACAAACAAACAAATACATTTCAAAGGACAAGCTGACTCTCTTGTTAGAAGTTAGTGTAACTGCTAAGTTTAACCTGAAGCCAGTGCTCACTTACCATCCTGGAAACCCTAGGGCCCTTAAAAACTGTGCTAAATCTATTCTGACTGTGCTCTATAAGAGGAACAATGAAGCCTGGATGACAGCACTTCTGTTTGCAGCATGGTTTACTGAATACTTTAAGCCCTCTATTGAGATCTATCACTTGGAAAAAGTAGCTTCCTTGAAAAATATTACTACTCACTGACTATGCCCCTGGTCACCCAAGAGCTCTGATGAAGATGTACAATGAGATTAATGTTGTGTTCATGCCTCTAACACAATATCCATACTGTATTCCATGGATCAAGGAGTAATTTCAACTTTTGAGTCCTTATTTAAGAAATATATTTCATAAGGCTACAGCTGCCACAGATAGTGATTCCTTTGATGGATCTGGGCAAAGTAAATTAAAAACATCTGTAAAGGCTTCACCATTTTAGATGCCATTGAGGATATATGTTATTCATGGGTAAAGGTCAAAATAACAACATTAGCAGGAGTTAGAAAGAAGTTGATTCCAACCCTCATGGATGACATTGAGGGGTTCAAGATTTCAGTAGTGTAAATAACTGCAGATGTGATGGAAATAGCAAGAGAAATAGAATTAGAAGTGGAGCCTGAAGGTGTTAATGAATTGCTGCCATCTCATGATAAAACTTTAATGGGTGAGGAGTTGCATCTTATGGATAAGCAAAGAAAGTGGTTTACTGAGATGGAATCTACTCCTGGTGAAGAGGCTGTAAGGATTGTTGAAATGACAACAAAGGATTTAGAATGTTATAAACTTAGTTGACAAACAGCAGCAGGGTTTGAGAGAATTGACTCCAATTTTGAAAGAAGTCCTACTGTGGGTAAAATGCTCTCAAACAGTATTGCATGTTACAGAGAAATTTTTCCTGAAAGGAAGAGCCAATTGATGTGGCAAACTTCACTGTTGTATTATTTTAAGAAATTGCCCCAGCCACCCCAACCTTCAGGAAGCATCACCCTGATCAGTCAGCAGCCACCAACATCAAGGCAAGACCCTCCACCAGTGTAAAGATTATAACTCACTGAAGGTTCAGATGATATTAGCATTTTTTAGCAAAAGTATTTTAAATTAAGGTATGTACATTTTTCAGACATAATACTATTTCACACTTAACACACTAGAGTATGCTGTAGAACATAACTATTATATTCACTGGGAAATGAAAAAGGTGGTGTGACTCACTTTACTTTGATATTCACTTTATTGTGGTGTTCTGGAACTGAAACCATATCATCTCTGAGGTATGCCTGTAATCTATGGGTTAAAAAAAGACTATAACGGGGACTTTAATTTACATAGAACTGAACAATTATACAAATCATTTAATATCAAACCCTGCAAATTGCTGTAAATACAGTACTTTGAAATATAACTGTTTATAGTTATAAATGCTATATTCAAAGAAAAATCAAAATTAATGAGCTAATCATCCAAAATGTAAAAACAGAACAACAGAATAAACCAAAGAATATAGAAATTAGGAGATCCTTTTTTAAATGGTGGGAATAAGTGAAGTAAAGAAGATCAACTAAGCAAAAACAAACTTCTAGAGAGACTTTTCAAGAAAAAGAAGAGAGAGGGAGTCAGATGGTGGAGGAGAAGGAGGACGTAGAGTTCACCTCTCCCCACAAACATATCAAGAATACATCTACAAATGGAACAGTTCTCACAGAGCACATGCTGAACACTAGCAGAGGACCAAGGACACCTAAAAGGAAAAGGAGGATCCCTGTGTAACCAGGTAGGAAGAAAGGAAAAAGAAGGGAAAAGGAAGAGGAGAGGAAGCGGGATGGGACCCTTGGTTGGGGGGGGAGTTGAAGGAGAGGAGGCGTTCCTGAACCAGGGAAGCCCCCTCACAGGCAGAGAGATCAGCAATGACAGAAGGGGAGATTCAGGGGCTCAAGGGAGAGTGCATCAACTAGTCTGTAGCAGGCAGGACAGAGTGACACCTACACAGATAGTCTGAGCCATAGCCCTGTATGTCCCAGCCTGAGATGTGTGTCCACCAGTGCAGACAGGGCCAGGCACTGGAACGTGTGATTTGGAGAGCAGACCAGGGGAGAGAACTGCTGTCGGTTGCAAGGAGAAAGTCTGATGGGAGAGGAGAGAGGAGCTCCACAACTGGGAATGCTCCTGGAGGAAGCCTGCCACAGAGGAGAAGCGTTATTGTTGAGTGACACACAAAGGGTGGAGCCACCATTGCACCCTCTCTCCTCATGCACTGGACTCTGTCTCCCAAGTCACTAGAAAGGCCTCCTTCCAGGGCCAGCTCTCTCATCCATGGAGCCGCTGGCTCCCCTGCAAGACCCATCCCCACCAGAGTGGCCTCCTGTGCTTTAGGGCAGCCTTGGGAGCAGACATCTGTGGGTGGCTCACACACAGAGGTGGAACTGAAACCGCAGCTGAGCTCCAGGGCTGGTGCAACTAAGGAAGAAGAGCTGTAATCTTTCCTCATGACTGCACAAACCACAGAATTACACCCCCGAGACTGGCTTTGTAAACTCAGCTGCTACAAACATCTGAATGGTCAAAGAGTGCTCCCACAGCCGAGATGGATCTAGTTTAGCACTGTGGACTTTAAGCACTTACACATGGGGAATGAGCCAGGCCAGATCCTTGATACTGCAATCCTGGAACCTGACGTCAGTGGATCTACTCTGGTGGCCTGGTGAAAACAATGCCTGGGAGACACCAGGGCCAATTGCTAGCATACCCACAGTTAAGGTGGGACTGAGATCATTGCCAAAAACAGAGTAACTTCTGAGCTCACCCAACGGGTGAAAAGTGACACAACAGAACACAATCATAGGTGAACATCTCCAGAAGAGGAATACTCAGTGGCTTCCCTCTAAGTGGGAGTGCTCCAATCCTGCCTACCTCACACTGCAGATCAGAAACAGAGCTAAGAAACAGATCTGAGGGCCTCTACTCCAAAAACTAGAGAGAGGCCCAACAAAGAAAAGGCAGTGGCAACCACAGAGCAAAGGGGAGGCCTCACTCAATATCCAGGGCAGGGTCAGGTCACCACAACACCAGTCAAACCCCTTATCATGGGGATAACGGCCAGCATGCACTGAGGAAAGATGTGGCAGATAGCCATACTAAAATAAGCCCTTGCACACATAAATAAATAAATAAATACATACATACATACATACATACATAACCCACTCAGCCTATGCAAGTATGTTCCCACATAAAAATAACCCTCCAAGACAGTCTGAGGGTCTGGCATGGGGAGAAAGAACTCCTAGAGCCTTTAGCATTGAAGGTCAGTAGGGATTGAGGACAGGAGCTCCACAGGGCTGGAGGAAAGAGAGACTCCACTTATGGAGGACACACACAAGGTATCATGTGCACTGGGACCCATCACAAAACAATACATCCATAGGAACATGGGCTACATGTACCTATGCATCTTGGAGGCTCTCCTGGGATGGTGGGGGTTGGCCATACCTCACTGTGGGGGCAAAGACACTGGTAGCAGAGGCCCCAGGGTAATGTTAATTGGCATGAGCTCTCCCAGAGGTCCCCATTTTGACACCAAGACCTGACCTCACCCAACAGCATGCAGGCTCCAGGGACAGAATGCTTCACTCCAAACAACCAGCAAGATAGGAACACAGCCCAACCCACCAGCAGACAGGCTGCCTAAAGTCATACTAAGCTCACAGACACCCCAAAACATACCCCTGGACATGACCCTGGCCATCAGAGGGACAAGACACAACTTCATCCACCAGTGAGCAAGTACCAGTCCCCCCATCTCTCAGGAAGCCTTCACAAGCCCCTGAACCAACATCACTCTCCCCAGGGTGCAACACCAGAAGCAAGAGGAATTTCTATTCTGCAGCCTGTGGAAAGGAGGCCACAAATGCAGTAAGTTAGGCAAAATAAGATGACAGAGAAATAACTTGAACATGAAGGAGCAAGATGAAAACACACAAGAACCACTAAATGAAGAAGAGATAGGAAATCTACCTGAAAAAGAATTCAGAGTAATGATAGTAAAGATGATCCAAAATCTCAGAAATAGAATGGAGGCACAGAACAAGAAGATACGAGAAATGTATAACAAGGAGCTGGAATGTTTAACGCACAAACAGAGATGAGCAATGCAATAAATGAAATGAAAAATACACTAGAAGGAATCAATAACAGAATAACTAAGGCAGAATAAAGAATAAGTGAGCTGGAAGACAGAGTGGTAGAAATGAATGCCACAGAACAGAATAAAGAAAACAGAATGAAAAGAAATGAGGACAGTCTTAGATACTTCTGGGACAATATTAAATGTACCAACATTCACATCACAGGGGTCCTAGGAGAAGAAGAGAAAAAGAAAGAGACTGAGAAAATATTTGAAGAGATTATAGTTGAAAACTACCCTAAAATGGGAAAGGAAATAGTCATCCAAATCAGGAAGTGCAGAGAATAACATATAAAATAAATGCAAGGAGGAACATGAGATACACATATAATCAAACTAAAAAAAAATTAAATACAAAGAGAAATTATTAAAAGCAATAAGGGAAAAGCAACAGACAGCATACAAGCAAATCCCCATAAAGTTATCACTGGAGTTTACAGCAGAAAATCTGCAGGCCAGAAGGGAGTGGCATGACATATTTAAAGTGATGAAAAGGAAACGTCTACAACCAAGAAGACTCTACCCAGCAAAGCTCTTATTCAGATTCAATGGAGAAATCGAAAGTTTTACAAACAAGCAAAAGCTAAGAGAATTCAGCACCACCAAGCCAGCTTTACAACAAATGCTAAAGGAACTTCTCTAGGCAGGAAAAAAAAAGAGGCCACAACTAGAAATAAGAAATTCACAAATGGGAAAGCTCACTAGTAAAGGCAAACAAACAGTTAAAGGAGGAAATCATTCACACACACATATGCTATCAAAACAAGCAACCATGAGAAGAGGAGAGTACAAATGCAGAAAATGGGAATTACGTTTGAAATTAAGAGATGAGCAACTTAAAACAACCTTGTATATATATAGACTGCTATATCAGCATCTCATGCAAACTGCAAACCAAAAAACTACAATAAATACAAATAAAAAACAACAAAGAACACTAAAGATGATTATCAAACCAAAAGAGAAGAGAACAAATGAGGAAAGGAAGAAAAAATACCTACAAAAGCAAACCCAAAACAATTAAGAAAATGGCAATAGGAACATACATAGCAATAATTACCTTAAATGTAAATGTATTAAATGCTCCAACCAAAAGACATAGACTGGCTGAATGGATACAAAAACAAAACCCATACGTATACTGACTACAAGAGACCTACTTCAGACCTAGGGACACATACAGATGGAAAGTGAAGAGATGGAAAAAGATATTCCATGCAAATGGAAACCAAAAGAAAGCTGGAGTAGCAATACTCATATCAGACAAAATAGACTTTAAAATAAAGACTGCTATAAGAGACAAAAAGGACAACACATGATGAACAAGGGATCAATCCAAGAAGAAGATATAACAATTGTAAATTTATATGCACCCAACCTAGGAGCATCTCAGTATATCAGGCAAATGCTAACAGCCATGAAAGGGGAAATTAACAGTAACACAATAATAGTGGGGGACTTTAACACCCCACTTACACCAATGGACAGATCATGCAAGCAGAATCAATAAGGAAACACAAACCTTAAATGACACATTAGACCAGATAGACTTAATTGACATTTAAAGACCATTTCATCTGAAAACAGCAGAATACACTTTCTTCTCAAGTGCACATGGAACATTCTCCAGGATAGATCACATCATGGGCCACAAATCAAGCCTTGGAAACTTTAAGAAAACATCAAGCAACTTTCCCAACCACAACACTATGAGATTAGAAATCAATTACAGGAAAAAACTGTAAAAATCACAGTTGGCTAAACAATATGTTGTTAAATAACAAGTGGATCACTGAAGAAATCAAAAAGATAATCAGGAAATGCCTGGAAACAAATGACAAAAAAAAAAAAAAAAAAAAAAAGATAATCCAAAACCTATGGGATGCAGCAAAAGAAGTTCTGAGAGCAATTGTTTATAGCAATACAATTATACCTCAAGAAACAAAAAATCTCAAACAACCTACCCTTACACCTAAAGTAACTAGAGAAAGAGGAACAAACAAAACCTGAAGTTAGTAAAAGGAAAGAAATCATAAAGATCAGAGTAGACATAAATGAAATAGAAAGTAAGAAAACAATAGCAAAGATCAATGAAACTAAAATCTGGTTCTTTGAAAAGATAAAATCCACAGCTCTTTATCTAGACTCATCAAGAAAAAAAGGAGAGGCCTCAAATCAATAAAGTCAGAACTGAGGGAACCTTCAAGATGGCAGAGGAGTAAGAAGTGGAGATCACCTTCTTCCCGACAAATGCATAAAAAATATATCTACATGTGGAACAATTCCTACAGAACACCTACTGAATGTTGTCAGAAGAACTCAGACTTCCCAAAAGTCAAGAAAACCCACACATACCTGGGTAGGGCAAAAGAAAAAAGAAAACACAGAGACAAAAGAATAAGGATGGGACCTGTACCTCTGGGAGGGAGCTGTGAAGGAGGAAAAGTTTCCACACACTAGGAAGCCGCTTCACTGGTGGAGGGAAAGCTTCGGAACCAAGGAGGAGAGCACAGCAACAGGGTTGCAGAGGGCAAAGTGGAGAGATTCCTCCAGAGAGGATTGGTGCTGACCAGTACTCACCAGCCTGAGAGCCTTCTCTGCTCACCTGCCAGGGCGGTTGGATACAGGGAGCTGAGGATCAGGATTCGGAGTTCAGATCCCAGGGAGAGGACTGGGGTTGGCTGCATGAATACAGCCTGAAGGGGGCTAGTGTGCCACAGCTAGCCAGGAGGGAGTCTGGGAAAAACTCTGGACCTTCCTAAGAGGCCAGAGACCATTGTTTTAGGGTGTGCAAGGAGAGGAGATTCAGAGCACCATCTAAACAAGCTCCGGAGATGGGAAAGAGCCACAGCTATCAGCTTGGATCCCAGAGACAGGCATGAACTGCTAATGCTGTTGCTGCAGCCACCAAGAATCCTATGTGCAAGCACAGGTCAGTATCCACATCCCCGACCCTGGGACCCTGTGCAGCCCACCACTGACAGGGTGCCTTGATCCAGGGCCAACTTCCCTGGGAGAACACTAGGCGTGCCTCAGGCTGTTGCAACATCATGCTGACCTCTGCCCACAGGCTCGCCCCGCATTCTGTATCCCTCACTCCCCCCAGCCTGAGTGAGTCAGAGCCGCCTAATCAGCCGCTTCCTTAACCCCGTCCTGTCTGGGTGGGAACAGAGACCTGAGGGCGACCCACACTCAGAGGTTGGGCCAAACCCAGGAGCTGCAGGAACAAAGAAGAGAAAGGGAAATTTCCCCCAGCAGCCTCAGGAGAAGTGGATTAAATCCCCACAATCAATTTGAAATACCCTGAATCTGTGGAATAACTGAATAGCCAACACATGTTCCCAAAATTGAGGTGGTGGACTTTGGGAGCAACTGTAGGCTTGGGGTTTACTGTCTGCGACTGACTTGTTTCTGATTTTTATGTTTATCTTAGTACAGTTTTTAGCAATTGTTATCATTGGTGGATTTGTTTATTGGTTTTGTTGCTCTCTTCTTTTTTTATTACTTTTAATTTTTTTATTTTAATATTTTTAAAATTTTAATTCTTTTCTATTTATTTATTTATTTCTCTTTCTTATTGTCTCCATTTTCTTCTGAGCTGTGTGGCTGACAGGGTCTTGGTGCTCTGGCTTGGTGTCAGGCCTGAGCCTCTGAGGTGGAAGAGCTGAGTTCATGACATTGGACCACCAGAGACCTCCTGGTCCCATGTAATATCAATTGGCAAGAGCTCTCCCAGAGACCTCTGTCTCAATGCTAAGACCCAGCTCCACCCAGCAGCTGGCAAGTTCCAGTGCTGGATGTCCCATGCCAAATAACTGGCAAGACAGGAATACAACTCCACCTATTAGAAGAGAGGCTGCCTAAAATCATACTAAGTTCACAGACCCCCTAAGACACACCATCAGATGCAACCCTGCCCACCAGAAAGACAAGATCCAGCCCCACCCACCAAAACACAGGCAATAGTCCTCTCTACCAGGATGCCTACACAAGCCACTAAATCAACCTTACCCACTGGGCACAGACACTAAAACAACTGGAACTATGAACCTGAAGCCTGTGAAAAGGAAACCCCAAACACAGTAAGTTAAGCAAAATGGGAAGACAGAGAAATATGCAGCAGATGAAGGAGAAAGGTAAAAACCCACCAGACCAAACAGATGAAGAGGAAATAGTCAGTCTACCTGAAAAAGAATTCAGAGTAATGATAGTAAGGATATCCAAAATCTTGGAAATAGAATGGAGAAAATACAAGAAATGTTCAACAAGGACCTAGAAGAACTAAAGAGAAAAAAACAATGATGAATAACACAATAAATGAAATTAAAATTTCCCTAGAAGGAATCAACAGCAGAATACATGAGGCAGAAGAACGGATAAGTGACCTGGAAGATAAAATAGTAGAAATAACTACCACAGAGCAGAATAAAGAAAAAAGAATGAAAAGAATTGAGGAAAGTCTCAGAGACTTCAGAGCCAACATTAAACTCATCAACATTCATATTATAGGGGTCCAAGAAGAAGAGAAAAAGAAGGGGACTGAGAAAATATTTGAAGAGACTATAGTTGAAAATTTCCCTAACATGGACAGGAAATAGTCACCAAAATCCAGGAAGCACAGAGGCCCATATAGGCTAAATCCAAGGAGAAACATACCAAGACACATATTAATCAAACTACAAAAAAAATAATACAAAAGAATATTAAAATCAGCAAGGGAAAAGCAACAAATATCATAGAAAGGAATCCTCATAAGGTTAACAACTGATCTTTCAGCAAAAACTCTGCAAGCCAGAAGGGAGTGTCAGGACATATGTAAAGTGATGAAAGGGAAAAACCTACAGCCAAGATTGCTCTACCCAGCAAGGATATCATTCAGATTCGACAGGGAAATGAAAACCTTTACAGACAAGCAAAAGTTAAGAGAACTCAGTACCAACAAACCAGCTTTAAAACGAATACTAAGGGAACTTTTCTAGGCAGAAAACACAAGAGAAGGAAAAGAGCTACAAAAATAAACCCAAAACAATTAAGAAAATGGTAACAGGAACATACATATCAATAATTACCTTAAATGTAAATGACTTCAAGGCTCCAGCCAAAAGACATAAACTGAATGAATGGATACATCAATAAGATCCATATATATGCTGTCTACAAAAGACCTATTTGAGACCTATGGACACTTACAGACTGAAAGTGAGGGGATGGAAAAAGATATTCCATGCAAATGGAAATCAAAAGAAAGCTAGAGTAGCACTTCCCATATCAGACAAAATAGTCTTTAAAATAAAGACTATTACAAAAGAGAAAGAAGCACACTACATAATGATCAAGGGATCAATCCAAGAAGAAGTTAAAACAATTATAAATGTTTATGCACCCCAAATAGGTGCACCTCAATATATCAGGCAAATGCTAACAGCCACAAAAGGGGAAATCAACATTAACACAGTCATAGTAAAGGACTTTAAAACTCCACTTTGACCAATGGACAGATCACCCAAAATGAAAATAAATGAGGAAACTATAGAGACACATTAAACACGATGGACTTAATTGATATTTATAGGACATTCCATCCCAAAACCACAGAAAACACTTTCTTCTCAAGTTCTCAAGGAATATTCTCCAGGATAGACCATATATTGGGTCACAAATCAAGCCTTGGCAAATTTAAGAAAATGGAAATCATATCAAGTATCTTTTCTGACCACAATGATATGAGACTAGATACCAATTACAGGGAAAAAACTGTAAAAATACAAACACATGGAGACTAAACAATACACTACTTAATAACCAAGAGATCACTGAAGAAATCAAAGAGCAATCAAAAATACCTAGAAACAAATGACAATGAAAACACGCCGACCCAAAACCTATGGGATGCAGCAAAAGCAGTTCTAGGAGGGAAGTTTATAGCAATACAATCTTACTTCAAGAAAAAAGAAACATCACAATAAACAACCTAACCTTACACCTAAAGCAATTAAAGAAATAAGAACAAAAAACCCCCTAAGTTAGCAGAAGGAAAGCAATCATAAAAATCAGATCAGAAATAAATATAAAAGAAATGAAGGAAACAATAACAAAGATCAATAAAACTAAAAGCTGGTTCTTTGAGAAGATAAACAAAACTGATAAACCACTAGCCAGACTCATCAAGAAAAAAATGGAAAAGACTCAAATCAACAGAATTAGAAATGAAAAAGGAGAAGTAACAAAAGACACTGCAGAAATACAAAGAATCTTAAGGGATTACTACAAACAGCTATATGCCAATAAAATGGACAGCCTGGAAGAAATGAACAAATTCTTAGAAAAGCACAACCTTCTGAGATTGAACCAGGAAGAAATAGAAAATATAAACAGACCAATAATAAGCACCAAAATTGAAACTGTGATTAAAAGTCTTTCAACAAATAATAGCCCAGGACCAGATGGCTTCACAAGGGAAATCTATCAAACATTTAGAGAAGAGCTAACACCTATACTTTTCAAACTCTTCCAAAATATAGCAGAGGGAGGAACACTCCCAAAATCATTCTATGAGGCCACCATTACCCTGATACCAAAACCATACAAAGATGTCACAGAAAAGGAAAACTACAGACCAATATCTCTGATGAAAATAGATGCAAAAATCCTCAGCAAAATACTAGCAAACAGAATGCAACAGCACATTAAAGCATCATACACCATAATCAAGTGAGCTTTTTCCCAGTAATGCTAGGATTCTTCAGTATACTCAAATCAATCACTGTGATACACCATTTTAACAAATTGAAGGATAAAAACCATACGATAATCTCAATAGCTGCAGAAAAGTCTTTTGACAAAATTCAGCACCAGTTTATGATAAAAACTCTCCAGAAAGTAGGCAAAGGAAGAACTTACCTCAACATAATAAAGGACATATATAACCAACCCACAGCCAACATCATTCTCAGTGATGAAAAACTGAAACCATTTCCTCCAAAATCAGGAACAAGGCAAAGATGCCCACTCTCACCACTATAATTCAACATAGTTTTGGGAGTTTTAGCCACAGCAATCAGAGAAGGAAAGAAATAAAAGCATCCAAATTGGAAAAGAAGAAGTAAAGCTGTCACTGCTTGCAGATGACATGATACTATACATAGAGAATCCTAAAGATGCTACCAGAAAACTACTAGAGCTAATCAATTATTTTGGTAAAGTAGCAGAATACAAAATTAATGCACAGTAATCTCTTGCATTCTTATAAACTAATTATGAAAAATCTGGAAGAGAAATTAAGGAAACACTCCCATTTACCATTGCAACAAAAAGAATAAAATACCTAGGAGTAAACCTATCTAAGGGGGCAAAAGACCTGAATGCAGAAAACTATATGAGGATGATGAAAGAAATTGCAGATGATACAAACAGATGGAAAGATATACCGTGTTCTTGGATTGGAAGAATCTACATTGTGAAAATGACTATACTACCCAAAGCAATCTACTTATTCACTGTGATCCCTATTGAGCTACCAAATGCATTTTTCACAGAACTAGAACAAAATATTTCACAATTTGTATGGAGACAAAAAAGACCTTGAATAGCCAAAGCAATCTTGAGGGAGAAAAGAAAAAAAAAAAAAAAGCAGAGCTGGAGGAATCAGCCTCCCTGACTTTATATTATACTACAGATCTACCGTCATCAAAACAGTATGGTACTGGCACAAAAAACAGAAATATAGATCAATAGAACAGGATAGAAAATCCAGAGATAGACCCAAGCACCTATGGTCACCTTATCTATGGTAAGTAGGCAAGAACATGCAATAGAGAAGACAGTCTCTTCCATAAATGGTGTTGGGAAAACTGAACAGCTACATGTAAAAGAATGAAATTAGAACACTCCTTAGTACCATACCAAAAATAAAGTGCAAAATGGATTAAAGACCTAAATGTAAGGACAGATATTGTACAACTCAGAGGAAAACATAGGGAGAACACTCTCTGACATAAATAGCAAAGATCTTTTTTGATCTACTTTCTAGAGTAATTAAAATAAAAACAAAAATAAACAAATGGGACCTAATTAAACTTAAACGCTTTTATACAGCAAAGGAAACCATAAAGAAAACAAAAAGCCAATGTACAGAATGGGAGAAAATATTTTCAAATGGAGCAACCAACAAGGGATTAATCTTCAAAATATACAAACAGCTCATACAGCTCAATAACAACAACAAAAAGAAAACAATTAAAAATAGGCAGAAGATGTAAATAGACATTTCTCCATAGAAGACCTACAGATGGCCAAAAAGCCCATGAAAAGATACTTAACATCACTAATTATCAGAGAAATGCAAATTAAACTTGCAATGATGTATCACCTCACATTGGTTACAATGGCCTTCATCAAAAAAGTCTGCAAATAATAAATGCTGAAGAGGTTGTGGAGAAAAGGAAACCCTTCTACATTTGGGGGAATGTAAATTGGTACAACCACTGTGGAGACCAGTATTGACGTTCATTATAAAACTAAAAATAGAGCTACTATAGGATCCTGCAATCCCACTCCTGGGCATATATCCTGAGAAAAACCATAATTCGAAAAGATACATGCACTCTAGTGTTCATTGCAGCAATATTGACAATAGAAGCAACAATGGAAGCTAGGACATGGAAGTAACCTAACTGTCCATCAATAGAGGAATGGATAAAGAAGTTGTGGTACTTATATACAATGGAATATTACTCAGCCATAAAAAAGAATGAAACAATGCCATTTGCAGCAACATAGAAGGACCTAGGTATTGTCATACTGAGTGAAGTAAGTCAGACAGAGAAAGTCAAGTGTCATATGATATCGCCTATATGTGGAATCTAAAAAAAAATGGTACAAATGAACTTATTTACAAAACAGAAACAGAGTCATAGATGTAGAAAACAAACTTATGGTTACCAGGAGGGGAAGGGGTGGAGAGTGAAATTGGGAGATTATGATTGACATATACACACTGCTGTATATAAAATAGACAACTAATAAGTACCCACTGTATAGCACATGGATCTCTTCTCAGTACTCTGTAATGATTTATATGGGAACAGAATCTAAAAAAGAGTGGGTATATGTATATGTATAACTGATTCACTTTTCTGTACAGCAGAAACTAACACAACATTTTAAATCAACTGTACTCCAATAAAATTTTTAAAAAATAAGAATCAAGGGTTTTGTAAACAATTTTGTCAAAGCAAAAGGCCAAACAATGTTTCCCTTTATGGAGATGCAGAAAAATAAGTATGAAGCTACTTTCTGAGTCAGTGGGGATCCAAACCAAGAAGTTGGTTTTGTGCATCTTACATGTGAAATTTTGAACTGTTTAGATACTTAATGGTCTTTGTAGATGTTTGTGTGTTAGGTTTTAGGTCAAAGTTCAGTCTGTTAATTTAAGTTTTTGTCCTCAAAAATAAATGGAATATAAAATCATGAGACATAAGAGTTTTATTTAGTGTGAGTTGACTCGAGTGGAGATGCAGGACTGAGCGCTGGTCTTCTCTGAACAATAAAGTTGAGAAGAATGAGGCCAGTAATTTTAGAGGAGGGTTAGGAGAGAATGACTCCTGGAGGACGTGTGAAGAAAACATCTAACAAAGCGTAATGAACTCTTTCAAATGCTGATTGATGCATAGAGTAGGAGGCTAAAAATTACCATTGGTTTTGGCAGTCAAAAATGAGTGATCTGGATGAGAGAACATCAGTGAGGGTAAGTCTTCTTGCATTTGGTTAGAAAATAGAAAGAAATCAAATGAAGACAGAAAACATTGACAACTCTTACACGACATTTGCAGTAAAAGGAATAGCGAAATTAAGCAATACCTGGAGAAGTCTTCTATGGTAATGAGATAATATTTAAAATGCAGTTACAGCATACTTGAATAATATTGGAAATGATATAATTAAGGGCAAAAAAGTGGGGGAGAGTATCAAAAGACTGGGTAAATATAATAAAACTGAAGGAGTTCTCCTGGACCCTGGAAGGTAGCAGTCATGAATTTAAGTTTAGATCAATCAGCAGGGGTCTGTACTTTTTCAATCATGTTGAACAGATAACATAGAAGAATTGTATTGAATCATGGAATTTGAGATTTGTTTGCCTGCTGTCCTATTATAGACATGGAGAAACAGCCTCAGTGAGAAAACGTATAATAAAAATTAGATTTTCATTGTTCACTGGAATTTTCTGAAGATTGTAAAATACCAAGAATTCTCAAGGGCAAACCTTAGAAGGATACTATTATGAAAAGAAAAATATTCCGCCTATAGACAGATTTATTCGTAATGATGTGTACCCTTTATTCTCTACCTGTCTTTGGAAGTCATTTTGTGTTGGACAGAGGGTGATATGGACAGAAGAATGCGAATATTTGGCTAATTAATTTTTAATAAAATCTGCTCTCTCTGAGTAAGACTTAAAAAAAAAAAGAAAAAGGAGAGAAAACACAACTAAACAACCAAAGGAATTAAAAAGACAACAAAACTAGTTATAGCAAAGATTAAAAGACTATAAAGAAATACCAAGATAAACATTCTATTATTGAAAATATACATAAAATGAGTGAATTCTGAGAAAAATAGCACTTATAAAGCTGATTCAAAAAAGAATAGTCTGAATGTATAGTAGTCATTGAAACAGTAGTTAAAATATGCATATAATAAACATGGACCATAATAGTTTTACAAATTGGACAAAACATTCAAGGTACCAAATGTTTTGGTCTTATATACATGTTTAAAGATAGTTGAAGAGGAAGAAATACTTCCCAACTCCTCCTTTGAAGTCAAAACAACCTTGACACCAAAATCAGGATTATATGAGAAAGGAAAATTAAAGGCCTGTTTCAGTCACAAATAAAAATGCAATAGGCCCAAGTTAATACAACAGTGGATAAAAAACCTAGTTAAAAATGACCAAATTGTATTTATCCCAGGAATTCACGAGTGGTTTAACGTGTTAAAATCTATAAATATCATTCACCACAGCAAATATTAATTACATACAAAACAAAAATTTGATAAAATGCAGCACTGCAAATGATAAAATTTTTTAGCAAAGTAGGAATAAAAGGGAGCTCCTTTAATCTGGTAACAGGTTTCCACTAAAATGCTAAAGGAAACATCATTGCTAATGGTGAAGCAGTTGGAAAATTCCTTTAAAAATCATGAACGAGTTAAGGACACATAATCTTACTATGCTATTAAATATGGTACCAGCAGTCTTCACTAGCATACAAGAAATATGTAATACAAGAAATTACTATACTATATGTAATTTATACTATAATGTAATTTATATAAGAAATTACTATACTATATGTAATATGTACTATATTACTATACTATATGTATAGTAATACAAGAAAAAGAAACAAAAGTTATCCACACTTAAAAGGAAGAAATAAAATTGTTTTTCTCAAATTATATAATTGTTTACAAAACAAAACAAAACATCCTCACAAATTTACAGACTATTAGAAACACAAATTTTGCAAGCTGGTTGGAGGTATTATCAACAATAAAACACTATTGTATTCCTTTAGATCAGCACCAAATACTAAGAAAATCAGATTTTAAGACTCTTACCATTTATTCAATACAATAGGAGCAAAATATATTGTATACCTAAAAATAATTCTAACAAAAGTTGTGAAAATATTTTATCAAGAAAAATATAAAACTTTTAGGAAAGGTATTAAAGTAGATCTAAACAAATGAGGAGATAAACAGTTTTATTGCTAGGGGAATTCAGTATCACAGAGTTTTAATTATCACTCAAATTTATCCGTAGACTTAATGTTAGTTTTATCAAAATCCCTAGAGTTCTTTGTAAATTTGACAGGATGATTTTACAATTTATGCATAAAAACAAATAACCAAGTAAACAGTCCTATAGCAGAAAAATAAGGTGGGGGCCCTGACTTATGATTATGCAGATTTACTCTTAAGCTATACTAATTTTAAAAATATGGCACAGGAGTAGATAAATTGACCAGTGAAACACGAGGTAATCCAGTATCATACCCACGCTTATTTGGACATTTACTATACAGTACAGGCAGTATTTTTAATAACTGTGGGAAAATAGTCAATAAATAGGACTGGAACATTTGGGCATCCATATGGAAAAACTGAAGATGGATCCCAATCTCACAACACATGTGAAAATAATTATCAGATAGATTAAGGATTTAACTGTGAAAGACAAACTTAAAACTTTTAGGGCAAAAATAGGAAAACATCACTGTGGGAAAATCCAATCTTCTCAGTGAGTTATTTCTTCAAGAGAACAGAAAAACTACTACTACAAAAGTAAAGACCGGTAACTTACACTATATTAAAAATTAAGAATTTGTATTCATTTGAAGTCACCATAAATAAAGTGAAAAACAAGCCACACTCTAGAAGAATGTATTTGTAACACACAACCAATAAACAGCTAGTATGCAAAATATGTAAGGAATTCTCACAAATCAGTAAAAGACAGATAATGCAATAAAAAAAAATAGGAAGACAATATCTACAGGCATTTCTCAGAAGGGAAAACAAGAATAGTGAATAGGTACATGAAAAGGTATCAATCTCATTAAAGATCAGGGAAATGCAAATTAAGAACATTGTGATCTTCTATTTTATTCCCTAAGTTGGGACAAATTAAGAAGATTGATAGTACCAAGTATTGGTGAGGACATGTACACAACAGATTTAGAAAAAATAATTAGCATTTCCTACTAAAACGGAAGATGTTCATACACTACAATCAGCAATTCTCTTATGTACATACTTTAGAGAAGGGTTTATACATATGCACCAGAAGTAAAAGAATGTTTATAGCGTCAGTTCACAGTATCAAAACGCTGGGAGATCCCAAATGTTCATCAGCAGAAGAATGGATAAATATATTATGGTATATGCATATAACACTGTAAATTTATACACAACAAAGAAGAATCTTAAAGATACAATGCTGAGTGACAAAACCAAACCACAGTGATTGTATGATAACATTCTTAGAGTTGAAGAAAAGATAATATGGTATTTAGGGCTGTATACATACACAATAAAACCAAAAAAGTGGGGAGGATGCAAACATAATATTCAGAATAGTGGTTATGCCTAGAAGGTGAAGCAGGAGGACAGGATAGGAAAAGAGCACAGAAGTATTAGGTACATGGTCATTCATTTTATTAGTTATGACTTATAAATTAAATCTATGTCACATGTATTCTTTGGACATGCCAAATATAGCATAAAAAGATGAAAAAGAAAAAGAATTAAAAGACAATAGTAGTAAGAGATGCTTAAATGGATCAAAAAGCAGAGTCTAAAACTGAGAGAATAAAAATAATTGTGAGTCTTTGTTTCTCTATTTTGGGTTTTCATGAGTATTTTTATGGAATGACAAGGAAAGCAAATCAAGATGCCATTATTTATTCACATTATAACCTAGATTTCTAAAGATTAGGTATTTTTAACTTGTATGTAAACTGTACTTTTCATGCATACTTATGAACATTTTCTTTATATATATATATTTATTAGAAGTGGAAGTCCTTTATAATTTTTATGAATAAAATGCAAATAAACATGAGTATCTACAAATAAAAAAATTACAAATGTACACACACAAATTAAGAGTAATTGTAAAATATATGTACAAAATATTCTAGGAAGCTTTAATATGATAAAAATTATTTCAAAGTTGTAACGGTACTTTTAGATTTTCAACTAGAAACGTTGAAGACTTGAAATTTAAAGTCTAGGTCATTTGGTACAAGAGGTGATTCTACAGCTGGTAAGATAGTAAACCGTAGATTTATACAGTGTTCAGGGACCTTGCCACCTGACATTTCTCCAACAGAAAATTGGTTGGGTTTCTAGAGTCTGGTAGTTGACTTGTTCTCTGTCGATGGACATATACCAACAAACCCCTTTCTCATTTTGCTTCTTTACAACCCACCTACCTTATTTATGTATACAACAACCCACTGAATATCTTGAGGCATATATATGGGCAATTTGCAGGGGGCTTTTTTGTTTGTTTTCTAAAAACTTTTGTGGAATAACAAAGAAAGTATCTGTTATCTGATCACACATACATTGTGCCTGCTGTATTTATTTTTTTGTTTTTTTTACAGCATCTATCCAACCCTACCACTAGCACAGTCCTTCCTAAACTGTCTGTTCACAGGGTCTGACTGGAAAATGTGGCCACCATAGGACACTTTAAAATATTGTCCCAAGAAATATCATCACTAGCAATAATTTCTTCTGGATTTTCAAGAATATTCTGTTTATAAAATCCTGTAATAAAATATATCACTGGGGACCATACAGTTTAAGTTACCAGCCAGCCTTTTCCAGGTATTTAGTAACAGCTCAGAATGAGGTTCTTGGGCTTAGGCCTAGAGGGTTGGAAAGCAGAAGGAATAGACAGAGAGATGGGAGCAAGGTCAAGCTGTAACCTATGTTATAATTTTGTGAAAGTTCTCAGAGTTATTCCAAGATAAATTATTTCATCTCCTTTTGTTATAACTGGGAAACAAAAATAGTATATTCAAAAACGATTTCAGGAAGTCAGATTTGTAGATTAGGATGAAAAACATAAAGTTTCTAAAAGAAAAGTATTTCACAGGGTAGTCTTGGGAATCTTAGAGGGGATAGTATTAGAATCAGAAATTAATAATCATGAATAATCAGGAATTAATAATCAGAAATCTTAACAACTTTACTATAAACCAGACGGCAGTGGTAACTATAGTCACCATGTTGTACATTACATCCTAAGGGCACTTATTTTTTAAAAATATATCAATATTATGTTTTTCATTTGCATTTTCTAAATGGATTACTAAACACATTCTTAACTAAATTAGATGACTGTGGTTAGACTGGGGTTTCTTTTCCCTTTTCATATTTATCTTCAGGTAAATCAAATTGTAATTTGAAATACCCATTCAGCTGCTTTATTTTTTTAAGTTCCTAGCTATAGTTTCAACTGGTGGGCAGAGGGAGAGCTGAAAAAAATATATCCTAAAAAATGTAGGGAATATGTTCCCTCTGTATATTTTTTTTCCTGATTTTAATGAGGCTATCATGAATCAGAATGCTGGAAACTTGCAGTAACAAACCAAGGTTAAGAAGATTCTGAGTCGTCAAATCAACCTTATGACATAGGAAACTATGATTTTCCAGCATGAGGTCTTAAAATACAGGACATGAACATGAATCAGAGGAGTAATGGATATATCCTGAAAAATAGTAAGTCCTTTCAAGGAGAAAAAGAACATGTGTTAGTAGTAAGAGAAAATACGATGACCATCTATTCAGCCAGTCATTTAACAAATACTAATGAACACATCATGTGCTGGGTGGGAGATACAAGAATGCCTAAAGCAAGGCACGTAAGTCTTAATTTAGTGTGTGAAAAGAGGACAGAATGGATGATGTGCTGAAATCGTGAACTAACAGGTTGTGGGTGAAGCCTGCGAGCCTGTGTGTGAGTCGAGGGCTCCTGCCACTGGGAGCTATAACTGGCCGAGCAAAACATGTTACAGAGACAGAAGGGATTTTTCCTTCGAGTTTAAAGTGTAAAATGATCAAAACCATATGCTGTGAATTTCACAAAGGATAATATTACTTGACCAGAAAAGAGAAGTGGGTCCTCTAACCAAAACACAGGGAGGCGTCCAGCCCAAGTCCATCCTTTGATGAGGGAACTGGGAGTTGGGAATGGGTTACTGGATGGTGACATATAGCCTGGCTCTAAAGATTTAAAAGTATAACTAGATCCATCCAAGTTTCTCCGACTCCGCCCATATTTTTGACCACAGGCCAATGAGGTAGAGGAAGCCCTCTGAGAGGAGGCATCTTCATGAGACCTTCAGCAGCACAGCCCCAAGAACAGCAAGTTTTTCCACTCAACTCTTCTTGCCCTTCACTGCAACGTCAATCTCAGCTGACAATTCATAATTTTTTTAAAAATTCATTTATTCATCAATTAAACAAATATTTGTGAAGCACTTAACTACACGTCAGGAACTGTGTTAAGCATTAGAGATATAATGGTGAACAATATGGTCACAGCCCTATCCTCATGAAAGTTACAGTCCAGTGTTGAATATAATTTATCAAGTATTTGTTTAATTCTCTTGTGTTTCTTGTTATTTGGAGGCTATAAAAGGGGACATTGTCTCTGTCCTCTAGGTTTTAACAGCTTGCAGAGACATATACATCAAGTTTTAAAATATAAGGCAGTACACAATCAACAGCAAAACAAAGCACCACCAGGTGCTGGAATCTCCAGTGATGTAACAGTCAATGCTTCCTTGGAGACAGCCACTGCTTCCCAGCACGACAGTCACAGCACCAACCAGGCAGTGTCTTATGTCAAACAAGTGGTATCTTCCTCTGTCATCTGTCCCTGGAGTGTACATAACAGAGAGGCAAAGACCCTGGAACTTGCAAAAAGAAAGAAAAATCACACTAGTGTGGATACTTGCAAGAAAACCAGAACTTTCCATTTAGAAGCTAAAAGTGGTTCAACTGGCATTCGACCAGTGAGGAAGCTGAGTGACGGCTTAGTTTAAAACATCAACCAAGTCAGCGAACAAACAAAAGGACAAAATATTAATATCAAAAAACAATTTGAAGATAACTGTGCATCTGATATATTTTCTCCCCTATCTCACTCCTGCTCAGGGGCTTAATCAAAACTAAAAACACAGGGCATCTTTTCTGCAGGTCCCCATTGACTGTCTGTTACCCTCTTCTTTCTTCTTTTATTGTAAGTACACTGTTCCCTTGGGTGAGACTTGCTCAGAGACCCCTGTCAAGGCCCTCTCTTCAGAGGAGATCTCTCCCTTGTACCTATCAAAATTGTGTTAATCTACCTATGGGAGAATCCAGCCCTGATTTTGCCAAACAATTACTTTGGAGCTATTGATTAAGGACATCTTCCACCATATGACTGCACAAAATGACTGAATCATTTCACCTCTTGATTCAAGTGATTTCTTTTCACTTTGTACAACTATCAGATGATTTTATTGTTCATGAAGATAGCTTTTTACTCACAGAGCAGGAAACGTGGTCTGAGGCTGACAGGGAAGAAACTCAAATAGTAGCAATGAGAATAACACAATAACAAGCCTTGTCAGGAATACACAGTTAACTACCAACTCCTTCATCTTATTTCCCCCTCCCACACAGAAGTGGCCTCCACCTCCCTGTGTCAACCCAATCAAAACACGTTATATGCTGCTAATTACTGAGGGCTCAGAATCCTAATCCTTCACACCTTGGTCATTAGCCAGTCTAATAATAATGTGAGAAATCCAAAGGGCGAGGGTCATTGTCACACTTCCAAGCAGCTTTCCTAATTGTCCTCTGGTCACCTGGCATAGTAAAAGTCTTCTTATTCTGATGTTTATGTTTGGGGGGTTGTTTACCTTCTTTTATATATTGATATGCTCATTTTCCCTCAACATGGTCAAAATAATGACTCAATTATATTTTTAAAGATAAAATGAAGAATAAGAAAAGTAACCTATGAAATTTATTCTAAAAGAACACAAGTTTGCGAACACAAAGTTTTAGATGGATATCTGAAAGATATTGCATTACAGTTCTAACCAGTATACAGTGGGCTTTTAAAAAATTAATTACTTTCCATGAGCTTATCATTATAGATTGTTTACTAGGTTTTCATGAGTCCCCATATTACAAGTGTACATTCAGATTTTATTTGTTCCTACTCTGTGCAGTCTCAAAGACCGTGAGTTGGACACAGTATTCAAATTCTTGAATGAAGCATAATATGTATCAATAAGAAATTAATTCATTTTGCAGTGAGTGAATCTTTGAACATCACCATTATATTGTTTAAATCATACCTTGCTGATTTTTAACAAGAAACAAATCACAGAAAAATCTAACGTTGGTTTTTTAAAAAAGAAAAAGATAATATTTTGAAACAAAACAAAATAAAAACTGCTTTATCTTCCAAAGCCAGAAGTGTGGAGTTAGCCGCACAGTGGCTGACCCCAGTTTTCAGTATATTCTCTGTTCTAAGGGACATTGACAGGAAATGGTCAGCCTGGAGATACAATGAAAGGAAACTCAGCAGTGAAGGTTTCACTGATAACATGTGATTTGAAGTCAGTGAACGGACCTAACATTCACCAGCTTAGGCCAAAGTGTATAATAATCCAAAGGCGCCATTAAAATCTTGTCATAAAAGCACACAAGGATGGCATTTGACACAGGAGGAAGGACACAACATTTTCTTACTAATAGTTTGGTTGCAATAACTGGTATCAATATTAAGGTATTATTTCACAACATTCTGTTTACCTAACCTATATTTGTGCTAAAGTTTCTTATGTTATACAATAAATGATGGTTAATTTTTAAAGTAATTTCCTTTATAATAGAACTTAGACTAACCAGAATACAACCTTTTCATTCTCATCTCCTACTATTTTTCTCCACCTGTCATTTTCCCCTTTATCTTAGAGAATAGTTGTTCTTAGTAGATGAAATTACCAAAATTTAATGTTTTATTTTCATAATTTTGAATAGAACTCATCCTATATTTTCTTAAATGGAGCATGCCCTCTGAGCAATCATTTAACTTTTTCTAACATCTTGATCCAAGTGATTTCTTTGCACTTTGTACAACTATCAGATGATTTTATTGTTCATGAAGATAGTTTTTTACTCACAGAGCAGGAAACGTGGTCTGAGGCTGTAATGAAATATATTAGAAAGTCCTCAGATGTAATGAACTATATTAGAAAGTCCTCAGAGACTACAGGGAGTATAACACTCTTGTTCCTGCACAAAGCCCCCCACAGCTTAGGTTTGTTGTTCTATCTGCTTTTCGTAGTATTTTTTTTTTTATTGCCTTCCTTGTTACGAGGTTGCCAGGCTAACAAGATGCAGAGGAGTAAGAGTTTGAATTCTCAGACATAAGTGTGCTTGTTCTTGGTTACCTTCCTCAACACTTGTAGTTTATTTCTTTGACCTTAGAAAGTGAATAGGTAAATTTGTTAAATTGTGGGTAAAATAAGAAAAAATAAATGTTGGGTGGAAATTCAAAGACTTTCATTTAGTAAACTTCAGTACTTCGATTTTTAAATTAGATTTTATTACTCAAACATCCTTTGCAGAACTCCAAGTTTTCACTTCTTTTAAATAGGCAGTAAATAAATGTAAAGCTGACTTTAGTTAGGTGAAGTTTTGTATCTGTGATTTATAGTAAACAGCAACACCATCCAATGGAAATATACTGTGCCACATATTTAACTGTAAATTTCCTACTAGACCTAATAAAAAGCAAAAAGAAAAAGATGGAATTAATTTTAATAATATATTTTATATAAGCCAATATATCTAAAATATCATTTCAACATATAAAATTGAGATTTTTTCCACTATTTTATTCATACTAAGTCTCTGAAATCCCATGCATGGTTTGCACATACAGCCTCAACTTCAACTAGGCAACTTTAAACTGTTCAATAGTTACATATAGCTGGTGGTTATCATATTGGACTGCACAGGTACAGAATTTTTTTCCCTTAAACTTTAGGTCTCTGTGTGTCTAATCAATAGCCTTTTGAAAAGCTACAATGGAGTTAAGGAAAGTCATTCTATGTAAAATGGCCTTGTTTACCTAGAATTATGGGGAGAAAAATGTGTTTTGCTCAGTTGGGGCATCAGAATGTACATTTTGCTGGTAAATTATGGCCTCCCAAGTTTATATTTTTCTATTAATAATATCTGAAGTGGCTCTTAAAGTCAGTACTTCATGAAGAAGTCAAAATACTCATGGAGAATGGCTGAACTCACTCTCTAGGGATATTAATTATAATTTACAATGCATATTTATATACAATCAATTTACCCAACAAATCTTAGTCATGCTTCTCCTATTTGAGAGGCTAAGTGTAGAGAGATGAAGGGTTGAGAAATCAGACTTTCTTCCCTCAGGGAGTATCCGTTCTGGTAAGTGAGAAAGAGATATGAATCAAATAATCAGGTAACTAAAGTCAGATAAAATCACAACCATGTGAACTGCTGTAAAGGAGTACACTGTTTTATGAACATAAAAAAGGAGGTTTGACCTGGGGGCAAGGTCAGAGAAAACATCCTTGAGGAAGTGGTGCTTGAGCTGAGATCTGAGGGGTGAGTAACCCTGACCAGCCGAAAGGAGCTGGGAAACATAGCCAGGCAGTTTGATTTCAAGCTCAAGTTTTGTCTCATGAAGAAACTGGTGGTGAGAAACCTTCCCTGTGCCTGAGGGAATAGTTCTCACCCAGACTGAATTCTTGACTTTTCTTCTTCAGGGTCTCTCATGAGCCCAGAACTCTTTTTCTGCAACTTTGTTGCCAAGCTGGGAGATTTTCTTCTGCTCTAGGGATCTTCATACTCTCGTTTCTGCTGAGACATCTAGTACACTTCAGGACTCCTTCAATTATGCATTTTATCTTTTCTTTAAAATGTAACATATGAAATACACATGAACAGGAATTTCCATATAATTAATTCACCAACGAGTGAAAGCTCCTGCAAGATATTAAAAATCATACAACTCTTATAAATCAGTAAAACACAAACAAAAAATCAAAACAAAACCAACTTAAAAAAATAATTCAGTAAATAAAATGGGCAAAGGATGAAAGTAGGCAATTCACATAAGAAGCAACACAAAATCACATGAAGCTCAGCAGTTATCAAACAAATAGCAATAATATCTATTGATTTTGTTTAGCTTTATCCTACTGAGAAAGATGCCAAGGAGCATGGTGTGTCTGCAAGGAAATAGGTATGTATTCTAACATACCACTGGGTAGAAGAGTTGTCTGGTGCCACCTTTCTGGAGGACAATTAGTCAATATGCACTAAAAGACTTAAGAGTATATACCCACTGACCCAGTATTTCCACTATTGGACCTTATTCTGAGGAACTATTCAGACAGGTAGTAAAAACAAATGAATAAGTTTGGGGCTATATTAGTTAAATAAAACATAAAATGGAACCCACCTAAATATCCAACAATAGAGGACTGGTTAAAAATTATAATATGTTAACACAAACAAATATATAGTAAAGTATGACATATATGTGTATTTATTCAGAAGTTATTCATAGTATTCTGATAAGTGAAAAGAAAAACAGAGTATGAAGCAGTATGAACAACATGATTCCGTTTTTTTTTGTAAAAATGTCTGCACACACGGGCAGTATGTGAGTGTACTTACATTGGAAAAAGTCTGGAAAATATAGCAAAGTTTTAACACACAGCAGTGTAATTACATATAATTCTTTTTCATTTATTCATCTAAGTTTTCTGCTTTTAATAACAGTTTCCTCTCATACTTAAAAAATAAACATTCTTTTTAAAATAATACTTTCTCATTTAGAAAATTAAAAAAATATATATAAAAGGAAAAGAAAACAAAAAAACTTATTCATTGTATTACCACCCAAAGACAACTGCATTAATGTTGTGAAGTATTTCCCTTCAATCATTTTTTTTAAACTATAACTTTTTTTAAACACAGTTTCGATCAATTTTATTTGGGCTTCTGAGACGAGTGCTAAACCTTGCCCAAGGGACAAGCTTTTACAGAGGATTTTCTTGTATCAAGTTACAGGGTTTTTCTATAACAGGGTAATAACAGTTTACAATTAGATTGGCTGAATTTAAGCTTTATCCAGATACCCTTGTAAAAGGAGACACCTCCTCTCCCCATTTCTTGGTGTGTTTATTCAGTCAGGTGTGGTTTTTCTAAGCCAGTGATTCTCCTTAGGAATTTTAACTGAATAGGTGAGTGCCTATTAACAATCACACAAGACAGTCCTGCAAATACCTAGAATTAGCATTAAGAAAAAGATTATTAATAGTCTTATTTAAGAAACACAGTGGCTAAGAAGACAGCCTCTGGAGCCAGATTACCTGGGTTCAAATCCTAGCTCTGCACTTTCTAGCTATGTAATCTAGGATTAGTTACTTAACTTTATGTGCCTTAATTTCCTCTTAAGTAAAATTGGAAAAATAAAGGCAACTACCTCATAAGTTGTTGGAAGCATTAAATGTTAAAACAGGCAAATGTATCACAAATATAAATGCTCAATAACTATTAGTTTATATCATTATTCAGAAACCATACCTACCTAGAAATCATGCCAGATGCACAGCGGTTAAAGGGTGCATGGTATGGAAATGTGTATGTGGCTTCAACAGTACAACCGACTGGACAAACGTGTACCCTTCGTGGATCATCACCATTCCTTACAATGACACTTTAAACTAAATGTTGTTTCTACTTTTGGGTTATGTAATTGGGGTTCCTAAGGTTAAGTAACTTCTCAAAGACACACATAGTTAAAAGAGATGGAACACGGTGACTGAGAAGGGTGGTGCTCCCTTGGCTTATGCCTTTCATTTGCTGGGGCAATTTCTGGACTAAGAAAATCTAAAAGGCAGAGATAAAGATGCCATAATTTTTTTCATATTTTCCCAGTTCTTCAATAACAGAATTAATTCAGTACTATTTATGGAGCACCTGCCGTGGGCCAGGCACTGTTGTAAGAACTGAAACTACCTCGTCCTTTAAGAGTTTATTTTCTAGATGGAGAGACAGGCAATAAACAAAGAGTGTGACAATTATTAAGCTCCTGTTTCTCATCTCCAAACCACCGTCCTATACTCAGTTTTGTGATGGTGGGGGTGCACGCGCACCCTTCTGCAGCCAGCCCTGGATACCTGCTGTCTGGCGCGGTAGCAGAGGTGGAACCTGCTCGCTGTGGCTCGTGCAGGCTCCTGCTCAGCTCTGCAGGCCGGGGGCACCCTAAGCCCACCGCGCCCCTCCTCGCTCTCCATTTTCCGGAAGACGGGAGCTCTAGGAGCTGCGAAGTGAGAGGGTGGCCACGGAGATGGGCGGAGCAAACTGACAGGCCCTCCTAGTGGGGCGGAACACGTCTGCTTTGACCCCTGGTTCCCTGTTAGGCTCTGCCAAAAGGGGGCGCCATAGGGAGAGTGGAGGGCTGCATACGAAAAGTGTTCTACTTCAAAAACATCAGCCTCGACAGTCTGAGCTGCCTTTTCAGAGGTCTGGGCTTCAAGTAAAATGGGACTAAGGTACTAAGATTAGTACATCCAATCTTTTCCCTTGGTGTCCCTAGACCCGAGTGTGATACCTGCTTCCAGCAGTGGGTACCCCTGTGATATCTTAGAGTTGTCTTCTTACTATTCTAACACTTTCAGTTTACTAAGTTAAAATGCGATACCTCGGGCTTCCCTGGTGGCGCAGTGGTCGAGAGGCCGCCTGCCGATGCAGGGGACGCTGGTTCGTGCCCCGGTCCGGGAAGATCCCACATGCCGCGGAGCAGCGAGGCCCGTGAGCCATGGCCGCTGAGCCTGCGCGTCCGGAGCCTGTGCTCCGCAACGGGAGAGGCCACAACAGTGAGAGGCCCGCGTACCGCAAAAGAAAAAAAAAAAAAAGCGATACCTCAGTGATTGTACCGTTAGTTACCTAGTTATTATCCCGTGTTGAACAAGTACTAGCTCCAATTTTTCACTTATAATGGATGCTATGAAGATTGTGAATAAAACTTTTTTCTTCTTCAGTATTTAGGATTATTTCTTTAAGATAGATTTACAAAAATGGAATTACTGTGTTAAAGAATACAGCTGTTTTAATACTCTGTGTATACTTATACACACTCACATATGGCTAAAAATACATATATGTGTATGCATATGTATCTTTACAAAAGATTTTGCCAATTATTCCTCAAGTAATGAAAGGGAATGTTGATATCTTTTTCTTAACCAGTCTTTGGTAAAATTATGTGTATATATATAAATTCTATCTTGTTTTTAATTTATTTGCACTGTATTACTAGCATAGTCTAGAATATTTTCATGTTTATTACCTAAATTTTGAGACTGAGTTAATGTTATTTTCAATAATTCATTGTTCTTCTATATGATTCATGTCCATAGTCTAATGGAATTTATATTTTAAGTCATGCCCATGATAGGAATGAGTAAGACTCTAGGAAATGATTTTATTCTTTCTGGCTTTCAGAATTCCAGAAAAAATAGGCATAATTTAAATATAGTTCCTTAATAGTCCCAAGATACATTCAGGAAGTGATCTCTAGAGAGGAATAGTATAGATTTTTAATAGTTTATGAATGAGCTACAAATTATAGCTATTTACTTTCTTTTAAAAATAGTTAATTTAAGATTTTCATTGGATAACAAACAGTACTGCAAACTCCTTAATAGAGAAAATTGCATTTAACCAAACTCTACTCTTCACTAGGCTACTTAGTAAATCACCATGCACTCAATGACTACTAATAATTTCATATTTTCTATTTCTTCTTCATTTTTTTTTACTGCCATTATATATTCTTTTGAACCAGGGTAGATAATTTTCCATTTTCAACTATCACCTTCACTTACTAAACTCAACTTGTTTCCTCTGCTTACTTTTTGATCAAAGGATTAAATTAAGGACACTTTTTAATCCATTAGTGTAGCATTTTTTACATGTGGAGTGAGGGTTTTGGAGGATTGAATAGATACTGTCCTTAAAAGTAGGAATATCATATGTTCTTTTATGGATGAGTGACAAAAACAGCAAATATGTGCTGCAATCCATTCTCCCTTTCTTTTTAGTAACAAATCTTTAGTTTTATGCCTGCAATGACAAGCTGGCCAACCGTCCACCTTTCCCATGCCCTCTGGCAACTAGGATGACTGGTGAGATATAAGTGGAAGTTATTGGGTGGGATTTCTGGAAAGACCTTTTGGCCTTTCTTTCTCTTTCTCCTGTAGCGTAACAGAAACAGTGATATGATGGTTGGAGCTCCAGAAACCACCCTGTGCCCATGAAAATAGAAAACATGTGCTGAGTACAGCAAAGCAGAAAGAAGAACATAGTTCCCTGATATATAGTGTAGATAGATAGATGACAGATAGTTAGATAGATATACCATAATTCCCTTAACCATGTTAAGTTTTCTAGCTTCAGATTCCTTTAACATGAGACAGAGCTAAATGTCTCTTGGTTAACTATTGTCACTAGTAGGCAAATAAAATTATTAAACACATCTCTTCAATGATGAAATAGTGATATCACATGTGAACAGATAAATTAGATTTATTTTTATTTCTCCTTCTACTTTAATTGGTTTACGGTAATAAATTTGATTATATTTATTTTGTTATACAGGTATCTTACTGTGTATTTAAAAATTACTCTTAGCTATTCTAAGCTTTTTAGATCTTTAGATTTTACCTTAACAGCTTTGGATAACATCTGCAAACCAATCATCAAACATTTGTGAAATGGGGACAAGAGGAATACCTACTTTGTAAGATAATATATATCTAAGCACTCAATAAACTTTAAAGGAATATATAAATATCGACTGCTATCCAACCAGGTAGATCCTGTGAAGCCAAGGTTAAATAATGAGAATAAAAAATAATTACATTAAAGATAAATCAATGAAAGTAATCCTGAGATCAAAAGTAAGTATATTCTTAGATGTTTTGGCAGCACAGAATTTCATACAAATTCCCTTCTGGTAATTTTTTACAATCCTACCATTAGCTAGGGAGGATTTATTTTTTTCATTGGAGGTATCATTATTCTGTAAAGATTAGACAACCAGTACTGGCTCATTTTAAGAATAGTCTGTGTGAAAATACAGCTTATGCAGTCTCATAGGGCTGCATGCTGTGCTGTGAAAACAGCAGGGAACTTTTATAAAAAGTAACTTCACTCACAATTTTCAATATTTAAAAAAAAAAAAAGGTTCTGTTTCACTGACGTCGACCTGTACTCCAGCTGTTTGTGCATATTTTTGTGTGACTCTGCACTTTCCTTGGAGATTAAGAAGGTCTCATAAAGAAATCACTCTTTCCAAAACAGGCAATTTGCTTTTTAAGATGTTGCATAGAATGTTCTCCAAAGGAAGCGAGGGAGAAGCCTGAGCTCACGGGAAAGACAGCTCTGCAGTCAAGTCATAGGACCGAGATCTGCAGGGGGCAAGCCAAAGGTAGGAATGAACATGCATGCATTTATATTCAGACATATTAATTGAAGCAGAACAGCAATTTGTATTTGGTAAAAAAAAAAAAATAAGCCAACATTGTTTTTAGAATTATCAAAATCTTTCTTTTCAACTTAGCTTAAACCGTTAAATACACACTCACTCACTCACAAGAGCTAACAGCCTAGTTCATTGCACAGAACACCAAATTTTACATGACTGATAAACCTGGGCATTTGTTCTATGAATTAAATCTAAAAACACGTATTAGGTTTAATAAGTTCCATTGATGTGTTATAGAGTTGCTAAGTTTACTTCTTTCTGTGTCCAATTTTTCAATTAATTATACCACCCAATTTCAGTACCTACCCAGTAAAAAGACTTCTGTGGAATAGGAAGTGAATAAAACTTAACTTCCAGGCCTTTGCAGTCCACTAAGAGAAGACACACACATCTGATGACCAGAGTGGCATAAGCAAAGCTCAAAGGATACAGTAATTCAGATAAACAACTAGGTGGTGATGCTGAACTGTTGCCCAGTTCCTCATTGCATCTTATCACCCATCAGACTAGCTCAACCTGTTCATTTCTAAGTGTGCAACTTTTAGAGAGAGCACAAAAATAGTTTGGACAATACAAAAGGGGACATGTTACTCTATTTTAGAAACAAGAGAAGAGCTGATAGACCTTTTGTTAAATGATTATCCCCGTTAAGCCTTTAAACAACTATGCCAAATGCAAAATACACATTCATACTTTGTGATTTAGAGGACTTTTGTTTTTTACATGGTTGCTTATCTTAAGTAAGATTTTTCTTATGTTTCATTCCCAAAGAATTTTGCAAAAGAACGCATATTCAATTTATTATAAACCTCTTTGAAATAAAAATCTAAAGGTTCACGGGCAACATTTCAAGACCATAATTTTTGTGTTACATAAGGTATACATATTACTATACTTGTCAATTTAACAGAGACCAGATTAAGACCAGATTAAGAACTGTCCACTTAGTTTCTGTGGTGTGAAAAGCCAAGTTAGGTAATGAGACACTTTGCAAAGATTTATAAGTAAGGTTATTAAAACCACATATCAAATAAAAAATTGTTGATAAAGCTGCCATGTGTAGAAATTTTCATTATCTAAATGAATAAAAGCATTCTGAATGACAAGAATTTGCCTAAGTAAATCAATTTTAGATATAAGGATTGGATTGGAGAATGAGGGATGTAATTCTATACGATACAGGACTCATCCTCCAGCTGCTTGTAATATAGCCTAATGTATCACTAATTTAAAAAAATTACTATAGCAGCAGTGCTGAAAATGAACCAACAGAGGTTAAGAATGGATGAAGAGGTAGCAGTTAAAATATTGGATGTTTCTTAGAGTTGGCTAGGACAATTTTAGTGGATAATCATTCATTCAAAAAATACTTGTTAAATATTAAATATATGCCAGACATTGTTCTTGCACTGAGGATCCAGCCATGAGCAAAACAAACAAAAGTCATCATCCCATGGAACTAAAATTCCACTGGAGAAGATTTACAATAAGGTAAATATGGAAAATATCTAGTATTTTACATAGTGATAAGTGGGTAGGGAAAAAAGAAATTTGGGGAGATAAATCTGAATGCCATTATGAGTTAAATTTTAGGTGGAAAGTCCAGGGAATGACCTCCCTGAGAAAGTAACTTTTGGTGGATAGAAGTGAGGGAGCTAACCATGAAGACCTATCTTGAGGAGAGCATTACATGCAGAATGAGCTGCAAATGTGAGGCTGTGAGACAAGAACATGCCTAAGCAGCGAGTCTGTTGTATGGCAGAAGGAACAGGGGGAGAAGAGTAGGAAATGAAACAGGGAGGTAGCAAGGAACTAGGTTATGCAGAACCTGGAGATCATTGTAGGACTTCAGAGTTTACTCCAGATGAATGGGAAGACTGTGTCAGCTATTTACCTATTTTCTTTTGGTTCTAAAGGCCCCCTAAAATACTTGCCTGTATATGATGCTGGGGCAGGGAGTCTGTAAATTACATTTCCCAGTTAGTCAAGTGGCTTCCTGCTCAGTTTTACCAATAGAAGGCAATAGAAAGAGACTGGAGAGCAAGGGGAGGAGAGAAGAGACACACCCCTCTGTTTTCTCTGTTTCTCTTTGAAGCTGATGGCTTCAACCTTCACCTTCTTTGAGCACTTCCAGGACCAGTCTTGTGGCACCGCCTCTTAGGTTCCAGAAGTAGCCTTTTGCAACCTTCTTCTCTGAGGTCTGAGGACGAATGATGGGCTCCTCTTTTAACCTTTTAGGTCCTGGTAGTTTTCTCACCTACCCCCAGTAGTTAGGGCTAGGGCTGGGAGCTCCCTCCTGAGTTATTAGTATCTGGGTTACTACAATGTTTCGTTTTTGTTCCTTCACCTTCAAAGACTCATGTTACCAATTCTCTATTTAAATATCCTCTATTCAAAATGCCTAATGTGGTTTCTGTTTTCTTGATGGTTACAGTGCCAGGGACCAAGAGTGATCCCAGGAAACATTCAAAGACAGGATTATGGAATTATTTTAAATGTATCCTTGACCTCGAATCTAATTAATGCTAAGTTACTTGTCGGTAGAAACTGGGATACTGATATTGCCATGGCATGCAGTATTTAACTAAATTACCACCTGCAGTTGCTTGGGATAAAGTGCTTATTGAAATCAATAACTTAGGGGACCAAGTGGCTGCTGCAGTTGACTGATATGGTGCTAATAATAACTCTGAAGACTATGAGGGAGAATGGCTATTTCTGACTGCACTGGAGACCATACAAAAGGAAGGTGATGTACTCGGGGGTTTAATAATCTCAAAGCTTCTCTTGTAACACTAAAAGAATCTCTCATTTTCGTATGAATGTATTTATTTTAGTTTGTATATAGCAAGGCAGATATGGCTGAAAATTAAACTCAACATTTAAATATTGAGATTAGGGCTTCCCTGGTGGCGCAGTGGTTGAGAGTCCGCCTGCCGATGCAGGGGACACGGGTTCGTGCCCCGGTCCGGGAAGATCCCACATGCTGCGGAGCGGCTAGGCTGGTGAGCCATGGCCGCTGAGCCTGCACGTCCGGAGCCTGTGCTCCGCAACGGGAGAGGCCACAACAGTGAGAGGCCTGCTTACCACAAAAAAAAAAATTGGGGTTAGTTATAGAATTACAATAGAAGGTGCATTCACAGGTGTTCCAAGTGTCCTAAGTGAAAATTAGGACATTGATTCGAAAGGAGGGTAGGATATCTGGGTGGATACAAATAAAGCTGAAAAAATCAGGAATCTACTCTGAGCCTTCCTTTCAATGAGTTGCTCCTCAAGAGTTCCCACTCCTATTGTATCTAGCCCTATAGGTAGAAAAATCTGAGTGCATTCCCTAGACAAGTGGAAAATCCAGCCCAGGAAAAATAGGTTATACTCCAAAAGAATTACAATGTATTCCTAAATTATATTGGCATGAACCAGGAATGTTAAGTGGGAATACATTATAAAGATGTTTGACCAAGGAGGATGAAATGTGACATTTGATTAGGACAAAGTAATTAACATATGTATTCTTATTCCAGGTTTAATGTGGTAGGTTGAGCATATGAAAGTTGTTCTAACAGTTTTCTTGGTTTATTGGATTCAATGGTGGCCCTCTTTCAATGAGATTGGATGAGAATTTCCTAATCTAATCTAAAGAAAAGACTTAGGGATATAGAGGTGTAAGAGTGGACTTGTGAAACTTGCACATGCACCACCCCCACTACATCTCTTTAGAGGGCCCAGAGGACATTCCCTTCACTAAGGCATGCACCAGTATCTTTGTAAAACTCTATGGTAGCTATCCTCTGAAGTCTAAAGATGCTGTCATTGAAAGAGGATCCTTAATTTCAATAGATATGATGGAATCACAGAGTAGAAGAAGTTAAGTAGTGACACTAACCTCAAGAACCAAGATTTGTACAATTACTGTAATGAATAGCAAGGAAGGTTGGTAATTAGAATTTATTGCCTTGCACAGATCTTAAGCTAGGGTTACTTGATTCTTAGGATTGAAATATCCTAGGAGTGAAATATGTGGGCAGATTTCTAAAGTGTTACTTAGTCAGTATAATAGGAAAACGCTAAGTCTGATGGGCAAAAATCTAACTTGAGTATTGTTTCTCACCCAATTCCCAAACCTAAGCCAATTCAGTGGCCTGGAGTTCTTTGATTAAAAAGGAGGCTGGATATCTTTGAGAAAGGACTTTGCAATATTGCCACAATTATGTACTGTAAAACTTTTCTAAGCCTTCATGAAACATGTTTGCACACATTTAATTGATGACTGTGTACTAGACTTAGGTTGATGCTAATGCTAGGAACTCAAGAATCATTTTGGGCCACTGGTAAAAATAGTTACCTATGCAGTTAAATAAGAAAATCCATCTCACAGTGGGCCAATTGAGGGGAAATTTGTAGTGGAAAAAGGAGAGCTGTGTATGTTTTCTTTTGTACTTATGTTGTATATTGCAAATAGCAATTCTTGTAGCTCCTACCTTCAAGAGGTAGAATCTATTTTTCCACGTCTTGAAATGGGCTGCCCTTGTGATTTGCTTTGGCCAGTAGAATATGGCAGAAGTGATATTGAGTGAATTCTAAGCCTAGGTCTCAAGAAACTTTGTATCCTCTGCTCTCTCTTTTGGAACCCTGCAACTGCTACATAAAAGAGCCTGTCATTGCCTTCTGGAAAATGAAAAACCACATGGAACAGAGACAAAGTATTATAGCCAAGGCCTCAGACATATAAGAGAGTCCAAAGACCAACACAGCCATCCCAGCAGCTGACCACAGGCAGATGAGTAGATTCATCTGAGCCCAGAGGAATCACTAACTTACTTCATCCCTTATTTTATCCGTATTACTTTGTGTAACAATTTTAGTGAAATTGTGACTGAAAACGAAAATTTAACATCCCCTAGAGATGGGATATGGTAAATGTTAGGACTTTGAGTCTCTTCTTTATGGGGAAAAGTGTGAGAGGGATTTCATTTGGATAAGAAAGAGTCAGACCCTGATGGGTAGAAGCATAAAGTTGTTATTATTATTCCATGTAAGTAAAAATATGTGTAGAGGAATTTTATGAGTGCTGAGTAGCCAAAGCTGATGGCTTTATGACGGTGAGACTGAGGCTTGGAGTTGGCAAATTACATTTCCAGTTATATTTACCTGTCTTTGTCAGCACTGCTCAGAAGCAGCAGTTGGGTCCAACCTCCAGTGTTTTATGACATTTCCAGCATAGCTCTGGGACACAATCTCAGGCTCCTCCCTCAGAAGTAGGAGAACCAGCCCTGCAGAGTGCTTCTTCTAAGCTCCCAGGTTCTGGTAAATTACCTTTTCTCCTTTGCTCCCTGGCCCCATGATGGCAGTTCATGCCCACAGTTATCAATTTCTGTGTTAGCCCTTTGCTCTTTAAGTCATCCAGCACCCATGTAAGAGTCCCCTCAGTTTGAAATATCCAGTGATGTTTCTATTTTCTTGACCATACCCTGAAAATACAAAGCCATTGGAGGGTTTTGAGATCTGGAATAATTTGCCTTGCATTTTAATAGGATCACCTGGCTCCTGAAAGGAGAGACCAGTTAGTCAGTAGAAATAGATAAAGAGAGCTTGGAGCTGAGAGTGAAGTAATGTTAAATTCTGCATATATTTTGAAGGTATTGGTGATGAGATTTGTTGATAGACCAGGTGTAAGTTTTGAGGAAAGATGAAAAGTTTGAATTTTTATCTATGAGGGTAGGATACTGAATAGGGTAGAGAAATTTAGTGTTAACGTTAGATGACAATTAAGATTAGCGATCCTGAAATTAAAAGTGAAATCAATTAGCACAGCTGTGTGTTTTCTACAGACATGATTCTATAGTGGTTCTATTTGTTAAGGTAATGCTAGCTACTGTGACAGATTAACCATGAAATCTTAATGCCTAACAGAAATTTACATATCTGTAACATAAAGTCTAGGTGGTAGTGGGACATGGCAGTAGAGGTGGAATCCGAGGTCGTGAAACTGCATCTTTCAGTGCTCCCGGTGGAGAGAAGCTCAACACAGGGTTTCCAAGGTTATCCTGGACCTTGATACCCAGCTGGAAAATTGGAGAAGAGAGAAAATGGAGGAGCTCAAAAATTTTATATATGCCATGCCTAGAAATGGTATGCATCACTTCTACTCACATTTATTGGTTAAAATTCAATGCCATAGCTACACCTTAAGTCAACAGAGGCTGGGAAATACTGTCTAGCTTTGTACCCGGTGGGGGGGAAGGAAAATAGGTTTGGTGTACTGTTAGCCAGTCTCTGTGAAAGGGAGAGACCTGGTCTGTCAAAGCAAGCAGAGACTAGGCAAAGAGTTTAACTAAGGTTGTCATTTTGCAACAGTACCATAAAAGTGAGGGAAAAGCAAACGGGTTCAGAACATATGTGAAGAATGACTATGACTGACCATGAGTTTAAACCGAATAAGGAGAAAGGGCACAAAAGGAGAGCAAAGCTGTGAGGGTTGATATGCTGAGATGCCAGAGTGGTGAAAGGATTGTTAGAGTTGCCATTCTAGTGATTATTAGCTGGCAAGATAGGAAGTGCTGGTTGGAGAATATGATGTTTGCAATGGAAAATTTGGATGAATTTCATTGCTGCCATTTACAAAGACAAGAGCAGGATCCTGAAAGTTATTATCTGAGATAGGGGGCAAGAAAGATCATTGGGAGACAGTCAAGGAATTTAGAGTCACCATATTGACAGGTGATCTACACAGATATTGAAATGTTGAAGAGAATAATAGTTAGTCACGTGCTCAAATCTTCAAGGAATGAGGAAGTGTGAAAATAAGAGTAGTGGATGACTTAGAAAGCTATTTAGAGGGTAAAAAGATAACACTTGATGATTGGCTATTAGCAGTAGAGATGATGGACGTGTCAAGATTCAACCCCAGGTTTCTCACTTGTGCAAGTGAGTGAAAACTTTAGACATTTATATTGGAGGAACACTCTAGTATAAATGTCTTTAGGAGATAAATTATGAGTTTGGTTATGGGTATATAGAGTTTGAAATTTTTCTCTCTCAGATATCCAAATGGAGATTTTGAGGAGATCATTTGAAATTTAAAGTTCTAGGTCTCAGATGAAAAAACAGATATGAGATATATATTTGAAAGTCATTAGAAAATAAACAGTATTTAAAATCATGTATTGATAATATCATCTGGAGAACTATTAGGAAACAGAACTGAGCCTAGGTATAGAAAAATTGAGGCACAAAGAGAACACTTTTATTTGCTCAACGTACCATATTAATTCAGGAATAAGTACACTTATGTTGATTAATTTGGCCTAATCCAATATTTCATCCTCTTTGGTCTAAAACTGTTACAATATATTCTCACATATATCTCCTAGGTTTATGCCAATATAACTTAGAAAAATATTGTAATCTTTTGGAGTGTAACCTATTTCTTCCTAGGTTGGATTTTTCACTTGTCCCTAGTGGAATATATTTAGATCTTTCTAGTTATAGGTCTAGACAAAATAAGGGTGGAAGGGATAAGTCATGAGGAGAATCAGCACCCCATTGAAAGAAAGCTTAAAGTAGATCCAAGATTTTCATCTTTATTCATGTCTTCCCAAATATCCTCACTCTTCCTAACCAATGCCCTAATTTTGACTTAAGGATACTTGGGTAGTCTGTGAATACACCTTAAATTTTTATTCTACAACTAACCCAGATATTTAAATGTTGAGTTTAACTTTCAACCATTTCTGCCCTGTCATAAACAGATAAAAATAAATACATATATACAAAAGTATGAGTTTTTTAGGACCACAGAGATTGAATTGAAATTGTTAAATCCTTGATCATGTTATTTTCCTTTCCTCCAGGACAGACATAAATGCCCTTCTACCAAAATCAAGAGAGTGTGAAGTTTAGGAGCCCAAAAAAAGTTATTGAAGAAGGAAGGAGTAGTCAATAGAATTAATGGTAACATTTATTGAGAGCTTACTAGGTGTCAGGCTATGCTCTAAGAAGTTTACATTAATTGACTTTATTCTTACAACATTTCTATGAAGTAAATACTATTTTTATCTCTATTTTACAAAGAAGGAAATTGAAGCATAGAGATATTTTTAATTAATTGCTTTAAGTCCCAGCTAGTAATTGGCAGACTCAGGAATCTATCTCAGGCTGTCTGACTCCAGAGCCCACAGTTTTAACAACTACTTTATATTAACTTCTAACCAAAACTGGTCAGCATCACTCACAGAAAAGTATCCCATGGAACAAGAAATTGGTTTTTGGCTTAGTGGCATGGAGGTTATTGTTGACGGTAGTGAGAACTGTTTTGGTGGAACAGTAGAACAAGAGGCTTATCAGAGTATGTTGAGGAGAAAGCGGTGGCCAGAGGTAAGAAAAGGATACAGGGAGGGTTCTCAACTTGTTCAAGAAATTTAACTGTCAAGTTCAGGAGAAGAAGAGAGATAAGATGATAGAAGTAAAACTGGGGTCCAGGAAAGTTTTATTTTTGTTTATATTTTTTGTTTTGTTTTTAAGATAAAAACACTTTAAATGCTTATGAGGAAGACTTGTTTGAGAAAGAAGGAAGTTGATTACATAGGAGAGTAATGGGATAATAGGCAGCATACTTTCTAGAAGGTAAGAGGGGATTGAATCTAGGGCACTGGTAGAAAATTGACCTGAAACAGGGTGAGGAGTAATGTTGCTTATATTTGAACAGGAGGGAAGGATAATAGGGTGGCTGCAAATGCAATTAGGTTTATAGGTTGAGTGTCTGGGAATTAAGGGTGTACTCATGTGATAACTTCTATTTTTCTCCTTTAGGAAGTAAATTCACCTGGGCCTGAAAATTGATGAGTCTGGTGTGGTATAAATAGATGTTGAGAAAAGTATAAAATATGTGAATAACTGAGGCCAGTGAGAGATTTGTTAATTATCTAGATGAGGTCAGTGATGATAAATTTATAGTGTTATTTTGTTCTGTTTGTTATTTTTTCCAGTATTGTTCATTGCCCAAGACACAGAAAATGGATTCTTTCAGAATTTAGTTTTGCTAAATGAATGCAATGAAAAAAAGAAAAAAAAAAACCAGAAGAAGTTGGAGTTTACAAGGGAAAGAAAGAATAATTGAAATAATGGACCATGGAATCTATGTTGAACAGGAAGGCAGAAAGAAGGATTATGATTATGGTTATGCTTATGGTCATGGTTATGATTAGGTTAGTATTAGGATTAGAATAAGGGTATAGAGTGTGGAAGGGACAAAAAATTTTAAATCCTGAAAAGGTTGCAGAGTAGTCATCATAAGATTAGCTGAAAAAGTAAACTTGTTATGGACACATGATGATTTGAATTTTATTAGCTTCAGATTATGTCCATGTCCAGATTATGGCCTTAAGAATGTGTATCAGGGCTTCCCTGGTGGCGCAGTGGTTAAGAGTCCGCCTGCCGATGCAGGGGACACGGGTTCGTGCCCCGGTCCGGGAAGATCCCACATGCCGCGGAGTGGCTGGGCCCATGAGCCATGGCCGCTGAGCCTGCGCGTCCGGAGCCTGTGCTCCACAACGGGAGAGGCCACAGCAGTGAGAAGCCCGCGTACCGCAAAAAAAAAAAAAAAAAAAAAAAAAAAAAGTATGTGTATCAG
Organism: Hyperoodon ampullatus; assembly: GCF_949752795.1. Taxonomy (NCBI): domain Eukaryota; kingdom Metazoa; phylum Chordata; class Mammalia; order Artiodactyla; family Ziphiidae; genus Hyperoodon; species Hyperoodon ampullatus. Next base: position 34,895,960 of record NC_136914.1, read on the forward strand.
AGTGAAGTAGAGGAAAACATTGGAAACAAGTTCTTAGAGTCCTGAATAGGACTAGAAAATCATGGACCTGGAAATCTTACAGGATAATATCAGGAATCCGGAATAAAGAGGAAGCCTATCTGTGACTCAGGTGTCAAGGAGTTCAGTGAATGAGGTGAAGTTAGTGAGTGGTTGGTAGGTGCCACCCGTAAGGGATGGGAGTGAGTGACAGGACTGAGCATCAAGCTTCCTAACAGTGGGTGTGCTCACTGGACAGTGGGAAAGAAATATGCAAAATCTGCTAATCTTACTGCTCATGCTTAATATGTGGAGGTGACAGAAAAAATAAAAGCCACTTCCTGAGGCCTGCAGGTGAAACTAGGCTCTCAAGAACGTCAGAGTCCAGTGAGGCAGAGGTAGGGGAAATGTTCTGAATAGAAGTCAATGGTATAGAGGAATTTTTGTTATGGAATAGATCTTTTAGGGGTCACCGTTGCATGAGTGGGGAGAAAGGTGAAGGAAGAGGGGCTGGGAGGAGTTTTCTCAGGAAGGTAAACAGCATAATGCAGTAGAAAGTAGATTTTTTTTTTACAGTAACTTTACTTTTTTTAAAGAGGTCACTAGACTTTAGATATTGGCTGAATTAAACAGGAAGTAAAAGCCTGGGAATTCAGGAATTTAGCCCTGACATTGTCTTTGAAGGAAGTAGAATTGAGGGACTGATCGATAGTTTTTGGCTCACCCAACTTGAGGAAATGTTGGTTTTGCCACAGAAGGTTCAGAGCAGAAAACAGGGCTTTGAGTGGTCTAATAGCCCCATTTCCACTGGCCAGCATGTTTATTAATTGTCTAAATGTTTATTACTTTGGCATGTTTTGCATGTATCATTCTGTGTTCCATTTGTTTGTTTACAAATCTTTACTAAACTCTGTGTTCCCAAAGGGCAAAAACTGAATCTTGTCTTTTTATCCTTAGCAGTTGTCTCAATGCTTGTTCAATAAATATTTGATCAGTAACTTTAAACACATTATTCTAGTTCACATTCATCATACTGTCTACTACTCAATATAGTTTATCAATGCTGTGCTAGTTCCTAATTACTTCCAAAAATTTTTAAAGTCTAGATATAGAGGTTGGGTACAAACAAGAGGAAGAATGTGGAAACAATAGTTTGTGTATGAATCAGTGATAAGAGAGAGGAAACCAATTAGCATTCTTTTCATTATCAGTTGTTTTCGATTGTGGTATGATGACCTGGATAGGATTTCCCAGAAGAACTAAGTAGTGAAAAATAAATAAATAAAAGAGGAATAAGTCAATTGCTTAACTGCATTTGATACTTAAGTAATCAATTTGAAATAATTATTTCAATAATAAATGGCTTAATGGACTCTAGTTGATTGTTGGTAGTTGACTTTTTACAATAAAATACCCTTCCTCATTTGCATTGTCAGATTATATAGCCAAACTTTCTTAAAAAGAGTTAAATTTTATTCACTGTGTCAAAATCCAATCAGAGCCTTAATTTTTAATGATCTCCAGTTGCAATTTACATCTTTCCTACTGAGAAAATTTTCTCCTGTTCTCCTAGAATTCTGAAACTTTTTACACTAGTTGAATTGTAATTCCTGACCACAGGCTTTGTACTGGATATTGTAAAATAGTAGAGAGTGTGTGCTCATCAAACATTATCAAATATAGCTTTTGCCAAATTCCAGTGGTGAAAATATATAATAGTCTTGTAGGGAGAAGCAGAATAACATTTTCACAAGGTGAGGTTTTAAGCTGATCTCTAATACAGCTGCACTTCCCTTTTCAATCAATCATAGATTTCTCTGTCAAGGTTTTAATAAAAAAGTAGTAAAGTTATTATTTTAATTACAACTTATCAAGTGCCTACTCCATGTTGGATGATTGACAGTATCTCATGTTATCCTAAAAACAATCCTGAAAAGTTTTATTTACAGCTCTCAGATTATAGATTATAAAACTTAGGTTTGGAAAAACTAAATTATCTTGTCACAAGGTTTTAAAGAAAGTACCTGGAGTTTAAGAACAGGTTTACTAACTACCCTCCCCATGCTCTTTGTATTATATCATATTACCTCTGTACCATACCATATTTGCCAGTGTTTCCTTAGTAACAAAGTCAAATGTGTACACACACACACACACACACACACACACACACACACAACAATAAGCACTGGCCAGGACATAGAAGAAATCAGGCCCAGTTGAATGAGAACTAAGCAATGATTCTAATGAAAAAATTAATATTTTATCTCTTCAGTTTCATGTTGAGCTTTTTGTTTGTTCATTTTAGTGGGGAAAACTATTTTCTGCAGAAAGATTCTTCATTTATTTGCAGTTTTGTGATATAGGTACAAATTTAAAGATGAAAATTAATAGCAGAAGGATATTACATTTAAGGAAAAAATGTTACTTCATCCTCATAGTAGGTCCACTAAAAACAGAAACTTTATCATTGGCTTGGGATTATATTTCCCCACTCAAAGAACAGGGCCACAAATTTAGTGTCGGCCAAGATTCCTATACATGACAAAAGTACCAATTCATTACAACCACTTATATAACCTGGAAATACAGCAAGCATGTTCTTTATTGAGCCATTTTAATAATTATTCATAAACTGAACTACAGATCCACAGTACCTTATTTGCAATTCCAAAATCCAAACATCTTTAGAAACTGAATGTTTGGGGTGAGTGTCATACTAAAACTGATTTAGCTTAAAAGCAAACCTGAACTGACATGATGCTGTGGTATAGTCTTTAACTTACTTTGTATGAATTTTCATATTTCACTACAGAAATGTTAATATTTTAATTAAGGGATGATGCAGCTGCTGTGTAATCCATGGTATATGCTTCACATTCCTATCCTAAAATTCAAACACTTCTGAATACCAGACACATTTGCTTGAGGAGTTTTAGAAAATGAACGTTAAAACTGTATATTTCCCTTTGATGTTCAGCTCTGTTGCAATTATACCAAAGCTACCCTAAGTTTACATAATAAATTTTCACTAATTCAGTATATTTAAAATTAATTTGAAATAATGGGACATATTTCATAATTAATTTATTTACATATAAATAATTAGACTTCCAAGGAGAGGGCATCCACCCTTTGTGGAGGAAAAATTTACACTGTGAAGTCATAAGAGTGCAATAATTAGGATGAAGGGCATTCCCATGACAGCAAAAAGTTTCTTCAGACCCTTTTGCAGTTAATTCCCTTTCCACTTCAGAATGACAACCATTTCTGCCACAATAGAATGGAATTATACAATATGTTTTCCTTTCTGTCTGGCTTCTTTCACTCAGGTTCATGATTTGGGGATTCACCCATCGTCTTGCATGTATTAGTAGTTTTTTAAATTGTTGAATAGTATGCATTTATATGAATATTTCACAGTTTATATATTTATCTGTTTAGGGGCATTTGGGTTGTTTTCACACTGGGGCTATGATAAGTAAATTTGCTGTAAACATTGGTGTACAAATCTTTTTGTGGACGTATATCTTCATCTTTTTTTGAAAAAATATCTAGAAGTGACATAAATGAGTCCATGCAAAAAGTGTATATTTAAATATAATAAATCACCAAACTGTTTTCTAAAGTAGTTCACCATTTTATACCCCCAATAATAGTATATGAAAGTTTCAATGACTACACATGCTCAACACGGATGGTACTGTCAAGGTTTGGTTTTGTTTGTTATTTAAATAATTTTAGCTTGTCTAGTGTGTATGTAGTAATGTCTTATGGTGCTTTTCATTTGCATTTTCCTGATGATGAATGAAGCTTGACATTTGTCTCTGAGCTTATTAGCTATTTGCATGTTCTTTTTGTGAGGTGTTTGTTTAAATAACCCTCCACCCTCTTTTGGGGCCATCTTCTTGTTGAATTGTGAGAGTTCTTACTATATTCTGGATTCAAGTCTTTTATCAGATATATGTGTTGTGAATATTTCTTTCAGCCTGTAGCTTGACTTTTCTTTTTCTTAGTAGTGTCTTTTGCAGAGCAGATGTTTTTATTTTTAATTAAGTCCAATTAAAAGTTTTTTGTATGGCTCTTGGTTTTTTTTTTTGTTGTTGTTGTTCTAATAAATCTTTGCTTACCTAATGATGCAAAGATTTTCTTTGATTATAACCATTCAAAAATAAAACTAGGGCCTCCCTGGTGGCTCAGTGGTTGAGAGTCCGCCTGCCGATGCAGGGGATACGGGTTCGTGCCCCGGTCCGGGAGGATCCCATATGCTGCAGAGCTGGGCCCGTGAGCCATGGCCACTGAGCCTGCGCATCCGGAGCCTGTGCTCCGCAACGGGAGAGGCCACAACAGTGAGAGGCCCGCGTACCGCAAAAAAAATAAATAAATAAATAAAATAAAACTAACTCTCCTTTTGCTTCTTTATTGAGTGAGAAGTTTGGCCAGATAAATATTAAACTTCTAAACTAGTATTTTTAAAATTAGTTTCTGAGATTTTCTATGACAAAACCTGTACTACATATTTTTCTAAATAATATGGGTGAATCAGAGGTTGATATTTCCAGTTCTCAGTGAACATATAGTAAATTAGTAGAAATAAAAGAAGTATAGTTCAAGGGCAAATATGCTAAGTGCTTCAAAACATATAAGCATATCTCTAAAGATGTTCTAGGCACCAAGAAGATCACTCCTGACTAAACAAGAGAAGCTTTAAGAAAAAGGCACCACTCAACCTAGGTTGTAGATCATGGCAAATTTTGATAGACAGGGGTGAAGAGAGGGCATCCAACATAGCATGGCATAAACAGGAGCACAGAGGCAACTTTTTAAAAATAAGCATGTTCAGGCAATAGTGGGTCATGTAGTTTAGGTGAAGATTAGTTCCATTTTAGGCGAATAGTGAGACATAAGGCTGGAAAACAAATTTGGAGGATGGGTGGAGGGAGGGTTCATACTGTGTTTACTGCTGCTTACCTGACTAAGTGGATCTAGATTGTTTCTGAAGGGACACCCATTGATAATTTCAAGTAGAGAAAGGGTATAGTTCAAAGAGGTACTCTAGAGGGTTTTCATGCCGTCTTGATGAGAATGGTTCAAGACGTAAAGATATAGGAGAGAGACACCAATTAGGAGTCAGCTGGAAGGGACTGAACTCCACTGCCTGGTATTGTGTTTCATCTTTTACTTTTTTCCATGCATTCATGTTCTGTCTCTCCATCATGATTGTGGGGTTTTTTTTAAATGGTGGGCTATGACATTTCTCTTTTCATATTTTCCAGACTCTAGAGTAAACTACCCAGCAATGTTGATTGATACATATGCAGTCCAAAGAGAGTGTAGAAAGATGGCAGAGAGAGAATAGAAATAGCAAATTCCAGGGAGATGTCAGTCCCAGTGTCATCATTAGAATTGCCTTATAGGACATATATCATGTTGTGTCAGAATCTCACTTGTTTAGAGGTCAGTTTTAGTTTTGGCCATGTGAACATAGGTAAGTCACAGTTGCTCTAAACTCTCTCAAATTCACTTTCACTATCTATAAAATGAAAGGTTTATGTGAAATGTTTCTAAGTTGACTTTTACTTCTGAACCTCTAAATACAAAACCAGCATGTTATTTCCTTCTTAGATGTCATTTAATGTGAGGTTATTTACAGAGGGGTCTTAAAAGTGGTCATTGTGTGTTCTAAAAAATAAATTATCCCAATATTAGCATTTAGAATGAACAACATAATAAATTATTGAATGTAGAATTCACAGGATATTAATTCTCTCTTTGGTTCTGGAGTGATTTCTGTAAGCATTTCTCAGCCTTAATTACATGTCACTTTTTATCACATCGTACACTAAATTAATAGAATATGGTCATTGTGACATGGTTTAAAATTCCTCATTTTTCTTCTCCTATAAGTGTCTAAATACATAGCATCTTGCTTGTGGGTTTAGAAGATAGTGCTTATCACTTATTAGTTTTCCACTGTAATCCCCCAATAAACATAAAAACAAGGAAGGAAGAAAAGAATGAAGGGAGGAAGGAAAGAAGGAAGAAAAAAGAGTAGAAGGAGCAATGACAAAGGTGAGGAGAAACCTGCTGGAGCCCCTCAGGGCTGAAAGAGAACAACAGCTTTCTTCACTTCCTCAGTGTTACTGTCCTGTGACCCTTGACAGTTATAGTCCTCAGTTGGAGAAACTTTGACCTAGTGTTTAGTTAATAAAATGATTTTTCCAGAAATTTACATTTCATTACACACACAAACACACACACACATATGGTAAAATAATGGAATTTTAATATTGAAGTCATTTGCACATTTCTGAATACCATTTCCCAAGAAGTTACACTGAACTTAATTTATTAGAAAAATATAGATTTTGTGTTACATGAAATAATTGGCAAACTGGTTGCTTAACGATTCATAAAATTAACTTTTATCTTAAACTTCAAAAAATTTAAACTTTCAACATTTCAAGTATTTTATTTTGCTTTTTATAGACAGAGAAATAAGAAGCTCTCCAGAGAAAATTTCTGTGCAAGCAGAATGTGTTCCAAAAAGGCTTGTGAAACTCCATTTGATATTGTTATCTACTAAGAGAGAGAATGAAATTATCATTTGATAAAGCTCAAAGAAAACTTGATGGTCTCAGATAAAATGAGTGATCTTTACAAAGGAAAAGTACTTCACAGAAGCCGGAAACTGGGATACCAAAGGGAGGAAACTGGTACTAGAATATTTCACTTAATGACTGTATGACAAGTCCATCACAGGTCATTATTTATAGGTCATTTTCCTGTCAATTGTAGGAATCCTGGCCTTAATCATTAGTGTCAACACACACTTCCGTATAAAAACTTCCAACATGATACAGATAATTCTGAGAAACACGATATGTGTTCTGACAATTTTGTGCTTTTCTTTTGACTCTGAATTTGCCAAGATATTTCCTGTTAACTCCTTGGCATGAGTGTTTTCAAGTGTCTGTTACTGATGCCAGCACTGAGTGTCATGCTGGGAAAATCCAGTTTTTGAAAGGAAAATTACAAAGCATTGTGGTCAGCATTATGTTTAAAGAAACATCACAACTGCTTTTAAATACATTTCCACAGTTATGGAAATGTATAATAATTGCAGTTATAATAATTTCTTTATTTTAGATAGAATTTTTTTAACAACTTGACTGAAATATAATTTATATACAAAGAACTGTTCATATTTAATGTATACAATCTGATGAGTTTGGACATATGCAAACACCCACACATCACGACAACCAACGTAATAGACATACCCAACATCTCCCAAAATTTCCTTGGGTCCCTGTGTTTTGTTTTTATTTTGTTTTGTTTTGTTTTGGGTGGTAAGAATACTTAATTTGAGTTCTACCCTCTTAACACATTTTTAAGTGCACAATACTGTACTGTTAACTCTCTGCACTATGTTATACAGCAGATCTGCAGAATTTTTTCATCTAGTATAACTGAAACTTTATGCCCATTAAACAACTCATTTATTCCACCCGCAGTCCTGGCAATCACTACTGTATTCTCTACTACTATGAATTCGACTACTTTAGATACCTCATATATGTGAAATCATGAAGTAATTGTTTTGTAAGGAGCTTTGTTCCTTAACATAATGTCCTCCAGGTTCATCAGTCCTGTCACAAATAGAAGAATTTCCTTCTTTTATAAGGCTGAACAATATTCCTTTGTATGTATATACCTCATTTTCTGTACTTATTCATCTGTCAATAGACAACTGGGTTGTTTCCATATCTTGGCTGCTTGTAAATAATGCTGCAATAAACATGGGCATGAAAATATCTAGTCAAGATCCTGATTTCAATTCTTTTGGACATATACCAGAAGTGGGATTGCTAGATCACATGGTAGTTCTAATTTTAATTTTTTGAGGAACCTCCATACTTTTTCCATAGCTGCTGCACTATTTTACATTTCCAGGAAGAGTGTACAAGGGTTCCAATTTATCCACATCTTTGCCAACTCTTGTTATCTTTTGTTTTTATGATAATAGCCATCCTGACAGGCATGAGGTGATAACTCATTGTAGTTTTGATTTGCATTTCCCTAAAACTTAGTGATGTTGAGCATCTTTTCATATACCTTTTGGCTATTTGTATCTTTTCTTTGAAGAAACATCTATTCAAGTCCATTGCCCATTTTGTAATCAGGTTATCTGGTTTTCCTGCTATTGAATTGTAAGAGTTCCTTATATATTTAAGAAATTAACCCCATATCAGATATATGATATGCAAATATTTTCTCCCATACTGTAGGTTGCCTTTTCACTCTGTTGATCGTTTCCTTTGCTATGACATAAGCTTTTTAGTTTGATGTCGTCGCACTTTTCTATTTTTGCTTTTATTGTCTGTGCTTTTGGTGTCATAGCCAAGAAATCACTGCTGAGACCAATGTCAAAAAGATTTTCCTCTATGTTTTCTTTTAGGAGCTTTACAGTTTCAGATCTTAAATATGTCTTTAATCCACTTTCATTTGATTTTCATGTATGGTGTAAAATAAAAATACAATTTCATTCTTTTGCAATGGGAATATCCAGTTTTTCTAACACAATTTGTTGAAGAGACTATCCCTTCCCCACTGTGTATTCTTGGCACCCTTGTCAAAGGTCAGTTGACTGTATGTGTGTGGATTGATTTCTGGGCTCTCTGTTCTGTTCCACTGATCTATATGTACGCCTTTATGCCAGTGCTATTCTGTTTTAATTACTGTAGCTTGGTAATATATTTTGAAATCAAGATGTGGGATATCTCCCACTTCCTTCTTTCTCAAGGTTGTTTTGGCTATGGTGGGTTTTTGTGGTTCAATATAAATTTTAGAATTGTTTTCTCTACTTCTGTAAAGAAATGCCATTTGGAGTTTGATGAGGATTGCTTTGAATCTGTAGATGGCCTTGGGTAATATGGGCATTTTAACAATATTAAGTCTTCCAATCCATGAACACAGGTTGTCTTTACATTTGCTTGTGTCTCCCTTAATTTCTTTCATCAATGTTTTGAAGTTTTCAGTGTCCAAGTCTTTCACTCTCTTGGTTAGAGAAGTTTTCCTTTTTGGTGCTGTTGTAAATAAAATTGTTTTCTTAAGAAATTTCCTTTTTGAATGATTCATTGTTAGTGTATGGAAATGCAACCGGTTTTTGTATGTTGATTACTTGTATTTTATAACAACTGAATTTGCTTATTAATTCTACCAGTTGGGTTTTTGTTGAGACTTTAGGGTTTTCTACATATAGGATTGTGTCATCTGCAAACAGAGATGATTTTACCCCTTCCTTTCTGATTTGGATGCCTTTTATTTATTTTTATTGTTCTGGCTCCATCTCCCAGTACTATATTGAATAGAAGTGGCAAGAGAGGGTATCCTTACCTCATCCCTGATCTTAATGAAAAAGCTTTCAGCTTTTTATCATTGAGCATAATGCCAACTATGGACTTGTAATATATTGTCTTTATTATGTTGTGGTACATTCCTTCTATACATAATTTGTTGAGATGTTTCTCATGAAAGAGGTCAGATTTTGTTAAATGCTTTTTCTACATCTATTGAGATGATCATATGACTTTTTCCCCCATCATTCTGTCTTCTGGTGTAGCACATATATTGATTCGTATATGTTAAAGTGTTCTTGCATCCCAGGGATTTATCCCACTTGATCATGGTGTATGCGCTGTTGAATTCAGTTTGCTACTATTTTGTTGAGAACTTTCACATCTACATTAATCAGGGATATACTGGCCTATAATTTATTTTTCCTGTAGTGTCTCTGTCTGGATTGGTATCAGGGTAATGCTGGCCTTATAAAATAAGTCTGATGTGTCCCCTCCTCTTCATTTCTTAGAAGAAGTTTGAGAATGATTTGCATTGATTCTTCCTTAAGCAGTTGGTAGAAGTCACTAGTAAAGCCATCTGGTCCTGGGCTTTTCTTTGCTGGGAGTTTTTGATTACTGACTCAATCTTCTTACTCGTTGGTCTTTTCAGATTTTTTATTTCTTCATGATTCAGTCATGGTAAGTTGGAAGTATTTAGGAATTTACCTGTTTCTTCTAAGTTATCCAATTTTTTGGCTATAATTGTTCATAGTAGTCTCATGATCATTTTTGTTTCTGTGCATCAGTTCTGTCTCCTGTTTCATTTCTGATTTTATTAATTTGAGTCTTCTCTCTGTTTTTCTTAGTCTAGCTGAAAGTGTGTGCATTTTTTAATCTTTTCAAAAACCCAAGTCTTAGTTTTGTTGATTTTTTTTCTATTGTTTTCTTAGTCTCTGTTTTATGTCTGCTCTTATCTTTATTATTTCCTTTCTTATGCTAACTTTGGGCTTAGTTTGTTCTTCTTTTTCTAGTTCCTTTAGGTATAAGTTTAGGTTGTTTATTTGAGATCCATTTTCTTGTGTGTGTGTGTGTGTGTGTGTGTCAGAGGTGACCAACACCGTGAACAATGTATTTTTAATAATTAGCTCTTGGATAACTGGATACCCTTATACAAAATATTAAATTGGAAACAACTTAAATTACACCCCCATTTTACATAATCAATTTTGGTAGACTAAATGCCCAAGGATGAAAGGCAAAACTATAAAGCTTTCAGAAGATAATATAATATCTATAGGGAGATATATTTTCTCTTTAATGTAAGCATTTATTGCTATAAATTTCCCTCTTAGTACTGCCTTTGCCAAATCCCATAAGTTTTGGTCTATTGTGTTTTTATTTTCATTTGTCTCAAGATATTTTCTGATTTTCCTTTTGATTTCTTCTTGGACCCATTGGTTGTTTAGAGTGTGTTGTTTAACTTCCACATATTTGTGAATTCTCCAATTTTCCATCTCTTATTGATTTCCAGTTACATACCATTGTAGTCAAAAAAAATATTTGGTATGAATTCAGTCTTCTTACATTTGCTAAAAGTTGTTTTTTGGCCTGACATGTGTCTATCTTGGAAAATGCCCCATTTGTGCTTGGGGAAAACGTGTATTCTGTTGCTGTTGAGTGGAATGTTCTGTATATGTCTGTTAGGCCATTTGTTTTATAGTGTTGTCCAAGTCTGCTGTTTCCATATTGATTTTTCTGTCCAGATGTTCTATTCATTGTTGAAACTGGGGTACTGTAGTAACCTATTATTATTGTAATGCTGTCTATTTCTCCTTTCAATTTTTTAGTTTTGTTAATTTTTGCCTTGTATATTTATGTGCTCTGATGTTGGGTACATACATATTTATAATTGTTACATCTTTCTGATGAATTGGAAGATATATATATATCCTTTATATCTTTTATCATTATATAATATCCTTTCTTGTCCCATGTGACAGTGTTTGACTTAAAGTCTATTTTGTCCTTTATAAATATAGCCACCCTGCTCTCTTTTGTTTACCATTTGCATGGAATATATTTTTCCATCCATTCACTTTCAGCTCACGTGTGGCCTTAACTTTAAAGTGAATCTCTTGTAGGCAGCATATAGTTTGGTCTTGTTTTATTATCCATTAATCCACTCTATGTTTTTTGATTGGAGAGTTTAGTTCATTTATGTTTAAAGTAATTATTGAATGCAAAAGATTTTACTATTGCCATTTTGTTAATTGTTTTCTGTCTGGATTGGAGTTCTTTTGTTCCTCTTTTCCACTTTTGTCTTCCTATGCATTTTGTTGATCTTTTTGTACCAATTTTTTTCTATCATTTATATAGTGGTTACCATGAGGATTACATAAAACATATTATAGTTATAATAGTCTATTTTAAACTGATAACAATTTAACAACAAACAAAACTCTATACCTTTACTTCTCTCCCCACGTACTTCAAGTTATTGATAACAAAATTTGCATCTTTTTATATTGTGAATCAATTAAATTTTATATTGTGGATCCATTAACAAATATTCTTAATATTTTTGTTTTAGCATCCTTTCATTTCAGCTTGAAGAACTCCCTATGGCGTTACTATAAAGCAAGTCTAGTGACAACATACTCCAGTTTTTGTTTGTCTGGGAATGTATCTTGCCTTCATTTTTGAAGGACAGTTTTGCTGGGTACAGCATTTTTGATTGGCTTTTTTTTTTTCTTCCACCACTTTGAATATATCATCCCTCTCCCTTTTGTCCTGCCAGGTTGCTGCTGAGAAATCCTCTGATAGTCTTATGGGGGGAAGGGTTCCCTTGTACATCATCAGTCATTTTTCTCCTTCTGCTTTCAAAATTTTCTCTTTGTCTCTGACTTCTGACAATTCGATTATAATGTGTCTCAGTATAGACTTCTTAAAGTTCTTCCTGTTTGGGTCCTGTTGGCTTCATGAATCTGGATGTCCTTTTCCCTCCCCAGATTTGGGAAGTTTTCAACATTATTTCTTTAAATCAGTTTTCTGGCCCTTTCTCTCACTTCTGCTAGGAGTCCAGTGATACATATACTAGTTTGCTTGATCATGTCCTATAAGTCTCATAGGCTTTCTTTACTCTTTTTCATTCTGTGTTCTTCTAGTCTTCTGACTTGATATATCAAATGACATATCTTTGAGTTCACTGATTCTTCTGCTTGATAGAGTCTGATGTTGAAGTGTTCTATTGAAGTTTTCAGTGCAGTTATTGTTTCCTTCAGCTCCAGAATTTCTGTTCTGTACTTTTTTTTATGATTTTTATCTCTTTGTTGATAGTCTCATGTTTTTCATATACTGTATTCCTGATTTTGTTTATTTGTCTATCTGTGTCTCTTGTAGCTCACTGAGTTTCTTTAAGACAATTATTTTAAATTCTTTGTCAGGCAATTCATAGATCTCCATTTCTTTATGTTGAGTTTCTGGAGATTTCTTTTGTTCCTAAGATAGTGTCACATTTCCCTGATTCTTTATGTTCCTTGTAGCTCTGCATTTGTGTCTGCCTTTTTAAAGAAGCAACCAACTCTTCCAATCTTTATAAACTGGTTTCAGTAGTTAAAGACCTTTACTAATAAGCCTGGTTAGAGATTCTGGGAGCCTCTCAAACATTTTCTGTAGATGTGCACTCTGTTCTTCTTCTTCCCTTCTGGGTGAGAGGTTTGAGGTTTGTGTGCATTTTCCCAGTCTCACAGAGCCATGCAAAGACCACTGTAACACTCTGCTCCTTTTCTTAGGATAGTGCACTGAAATGCTGGGATGTTGGGTACAAGCTCTGTTTCTGTCCCTTCCTCCTGAGGAGAAAATTATTAGGTGTGTGCCTTTTCCTTATTCCACACAGCTGCTCCAGCTGCTGAGAGCTACTAAGCCCTTTTCCATAAGGCAGTGCACTAAAATGTCCAGATGATGGGTGTAAGCTCTACTTCCCTTCCTTTCTCCTAAAGGAAAAGTCTCTGGATTGTATACCTTCTCTCAACCCTGTAGAGGAGTTCAGGATGCTGAGAGCTGCCTGCCCCATTTTCCCTAGGGCAGTGTACTGGAATGCCAAGAGGCTGGATGCATGTTCCACATCTCTCCCTGAAGCCTCAGCTTTGTGGAACTTCTCTCAATACCATGCAGTAGGCTGAGTGCCCCTGCCCCTTTTCTTTGTTAGCTGCCCAGTAGTTCTGACTATGGTGGTTGCCTCAGCACTCTGAGTGAGTTAAGGCAGAAGTAGTTCTCTTGGGAAGCACCCTGAAAGTCTGGGGATGTCAAATGCATGTTTTACTCACTCTTTCCTCTGATAAAGAAATCATGAGCAAGGCAAATCTCTCTCAGAACTGAGTTATGCTGGCTTAGGGAAGGGGCTGACATGGGTAAAGTGAAGTTGTTATACTTAACCTTTTTAAAGTGTTTTTTCTCAATTTTGTCCTCATCTGAAGTATTGCAACTTCTTGACTGGATTTTGGATATCTCATAAAATACATTTATCAAATGTTTTATTACTGCTTCTGTCAGGAGGAACAAGTGCTGAGACTTCTTATTCCATCATCTTCCTGACAGCATAGAGAGAATTACTGAAAATTTTCTTTCCTTTTCTCCTTTGGTGAGATAATATTTTCCCACTCAGCAATTATTCCATGAGTAAAAGAGATAAAATTATTTTGCTGCTATGTGCTATGAACTACAGAAAGAATAGACATGTCTCAAAATCAACAACAACAACAGAATTTTCTGTGTGATCAGGGCCATTAATACTCTAAAAAATAAATGCATTTCCAGATATATTTAGCTATGATAGGTATTGGGGAAATGTTCCCTCAGCTGACAGAATCCCTTTTAAAAATATATTGCACCATCTCAAAGTTACCTATTTTAAAATAGGGAACCATAGAGCTTTTTTATATATTTAAGGATGAGAAAATGAGCTGTTCCTGGCTCCTATCTGGACTGGAGCACTGAGTGTATGGGTGGTAGATCAGTTAGAAATTTAAAGAAAATGACTGTTCCAGGATAAATTAGATTGAAATTTTCCCATCAGTATAATATTTTCTAACAGAGCTATTAATGAGATTGTAAGTGATTATATCACCTGGAAGAGTCTAGTTTTCAAATTAACTTAATAGTTTACAAATAAAATAAGATATACATGCATTATGGGAAAGTGTACTTTATAAATCAAGAACATTTAAAAAGGGAATTACCACTTGGAAGAGCTGAAAGAAAAAAAATAGCAAAGAAGTCAAAGAACAAAGAAATAAATATTTTCATATTAATTTAATGATTTATAAAGCATAAAATACAAATGATCCCTAAATAGCCAGCCAACAAGATAAGAAATTAATTTTGTAAACATGTAATTTAATGATTTCTAAAGACCCCTCATTTATCATTGCAGAAAATAATTTTAATAAAAACAATCAGTAAGGATTGATCATATAATCTAAAGATGAAACTGACACAGGATACAAATGTGTAACTATAATTTAGCCAAATTTAATTAATGGGTTGACCAGAAATACTGAATGCCTTTGCTGGCATCAGCATTGTGAAAATTACTTTGGGAATTATAAAATATTAGGCAAAGAATCTTAAAAATCTCAAAATAGGAATTCAAATTCATTAAGCATGTATCTAGCATATACTAAACAATAGGCACTGTACTAATTGTGGAGTACATGGATGACTAAGGCATGGTCCTAATCATGGAAGATTCAGTAGCATAATTGAGGAACTGAATATAATGCAATAGGAAACTGTCACAGTAATATAAATGGGAAAAATAATATATGAGAAGAATTGTCCTGGAAAAGTTGATAAGTTTCAGTGACTCTAAATCAGTGTTTCTCAAACTTAAATCTCATGTTATCATTTAATTTCATTTGAAAATTGAAGAAGTATGAAATAATATAACAAAAGTTAAAGCAATGGCAATTTTAACATGGCCTTACTCAAATTACACACATATTTCTTGAGATTTTACTATACCTTCTTTAGAATTATGCCTTTTGCTCAAGAATCACTGTACTAGATTCAGATTAGATTTGAATAAAGAAAAGTATTATCATATAGAGGATGTTTAGGCTTAAACTAAACTTACATGCTTCAGTGGATGTCTACTCACCTTTATTGCCTTGTCAAAAAACCACAGTCTAAAGAACTAACTATGCCAAAACCTAGAGGATGGGCTGCAGGCAAATATTTAACAAGTAGGGTTCCCTGCCATTATGAAGTCTTTTTGCTGCAGTAACCCCTGCACCTACAAGGTACTAGGTAACTAAATTTCTCAATAACTATCTGTTATTAACATCATCTCTACTTGTAAACCTGACATTTAAACCACAACAAGGAGGCTTTTTCTGGCAACCCATACAGACACAGCAGTTTTCAAGAGACTATTAAATACATGTCCCACCCTAGCTTTGGTCAAGATAATGTAGGTATAGTAGTTTTCTGTTGCTGCTGTAACAAATTACCACAAACGTAGTGGCTTAAAACAACAAAATTTATTCTTTTACTGCTTTGGAAGTCTGAAGTCCAAAATGAGACTCATGGGGGCTAACTTCAAGGTATATGCAATACTGGTTACTTCTGAAGGCTTCTGAAGAGAATATGTTTCTTGTCTTTCCAGTTTTCAGAAGCTGCCAGCATTCCTTGTCTCATGGTCACATCATTCCAAACTCTGCTTGTGTTGTAGCATCACTTTCTCTTCTGATCTGACTTCTCCTGCATCCTTCCTGTCAGGATCCTTATGATTTCACTGGGCCTGCCTGGGTAATCAAGGGTCACCTCCCTACCTCAAGGTTCTTAATCTCATAAGCAAAGTACCTTTGGCCATGTGAGTTAACATATTCATAGGTTCAAGGTATCAGGGCACGGACATTTTTGTGGGCCAGTATTCTGTCTACCACAGTAGCCTATCTTGAGGTGAAGTTTCTCCAGGTCCTCCTGTCTGAGAGAGGATCTTGCCTTGAGGGAGGAAGGACACAGAAAAGCTATGCTGTGATTTGGCCCAGGTCACTTCAGTCCCCTGAAGATAGTACTTCATATCACCTACCATGCCCAAAACTCTCTTACTGGGGTATCTGCAGGCTTATTTCCAATTCAATTTTTGCAATTTACTCTAATTATGAATTTCCTGAGAAATGTCATTTGATATCTAAGTTGAATAAAAAGTAGTCCTGACTTCTTACAAAACAAAAATAAAAGAACTCTCAAGTTGATTAGCTGGACATTTCACCAAATCCTTTTGTTTAAAAATTAGTAAGTTCTTCTGCATACAAATGGCAGGACAGTGTCTATAGTTACATGAAAGATTACCTTGAAACATTAGGCTTGGGTTCTCAGGAACTTCACTGTAACAATAGCAGGTATTTACTTTACAAAGTGCTTTGTACCATTGAGAAAGAACAGTGATGTCAGTACTGAATTACGTATTAAAGGCTGACTTCAATTTAAAAGTCATAGTTAATGTGTTTCAAATAAAAGAAAGCTCTCATTTAAGCTAGTTAATCATAAGAACAAAACAAGTTCTTCCCTTCTTGGTAATATCAGAATTTAGAGTAAACTCCCCAGAGGAAGTGGTGGAAACAGGTAGGATAAATGTTCCCAAAGAAATAATGACTCATCTGGAAGTTTATAATTAAAATCTGTGCCAGGCATATCAAACACTCTTACCAAAGTGAGCTCAACAGCAGAAGTTTTCTTCAGAGCAAAAGGCAGTATAACCTAGCCATGTAAAAAGCACTTTTTCTTTAAAATAGGATGAATATAATCGTCTTTCATTCACAGTATCTTTAACAATGGTCCCTATTTTTGGTTTATTCTTAGAAAAAGAAACCAAATCCTCTGCAAAAGATTCACTGAAGCCATCAGTTTGTCAACATTTAATAAATGTCTGCATCAGTCATTAACTCAATAAATAATTACTGAGCACTTAACACATGCTAAGCCATGTTCTAGGTGCTAGAGATGTAAAGATAATCAAGGGAGAAAAAGCACCTATCCGCATGGAATTTATACTGAGTGAAGATTCTATGAATAATACCTAAATAACAAGTTAATACTTAAATAACTGTCTCATGAGAAATTGTTACATATACATTGTTTCATTTACAATGTTCCATGTACATTGAAAAAAATTAAAGCAAACTAAGTAATTAAGTTGTGATGGATAGAGTAGGGGTATTTTCGATAGAGTGGTCTGGAAAGACCTGTCAGAGAAAATGGCATCTGTACAGGGACCAAAAGGAAGTGAAGCTGCCAGTCATGTGAAGATCAGGAGAAAATGCATTCCAAGCAGAAGGGACTACAGGGTAAAGCAAGCTCCTGAAATGGGAAAGAGTTTGACATGCTCAAGAAGGAGTGAAGCCACTGTGATTGGCCGGAGTGGGCAGCAGCAAGAGTGGTGGGAGGAGATAAGGTCTGTGTAGCCTGGGGCCGTGAACTAAAAGTTTATTCTGAGGACAATGGGAAACCTTTGGAGACTTTTCAGCAGACAAATAACATGCTTGATTTCTGTTGTTAAAAATTCACTCTAGCTCTTTATGTAGTGGATTATGTAGGATCCAAGAGTAGATGCAGAGACAAGGTAGAGGCTGTGTCAGGTGAAAGACATTAGTTACTTGGACTAGGCCTGAATTCTATCCACTGAAGACACACCACCATATAAAAATCATTGATTTAGTGTGTGTAATGCATCCTGAATGATTAGGTTAGTGGGGCGCCAACCTGCTGCCTCAGCTATGCCTTCAACAAGTTGTCTGATTACTCTCTCCACTTGACAGCTTCTGGGGTTATGGGATGGGATACAATCACTAGATCTCATGGTCATGTGGTCATTGCCTCACTTCCTTTGCTGTTAAGTGGGTTTCCCCCACCACCACATGGCTATAGGTGGGAGTGGAAGCAGAGGCACTGGGGCTTCAATGGTAGATGACATGACGCTCCCAGAGTTCTAGGCTATCTGCTTTTGCAACTTCCTTGTGCCCCCAGGCCTACATGTGCCTGATTTACCACTTCCACAACATCACAATAGCTGAGAGCTGTTAACAGCACTCCCAGCAGCTAAGAAAAGTGGACCTTCATTCAAAAGGGGGAAGTGGGAAGTACATCATGGCACCCACTGCATTCTTCAGAGATTTCAGATGCTAATTAGTTTCCTCATTGTACCTGGCACAAGGATCAATATTTTATCCTCTTTCATAGTAGGAAACTGAGATGCAGAAGATTCTTTTGTGTAACTGTCTAACATATGTCATCTCTGTGTTTTTGCAAATGAAGCCACAGAGCTCTATAGAATACAGAATCCCTCTGACAACTATTTCATTTACTCTAAATCCTTTCTCCACTAATTTGCATACTGTTAGTTCTTTTAACTCTACATGTTTCTCAAACAGTTCACCCTTCCCTGAACAAACTCAAGTTCATTGGTGTCCATCCTGAATTTTGATGTTGTTTCTCATGAGCAAAGACTATCTAATTCTATATCTTACAGATGGCATTTAAAAATTATATCTAACACCATATCATTTTTACTCTTTTTTAAAATAAATTTATTTATTGACTGATTTTTGGGTGTGTTGGGTCTTCGTTTCTGTGGGAGGGCTTTCTCTAGTTGAGGCGAGCGGGGGCCATTCTTAATCGTGGTGCGTGGGCCTCTCACTGTCGCGGCCTCTCTTGTTGTGGACCACAGGCTCCAGACGCGCAGACTCAGTAGTTGTGGCTCATGGGCCTAGTTGCTCCACGGCATGTGGGATCCTCCCAGACGAGGGCTTAAACCCGTGTCCCCTGCATTGGCAGGCAGATTCTCAACCACTGCACCACCAGGGAAGCCCCCATTTTTACTCTTAAGTAAACGTCCTCTTCTTAGATTTGACCTCTTGTTCCAGACTTTGAAAGTATTTGAAACCCTGTTCTGTGATCCAACCTATTATTCAGCTGAATGAACTATAGAACCCTCTGCTACTTGAGAAATGTTTTCAAGTCATAGTTTTTACCGCTTAATAGTTCTACTGTACAAGAAGAGCTTTATAACGTTGAATCACTGGAATTCTATTAAGGTTATGCAGTTAAAGTCTTCAGCAAACTTTAGTATCATTCTAGTTTTAGCTTACTCTCACCAAATGTTAGCAACTATCAAAAATGCACTTCAGTTTTAGTAAGCAACCTTCAGTTATACAAAAAATAGAAGTCCAAGAACTTTGAGACCACTTACCTATAAGAACAAAAGAAGCAACTTGAACGTCTGGATACATTTTAACCCCTTCAGATGGGCTTCTGGTGGGCCTTCAAATACCTGTTGAGAGACATCCTCTACATCTGATTCAGGCTATTAATCCATTAACCTAATTTTGAATATGCTTGACTTGTCATACAGCCCACTTTTTACATTTTGTTCAAGCTGGTATCATAAGATTTCCCTTGCTTCCTTCTCTTAATCTCTAACCAGAAAAGGTTGTTCTTGGTTTATGCCTAGATCTGAAGGGAACTCGGGTGGTCATAGAGAAAGAGAAGAGCCAATATGGGCAGCTTTGGAGACGTGCTGGAGGCTGTGACGTCACTGCATGCTCCTGCATGCTTGTCCTAGTGGGTATGGCCAATGCCCTCAGTTCTGAATATTTACTATCTCAAACATCGTCACTAAAGAAATATGTTGGTGAGTCACACAATAAATATTATTCCCTCAAAGTTTTAGTAATGCTAAGATAAGTATCTAAACTGATAATAAAACTGCTGATTTCTCCTATAATTTTTTTAACATAAACCACCATTTCTCCATAAATCAGTCTATTCCATGTCACTTCCTCAATCAGCCATGGCCCAGCATAAGCCTTAGTTGGAGGGCTTTTCATTGTTGGCCGTAGAGGTATATAGCTGAAACACTGAGCCTACACATTCATAATGATGATGTTCAATCATTCTATAGGTCAAAATAGGCTTGGAAATGTCAGGAAAATTGGCAGCTTCTATAATCTCTCTAAGGTAGATTTTACTGTTCAGAGACTACATCTAAATACACCTAGGGCTTCCCTGGTGGCGCAGTGGTTGAGAGTCCGCCTGCCGATGCAGGGGACACGGGTTCGTGCCCCGGTCCGGGAAGATCCCACATGCCGTGGAGTGGCTGGGCCCGTGAGCCATGGCCGCTGAGCCTGCGCGTCCGGAGCCTGTGCTCCACAACGGGAGAGGCCACAACAGTGAGAGGCCCGCATACCGCAAAAAAATAAATAAATAAATAAATAAAATAAAAAATAAATACACCTGAAACTGGAATGTGTGTGTAATATGTATATGTGTGTATACACTATATCTATGCATTTATATGCATATGCCTGTACTGTATATATTATGTATATGTATATATTGTATATAGTATGTATATGTGAATATATATTATGTATATGTGTATATGTATATATGTGTGTGTGTGTGTGTATGTGTATATATATATATATATATATATATATATATATATATATATATATATATATATTCCACTCCCACCATGGAGGGAATAGATGGAAAACAAGAAACAGACAAATAAATTAATTACAAATTAATTAGGACAATTAGGTCAAATTAATAGTCCAAATGGAGTTGATCATTTTCTTTTTCCTCCTTTCATTAACTTTCTATTTGACATTTAGATGAATATATCAATGCATATTTTGAGTACTTGTAATGCCACCAGTTTAGCCCTTTTTAAAGGAAAGCATAGAACGTTCTGGTACTGCCTTCTGATTGCATCTTGATTGAAATATTTTTGAAATATTTTTTAAAACTGAGCAGAGTCTTCCAGAAAGTCCTGGTTCTGGCAGCACTCTGTTGGCACACCAGGGATCGAACCCTGCCCCCTACATTGGGAGCAGAGTCACGGAGTCTTAACCACTGGGCCATCAGGGAAACCTTTTTTTTTTTTTCTTTTGGCTGCACTGTGTAGCTCTCAGGATCTTAGTGTTTCCAGACCAGGGATTGAACCTGGGCCTTCAATAGTGAGAGCGCAGAGTCTTACCCACTGGACTGCCAGGGAATTATATCAATATATATATATAAAATTCCAAAAGCCAGTCTACTTTGTTTAGACTTCCTTATTTCAGAAGAGGAAATTGATACAAAGGAAGACAGATTTTTCTTGGCCCCTTCATTGCTGATGACAAAAATTCCGTAAGGAAGGAGAGTGTCAAGGGTTCCCACTGCTCTCTTTTGCTTCTTGCTCTTCTCTTGAAATAAATTTTGAAAACACCACAGTGAGCTTTGCAATTAAATTGCTTTACCCAAAGCAGATGTTCTTAGGAGGATTTTCCCTTCTGCAGTATGGAGACTCATAGTTTCTCCACTCGTTTGTCATGTTAACTAGTATCTAAGAGAACTCATGAAGTGGCTGGTCAGAAAGAAATTGGATACATAGAGTAAGAGTTTAATTGTTGCTTTTAAACTAAATTATTAAACAGTAAGCCATCTGAAATAGCTAAAAGACTGAAAAAGACAAATCAGCCACCATCTACATATTTTATTTCATTACCTTTTTGCTTTATACTGTTTTAGTATTTTTGCTCAATTTGAATAATGAAACAATTAATTGGCTTTGCTTTTAAAGTAATGCTATTATAAACATGTAATCAAACTGAATAACATTATGAAATAGATTTTATGTATTAAAATATGTATTTTTAAGGTGAGTCTTAATTTAACCCAGGCAGTGAAATCTCCTTTCCTGTATACCTGAATGGTTTAGTATATTTTATCTTCCACTGAAATTATTTCTCAGAAATCTTTCTATTAGATTTTTTTTAATGTTTTTTCGTTTTAGATTTTAAGAAGCCGAAGTTGTGACTTAAAATATAAGAACACTTTAAGCATACATTAGCTTAACATGAGAGTTAAATAGAAACACTAAATGCCTTAACATATTTTCAAGTTTGGGTTATCTGAAATTAACACACTTGGCTCTTGATATTTGGAGAGAAATGATTTTCTGAATGTGTAGTTGAATTTAAAAATACAGCTTGACCATTTTAGTTCTATATAGAAATTTAAACTAAAGGCAATACACAACAACAATATAAAAAATTTTAAGAACTTTTATATAGTAAAATTATCTTACACTCTTATGTGACTTCAATTAACTTAAGATAAAGTCTATAGTTTGATCCAAACACCACTGAAAGTTTTATGGTTCACTTGGATTTACTAAGGGTGAAAATAACTTTGTTTTTCCTTTGATCATTTCCAAGTTACTTCTAACTGATATATATATATAATTTTTTTTCAGTTATTAATTTTTATG
Source organism: Hyperoodon ampullatus (assembly GCF_949752795.1). Lineage (NCBI taxonomy): Eukaryota > Metazoa > Chordata > Mammalia > Artiodactyla > Ziphiidae > Hyperoodon > Hyperoodon ampullatus. The sequence continues at coordinate 34,918,616 of NC_136914.1, forward strand.
ACAAAGACTTTCTCCATCTGGAAAATAAAGTATACATTACTGTCATATTCAAGGTCTAATATACAAGATTTTAGTTTTGCAGAGCAATAACATAAGGGATTTTCAGAGGGGTCTGGCATGGAGGCTGGAATAGAGGAGGCAGAAGGTTATATGGCTATGGGAGCAAAGCACAAGGCTCAGCTTTAAGTGATCACTTTAAGATGGTTCCTTATATCCAAACCGATATTTAACATGTAGATGTGTTGCACTAGTAGGAAAAGAATCAACCTTCTACTGCCCATGATGGTACAGAGGAGCTGCTGTGTCCTCTAACAAGTCCGAGCATGGTCGAAGCTGAGCTCTTTGGAGAGTTTACTATAATTTTGTGACTTATTTATTGACAAAAGCTTATTATCTTTGTAAAATGTAACCAAGATTAGTCATCAAATGATTTTTCCCTAAAAGTTTAAGGTTCTCATCAAAATATTTATGTTTTTCTGAAGAGACGGAGACTACCAAAAGAAAAATTAACTGAAAATAACTATACATTAGGAATTGCTATGCTCTAAGATATACTCTCTTTTAGGATGTATGTGCATACTGGATAGTGGTTTTATGTGCATACGTGTTGTTCCATAATGATACTTACATTCTTGCTGATATAGAAGAAGTAGCGTGGTGTAATGTACCCAGGGCTGGAATGAGGACCAGGAATACTTGGTAGCTGTTTTAGTTTTGCCATTAACAATCTGCATGACCTTATAAACGTCATTGATCCTCTCTGGGCCTCAGTCCCCTCATTTATAAAATGAGCAGCACAGACTAGATGATTTCTAAAATCTTTTCCAATTCTCATAATTAAGGCCCCTCATTCCACTGTGATTCTTAAAGATAAAATTTTAATTATTTTATGGTCCATTACACAGTGGTTTTGAAATAAGAAGAATGCATTGATTGACATATATCCTCACCCTTGACATGGAAATTTGTTTTGTAATTACGTCAAAAATATCTTTCTCAGATGATGCTCTCTAAACATGGTAAAAAAAAAAAAAAGTAGTAAAAATAAAAATAAAATATAATACACTATCAGTATTGGAATATATTTAGCACACCCAACATCTTTTATGTGATCTTTAAGAATCCATTGCATCATTAACACTGATTTTTAATAGAAACAATTTTTTTAGTGGAGAGTCTAAGAAAGATTTTGAAAATAAAGGGAAAGAACAAGATTTGGAAAAAGTGTAGCAAATTGAGAAACCATTTGATAAAACACAGACTGAATCTGAGAAAACCACGCCTACAAAAAAAGTCTGATTTTCCTGACACCTCCTTCTTTAATCCAAATGGTAAGGACATCACAGGGTCCCATGCCTTTACTGGGTGCCCTATTTTTTAAATTTATCTTTTGTGTTTTTATAAACTTATTTTGGAGGATTGAAATTTATAATACTAGTAGTACTAAGGTCGGATCTGTCCCAAGGCAAAGCAGTTTTGGATGTATATATTTATTTGTACTCTAACGCTTTTATTGAAAGCATTTTGACTGTGATAAAACAGACCAGTTTCTACTATGCTTAACCAAAATTATTTGTCAAGTTCAGCTAACAGTTGCTAATAAAACGTTCACAAGACCAAGTCCTCCATCACCCAATCCTCTAAAAATAACCTCATGTTTTTCTTAAGGTTTAGTTGCCTAATACAATTCAGTGTTCTGTCACGTATTGAAGTTTCATTCTATAAAAGAAATACTCTGCAATAAAATATGCTCTCACCAATGGTATAAAATAGGATTTTAAAACAATTATTCATTTAGTTGTATCAATACTTCAAAGAGAGCACAAAACTACATAATCAGGTTTTAAGAATTCTTTGAATATCTTTCTTCTTTTGTTGTCTTATTAACCTTGTTCATAATTTGTCCATTTTTCCTCCTCCGAACACAAAATAGAAGGTAAGATTTAAACTGTAAGGTAATTAATAACACAATGTAGTATAGAAAGTTGCACCTGTACAAAATGCATGAGAAGTGCCCATGACTAAACACTTTAATTTTCCTCTCCTTGTCGCAAATATTTTCTCAGGTATTTCATGTTTTTTGTCTCCATGTGACCAACCATTGCAAATTTAATTAAGGATTTGTAAATATTCCCCACCCCTGATAAAATCTGATAATTTGTTTTTCTCATACTATTTTCTCATACATATTACTAATGCAATGCCAGATTCGTGTAGAAAACTTCTAACACAGAAAAACAAATTGTAAGAGAGATAAATGAGCTTTTAAAGAGCACATATTAACGCAGAATGGGATTTATTTTCACAAAAGAGTCCCTATTTTCAGTTAGTTTCTTTCACAGTGTACTCTTGAATCTTATGAAAACATAAAAACAAAACCTTAAAAAAATTCCTTTCCAGAATGTTTCAGGAATGTTTTTCACTGAGAATAAATATATCTTAAGACACTTCACATCATATGCCTTCCCAAGGGCTTTTTTTTCCCCACACACACTTGAGGAGTGTATTCAGAATATTTTGGTACAGGCACTGCTGCCCAGACCTGCCCAGTTAGAAGTGATGGCCAATGCAGACCCCCTGCTGTGCCAGGCCTTCATTCTTAAATGAATGGATCTGGGAGGGTGGGTGATGGGGGAGGGACTGGAGCAGTAGAGGCAGGAGAGCTTGTTTCCCAACTTCTTTGAAAATACTATAATAATTTAACAATTGTTCAGCTAATAACTGTTTAGCTGAGCCAGTGCATTCCCTGAACTGTATTAACTGAAAATGTATCTTTCAACATTATTCTCACAGTACACACAATGTAAATTTTGAAAGTGGGGTATTTTGTTTACTAATTCAAAAAATACTTATTGAGGACATAGTAGGTGCCGGGCTAGGCCCAGAAGAAAAGAAGATTATTAGGGCAATCCTCTGCAGAAGAAGTTGCACTAATGGGGGAAATCTTGTATAAAGTCTAACAACTACATTTCCTACTGACTTTCTTCTGCCCATATTGTGTTTCTATTACTCTGCATCTTCTGGGAATAAAAAAGGACTGAGCAAACACTATCTTCTCAAACTGAAATAAAGTCAATTTGACTTTTCCACATAAAACTAGAAAAATTGATTTTTCAACTCTTTTGCATTCATTCAGACAGATCTGCTGAGTTCTACAAAGTTTGACCAATAGTCATTAGATTTATTTTCTGTTTTCCCTGTCCTATTGGAGGGCATTCTTGAAAACATTTAACTTTGTCCAGGCATTCTGTAGGCTGCCTTCTTGTAACCAGAGAAGAGGATGTGTATCTTCTCTGACCCAGGAGGGCCCCTCCTCCAGCTCCCCTGAAACAGGAGGCCCCCCACCTGCCACAGAACATTCCAGGCCTCCCCCACCCAGGAGGGTTCCTGAGGGTACATGAAGAGAGTGCGTTTCTCTTGAATGAAACATTTCCTGTTTAAAGACAAGCATTTTTGTTCAGTTGACACTCATCCCCTTCAGTCTTAAGGCTGGGGCATTTGCGAACACAACAGCTTTCTCTTTGCTCCTGTTTGTTGGCAGGGCAGCTGGAAAGCTCAGAACTAAGCCACCCCATTCAGGACCTAGAGTCCAGAAAAATATCTCGTGAAAAGAACCCACTTCTTCTGAAATACTGCAGATTAAACAATAGTTAGTCATCAATAAGTACTTCAGAAATACATATTGATTTACATTAAAATTGTATAGAGAATTATTGGTTTTTCCTGGAGCTAAGATGAGCGAAGAATAAATAAATAACCAAAGTAAACTAACACCTTAATTTACATGTTAATAGAGGTATTATAATACAAATAAAGAAAAAGTCAAGAAAATCATCACATAATCAGGTAGAAAAAAAGAAAAAAGAAAAAAGTGAGAACTTACTAAACCCAAAGAAGGAAACAGATATCTAGGAACAGGGAACACAGAGGGTCCCAAACAATATAAACCCTAAGAGAGCTGCACCAAGACATATTATAAAAAAATGGTAAAATTTGGGCTTCCCTAGTGGTGCAGTGGTTGAGAGTCTGCCTGCCGATGCAGGGGATATGGGTTCATGCCCCGGTCCGGGAAGATCCCACATGCCGTGGAGCGGCTAGGTCCATGAGCCATGACCGCTGAGCCTGTGCGTCTGGAGCCTGTGCTCCACAACAGGAGATGCCACAGCGGTGAGAGGCCTACGTACCACAAAAAAAAAAAAAAAAAAAAAGGCAAAATTTGAAGATAGAGGATACTAAAGGCAATGAGAGAATAATGAAGAATAAATTACAAGGGAAGCCCACATAATGCTATCAGCTGATTTCTTTACAGAAAACTTGCAAGCCAGAGGGAGTGGCAAGATATATTCAAAGTCCTGAAAGGGAAAAATCTGCAACCTAGGATACTCTATCTAGCAATATTATCATTTAGAAAAGAAAAATAGGTAAAGAAATTCTTAGATAAGAAAAAACTAAAAGAATACAGCAATACTAAAATTATCCTAAAACAAATATAGAAAGGTCTTCTCTAAATAGGAAAGAAGTAAGAATCTATAGGAAAGGGAAAACAACAATTGAAAAATAAATCACATAAATAAGCCAGTACACAGATTAAAAAATAAAAATATTTCTGTGAAACTGATGATAAGCACAATGAACAGCAAAAGCATGAGCATGAAGATGTAAAAGAGGACATCAAAATCATAAAATGTGGGAGAGAAGAGTAAGAAAATGTAGATTTTTTTTCCTAGAATGTGTTTGAGCCTATATGACTACCAGTCTAAAGAAAGTAGATATAGGGAGGGATTAACAGGCTTGAAAAACAGGGTAACAACAAATAAAAAATATAAGATAGATTTTAAAAAACCAAAAGAAGAAAACATATGTATTATACAAAAGAAACTCATCAAGGCACAAAAGGAAAAACAAAAAGAAGAAAGGACAAAGAAGAAATATAAAATCAACAGGAAAACAAGGTTTAAAATGACAATAAATACATATCTATCAATAATTACCTTAAATGTCAATGAACTAAATCATCCAATCAAAAAACACAGAGTGGCAGATTGGATTAAAAAAAAAGAAGCCTACAATTTGCTGCTTACAAGAGACTTACTTTAGTGCAAAGGACCCATGTATTGAAAGTGAAGGGAAGGAAAAAAATATTTCATGCAAATGGTAATGACAAGAAAGGTGGTGTCACAATACTCCTATCAGACAAAATAGGCTTTAAAACAAATGCCATAAAGATAGATGAAGAAGGACCTTATATACTGGTACAAGGATCAATACAAGAAAAGGATTTTACAGTTGTCAACATACTTGCACCTAATATAGGAGCACCCAAGTACAAAAAAAGTACTAACAGACACAAAGGGAGAAATTGACAGAGATACAATAATAGTAGGAGAATTTAACACCCCACTCACTCACTCTTCCAGACAGAGAATCAGTAAGGCAACAGAGAAACTAAATGATACAATAGAACAGTTAGACTTGAATTTTCAGGACATTATATCCAAAAACACAGAATACACATTCTTTTCAAGTGCTCATGGAACATCCTCTAGAACTGACCACATACTAGGGCACAAAGGAAACCTCAACAAATTTAATAGCATAGAAATTATCTCAAGAATCTTTTCTGACCACAATAGCCTGAAAGTAGAAATTAATCCCAGGAAAAGAAATGAGAAAAAAAATAATTACATGGGGACTAAAAAACATGTTACTAAAAAAAACCAATGGGTCAGTGATGAGAACAAATAGGAAGTTAAAAACATATGGTGAGACAAATGACAATTAAACCACAATCATACAAAATCTGTGGAATGCAGCAAAAGCAGTTATTAGAAGTTCATAGTGATACAGGCCTTCCTTAAAAAATAAGAAAAATCTCAAATAAACAACCTAACATACCACTTAAAAGAATCAGAAAAAGAAGAACAAACAAAACTTAAAATGAGGAGAAGGAAGGGAACAATAAAGATCAGAGAGGAAATAAATAAAATAGAGATTAAAAAAATAGTAGAAAAATTCAATAAAACCAAGATCTGCTTCCTTGAAATGATAAACAAATTTGACATCCCCTGGCCAGGCTCACCAAGAAGAAAAGAGAAAGAACACAAATAAACAAAATAAGAAATGAAAAAGGAGGCATAACAACTGATACCACAGAAATACAAAAAAAATAAGGGAATACTAAGAAAAATCATATGCCAACAAATTGGACAACCTGGAAGAAATGGACAAGTTTCTAGAAACAAACAGTCTACCAAAATTGAATCAAAAAGAAATAGATAATTTGAACCGACAGATCACTAGAACTGAAATAGAATCTGTAATTTAAAAACTCCCTACAAACAAATGTCAATATAGCTTCACAGGTGAATTCTACCAAACATACAAAGAACTTACACTGATCCATCTCAAACTCTTCCAAAAAATTAAAGAGGAGGGCACACTTCCAAGGACATCTATGAAGCCAACATCACCCTGATACCAAAACCAGACAAAGACACCACCAAAAAAGAAAATTACAGGCCAATATCTTTGATGAATATAGATACAAAAATTCTCAACAAAATGTTAGCAAACTTAATACAACAGCACATAAAAAAGATCATAAACCATGACCAAGCAGGATTCATCCCAAGTTCACAAGGACAGGACAACATAGGCAAATCAATCAATGTGTTACACCACATAAACAAACAAAAAAAAAAAGACAAAAATGACATGATCCTCCCAATAGATGCAGAAAAAGCACTTTACAAAATTCAACATCCATTCATGATAAAAAAAAAAAACTCTTACCAAAGTGGGTTTAGAGAGAACATATCTCAAAATAGTGAAAGCTATTTATGATACACCCACAGACAATATAATATGCAATGGTGAAAAGGTGAAAGCCTTCCTGCTAAAATCTGGAACAAGACAAGTATACTCAGGCTTCCCTGGTGGCACAGTGGTTGAGAGTCCACCTGCCAATGCAGGGGACATGGGTTCGTGCCCTGGTCCAGGAGGAACCCACATGCCATGGAGCGGCTAGGCCCATGAGCCATGGCCGCTGAGCCTGCACGTCCAGAGCCTGTGCTCCACAACGGGAGAGGCCATAACAGTGAGAGGTCCATGTACAGTGGGAAAGAAAAAAAAAAGAAAAAAAAGACAAGGATACTCACTCTCACCACTTCTGTTCAACATGGTATCAGAAGTCCTAGCCATAGAAATCAGGCAAGACAAAGAAAAATTATCCAAATTAGAAGGGAAGAAGTAAAATTGTCATTATATGCAGATGACATGTGCTATATATAGAAAACTCTAAAACCTCCACACGAAAACTACTGTAACTGATAAGCAAATTCAGCAAGATAGCACTATACAAGATAAACACATGGAAATCGGTTGCATTCCTTTACACCAACAATAAAATATCAGAAAGGGAATGTAAAGGACTTTCTGGCAAGATGGCAGAGCAAAAGGACATGAACGCACCTCTTCTTACAAAAACAGCTAAGTCACATCAAACTGCTGAACAACCATCAACAAAAATAATGCTGGAAACTATGAAAAAGACACCCTACACACAAAGACAAAGAAGCCACAACAAGATAGTAAGAGGAGTGCAATCATGATCAAATCAAATCACATACCAGCCAGGTGGGTGAACCACAAACTGGAAAACAATTATACCACAGAAGTTCTCCAACAGGAGTGAAAGCCCTGAGCCCCACGTCAAGGTACTCAGCCTGAGGGTCTGGAAACTGGAGAAAGAGACCCCAGAGAATCTTGCTTTGAAGGGCAGCAGAGTTTGATCTCAGGAATTCCACAAGACTGTGGGAAATAGAAACTCCACTCTTGGAGGGTACGCACAGGGTCGAGTGTGCACAAGGACCCAGGGATAAAAGCAGTGACCTCATAAGAGATTGGACAGACCTACCTGCTAGTATTGGAGAGTCTCCTGTGGAGGTGGAGGTGGGTGGCTGTGGCTCACTGCAGGGAAAAAGACACTGGCAGTGGCAGCTTGGGTGAGTACTCATTAGCATGAGCCTGCCTGGAGGCCACAATTTCCCTACAAGACCTAGCCCCACCTAACAGCCTGTAGGCTCCAGTGCTGAGACACCTCAGACCAAACAACCAACAGGGCAGAAACACAGCCCAACTCATCAGCAGACAAGCTGAGTAAAGTCTTCCTGAACAAGGTCCTGCCCACCAGAGGGAAAAAAAAACAGCTCCATCCACCAGCAAGCAGGAACCAGGCCTTCCCACCAAGAAGCCTGCACAAGCCTCTTAGAAAGCCTCATCCATTAGAGGGCAGAGAGCAGAAGCAAGAAGAACTACAAACTTGTAGCCTGTGGAATAGAACTGCAATCACAGAAAATTAGACAAGATGAGATGGCAGAGGAATATGTCCCAGATGAAGGAACAAGGTAAAACAAACACCATAAGGACAACTAAGTGAAGTGGAGATAGGCAATCTACCAGAAAAAGAATTCAGAGTAATGATAGTTAAGATGATCCAAAGTCTCAGAAAAAGAATGGAGGCACAGATAGAGAAGATACAAGAAATATTTAACAAAGACCTAGAAGAACTAAAGAACAAACAAACAGAAATAAACAATAAAATAACTGAAATGAAAAATACACTAGAATGAATAGATAACAGAGTAACTGAGGCAGAAGAATGGATAAGTGACCTGGAAGACATAATGCTGGAAATCATTGCCATGGAAGAGAATAAAGAAAAAAGAATACAAAGGAATGAAGACAGTCTAAGAGACCACTGCGAAAACATTAAATTCACCAATGTTCACATTATAGGAGTACAAGAAAGAGAAGAGAGAGAGAAAGGAGCTGAGAAAATATTTGAAGAGATAATAGGTGAAAACTTCCTTAACATGGGAAAGGAAACAGTCACCCAAGTCCAGGAAGTTCAGAGAGACCCAGCAGGATGAACCCAAGGAGGAACATACAGAGACACATAGTAATCAAACTGACAAAAAGTAAAAACAAAGAAAAAATATTAAAAGCAACAAAGGAAAAGTAACAAATAACATACAAGGTACTCCCATAAGGGTATCAGCTTATTTCTCAGCAGAAACTCTGCAGGCCAGAAGGGTGTGGCATGATATACTTAAAGTGATGAAAGGGAAGAAGCTACAACCAAGAATACACTACCCAGCAAGGCTCACATTCAGATTCAATGGAGAAATCAAAAGCTTTACAGACAAGCAAAAGCTAAGAGAATTCAGCACCACCAAACCAGCTTTGCAACAAATGATAAAGGAATTTTTCTAAGCAGAAAATAAAATGCCACTACAAGAAACAAGAAAATTATGAATAGAAAATCTCACAAGTAAAGGCAAACATAAAGTAATGGTAGGAAATCATCTGCACACAAATATGATATCAAAACCAGCAATTGTGAAAAGAGGAGAGCACAAATACAGGATATTGGAAATGCATTTGAACTTAAAAGACCAGCAACTTAATACAATCTTGCTTATATATAGATTGCTGTATGAAATCCTCATGGTAACCACAAACTGAAAATCTACAACAGATACACACACACAAAAGAAAAAGGAATCCAAATGCAACACTAAAGTTAGTCATCAAATCACAAGAGAAGAGAAACAAAAGATGATAGGAAGAAAAAAGACCTATCAATACAAAAACAAACCCCAAACAATTAAGAAGATGGCAATAAAACATACATATCATTAATTACCTTAAACATAAATGGAGTAATGCTCCAGCCAAAAGACACAGACTGGCTGAATGGATATGAAAACTAGACCTGTATATATGCTGTCTAGAAGAGACCCACTTCAGATCTAGGGATACATACAGACCGCAAGTGAGGGAATGGAGAAAGATATTCCACAGAAATGGAAATAAAAATAAAAATGGTGTAGCAATACTCATATCAGACAAAAAAGACTTTAAAATAAAGACTTACAAGAGACATAAAAGGACACGACATAACTAAATAATAACAATTGTAAATATATATGCACCCAACATAGGAGCTTCTCAACATATAAGGCAAATAGTAACAGCCATAAAAGGGGAACTCAACAGTAACACAATAATAGTGGGGGACTTTAACACCCCACTTTCAGGAATGGAAAGATCATCTAGACAGAAGATCAATAAGGAGACAAAGGCTTTAAATGACACATTAGACCAGATAGACTTAATTGATATTTACAGAGCATTCCATCCAAAACAAGCAGAATACATATTCTTCTCAAGTGAACATGAAACATTCTCCAGGATAGATCACATGCTAGGCCACTAAGCAAGACTTGGTAAATTTAAGAAAATTGAAATCATATCAAGCATCTTTTTTGACCACAATGCTATGAGATTAGAAATCAACTACAAGAAAAAAAATGTTAAGAAAAAGCACATTGAGGCTAAACAATATGCTACTACACAACAAATGGATCACTGAAGGAATCAAAGATGAGATCAATAAATACCTAGAGACAAATGAAAATGAAAGCACTATGATCCAAAACCTATGGGATGTAGCAAAAGCAGTTCTAAGAGGAAGTTCAAAGAAGTTCTAAACTTCTAAGGAAGTTTATAGCAATACCATCTTACCTCAGGAAACAAAAAGTGAAAATTAACAAACTAGCCTGACACCTGTAGCAGCTAGAAAATGAAGAACAAATGAAATCCAAAGTTAGTAGAAGGAAAGAAATAATAAAGATCTGAGCAGAAATAAATGAAATAGAAATAAAGAAAACAATAGAAAAGATCATTGAAACTAACAGCTGGTTCCATGGGAAGGTAAACAAAATTGATAATTTTTTTTTATTAGTTTCTGCTTTATAGCAAAGTGAATCAGTCATACATATACATCTGTTCCCACATCCCTTCCCTCCTGCATCTCCCTCCCTCCCACCCTCCTTATCCCACCCCTCCAGGCGGTCACAAAGCACCGAGCTGATCTCCCTGTGCTCTGCGGCTGCTTCCCACTATCTATCTAGCTTACGTTTGGTAGTGTATATATGTCCATGCCTCTCTTTCGCTTTGTCACAGCTTACCCTTCCCCCTCCCCATATCCTCAAGTCCATTCTCAAGTAAGTCTGTGTCTTTATTCCTGTTTTACCCCTAGGTTCTTCATGACATTTTAAAAAATTCCATATATATGTGTTAGCATACGGTATTTGTCTTTCTCTTTCTGACTTACTTCACTCTGTATGACAGACTCTAGGTCTATCCACCTCATTACAAATAGCTCAGTTTCGTTTTTTTTATGGCTGAGTAATATTCCATTGTATATATGTGCCACATCTTCTTTATCCATTCATCCGATGATGGACACTTAGGTTGTTTCCAGCTCCGGGCTATTGTGAATAGAGCTGCAATGAACATTTTGGTACATGTCTCTTTTTGAATTATGGTTTTCTCAGGGTATATGCCTAGTAGTGGGATTGTTGGGTCATATGGTAGTTCTATTTGTAGTTTTTTAAGGAACCTCCATACTGCTCTCCATAGCGGCTGTACCAATTCACATTCCCACCAGCAGTGCAAGAGTGTTCCCTTTTCTCCACACCCTCTCCAGCATTTATTGTTTCTAGATTTCTTGATGATGGCCATTCTGACTGGTTTGAGATGATATCTCATTGTGGTTTTGATTTGCATTTCTCTAATGATTAATGATGTTGAGCATTCTTTCATGTGTTTGTTGGCAGTCTGTATATCTTCTTTGGAGAAATGCCTATTTAAGTCTTCTGCCCATTTTTGGATTGGGTTGTTTGTTTTTTTTGCTATTGAGCTGCATGAACTGCTTATAAATTTTGGAGATTAATCCTTTGTCAGTTGCTTCATTTGCAAATATTTTCTCCCATTCTGAGGGTTGTCTTTTGATCTTGTTTATGGCTTCCTTTGCTGTGCAAAAGCTTTGAAGTTTCACTAGGTCCCATTTGTTTATCTTTGTTTTTATTTCCATTTCTCTAGGAGGTGGGTCAAAAAGGATCTTGCTGTGATTTATGTCATAGAGTGTTCTGCCTATGTTTTCCTCTAAGAGTTTGATAGTTTCTGGCCTTACATTTAGGTCTTTAATCCATTTTGAGCTTATTTTTGTGTATGGTGTTAAGGAATGATCTAATCTCATACTTTTACATGTCCCTGTCCAGTTTTCCCAGCACCACTTATTGAAGAGGCTGTTCAGACTATACTACAAAGCTACAGTAATCAAGACAGTGTGGTACTTGCACAAAAACAGAAAGATAGATCAATGGAACAGGATAAAAAGCCCAGAGATAAACCCACGCACATATGGTCAACTTATCTTTGATAAAGGAGGCAGGAATGTACAGTGGAGAAAGGACAGCCTCTTCAAAATTGATAAACTTTTAACAAGGCTCACCAAGAGAAAAATAGAGAAGGCTCAAATCAATAAAATTAGAAATGAAAAAGGAGAAGTTACAATGGACACCACAGAAATGTAAATGATCATAAGAGACTATACAAGCAACTATATGCCAATACAATGGACAACCTGGAAGAAATGGAAAAAAATTCTCAGAAAGGTACAGTCTCCCAAAACTGAACCAAGAAGAAATAGAAAATATGAACAGACCAATCACAAGTACTGAAATTTAAACTGTGTTTTAAAAACTCCCAACAAATAAATGTCCAGAACCAGATGGCTTGACAGGTGAATTCCATCAAACATTTAAAGAAGAGCTAACACCTATCCTTGTGAAACTATTCCAAAATATTACAGAGGAAGGAACATTCCCAAACTCATTCTATGAGGCCACCATCACCCTGATACCAAAACCAAAGATACCATAAAAAAAAAAAAATAGAAAATTGCATGACACAAAAATCCTCAACAAAATACTAGTAATCAGAATCCAACAGTACATTAAAATGATCATACACCATGACCAATTGGCATGTATCCCAGGAATGAAGGATTTTTCAATATCCACATATCAGTGTGGTACACAATATCAACAAATTGAAGAATAAAAACAATCTCAATTTGATCATCTCAACAGATACAGAAAAAACTTTTGACAAAATTCAACACCCATTTATGATAAAAGCTCTACAGAAAGTGGGCACAGAGGGAACATACCTCAGCATAATAAAAGCCACATATGACAAACCCACAGCAAACATCATTCTCAGTGGTGAAAAACTGAAAGCATTTCCTCTAAGATCAGGAACAAGACAAGAATGTCCACTCTCACCAGTGTTATTCAACATAGTTTTGGAAGTCCTAGCCATGGCAATGAGAGAAGAAAAGGAAATGAAAGGAATCCAAACTGGCAAAGAAAAAGTAAAACTGTCACTGTTTGCGGATGATATGATACTATACATAGAAAATCCTAAAGATGTTATCAGAAAACTATAAGAGCTCATCAATGAATTCAGTAAAGTCGCAGGATACAAAATTAATACACAGAAATCACTTCCATTTCTATACACTAACAATGAAAGGACAGAAACAGAAATTAAAGAAACAATCCTATTTACCATCACATCAAAAAAAGAAACAAAAAAACCTAGGAATAAGCATACCTAAGGAGGCAAAAGACGTCTGTCTATTCTGAAAACTGTAAGACACTGATGAAAGAAATCAAAGATGATGCAAACAGATGGAGAGATATACAACGTTGTTTGATTGCAAGAATCAATATTGTCAAAATGACTATACTACCCAAGGCAATCTACAAAATCAATGCAATCCCTGTTAAATTACCAATGTCAGTTTTCTCAAAAATTTTAAATTTAAAATAAAATTTATATGGAGGCACAAAAGATCACGAATAGCCAACGCAATCTTGAGAAAGAAAAACAAAGCTGGAGGAATCAGGCTCCCTTTTGTCAGATTGTACTACAATTCTACAGTCATCAAAAGAGTATGGTACTGGGACAAAAACAGAAATATAGATTAATGGAACATGATAGACAGTCCAGAAATAAACCCATGCACCTATGCTCAATTAATATATGACTAAAGAGCCAAGAATATACAATGGAGGAAAGACAGTCTTTTCAATAAATGGTGCTGGGAAAACTGGACAGCTACATGTAAAAAGTGAAATTAGAGCATTCTTTAACACCATACACAAAAATAAGCTCAAAATAGATTAAAGACCTAAATGTAAGACAAGACACTAGAGAACACTTAGAGGAAAACATATGCAGAACACTCTTTGACATAAATCGCAGCAATATCTTTTTCAAGCTGTCTCCTAGAGTAATGGAAATAAAAATAAAAATAACAAGTGGGACCTAATTAAAATCAAAAGCTTTTGCACAAAAAAGGAAACCATAGACAAAATGAAAAGACAACCCACAAAATGGCAGAAAATATTTGCAAAAGATGCGACCAACAGGGGATTAGTCTCCAAAATTTACAAACAGCCTATGAGGCTCAATATCAAAAAAACAAAAAACCTAATCAAAAAACTAGACAGAAGACCTAAATAGACATTTCCCTAAAGAAGACATACAGATGGCCAAGAAGCACATGAAAAGATGCTCCACATTGCTAGTTATTATTGCTAGTTATTATTGTTAATCAATTGTGCTCAAGTATAAAATAATTTTTTTAAAAAAAATTACCACTTATAGGGCTTCCCTGGTGGCACAGTCATTGAGAGTCTGCCTGCCAATGCAGGGGACACGGGTTCGTGCCCTGGTCCGGGAAGATCCCACATGTTGCAGAGCGGCTGGGCCCATGAGCCATGGCTATTGAGCCTGTGCATCCAGAGCCTGTGCTCCACAATGGGAGAGGCCACAAAAGTGAGAGGCCTGCATACTGCAAAAAAAAAAATATATATATATATAACCACTTATATATAAAAAAGAAAGGGAATGTGAAAAAACAATACCTTTAAAATTGCAATCCCCCTACAAAAATACTTAGGAATAAACCTCACCAAAGAGGTGAAAGACTTATACCCTGAGAACTATAGAGAACAATAAAACAATAATAAAGCAAATTAAAGAGGATTCAAAGAAATGGAAAGATACACCATGCTCTTGCATTGGAAGAATTAATATTATTAAAATGACCACACTACCCAAAGCAATCTATAGATTTAATGTGATCCCTATGAAATTACCCATGATCTTTTCACAGAACTAGAACAAATAATCCTAAAATTCACATGGAACAATTAAAAACCCAGAATTGCCAAAGCAATCCTAAAGAAAGAGAACAAAACAGGAGGCATAACCAACCCAGACTTCAGACAATACCACAAAGCTACAGTAATCAAAACTGCATGGTATTGGCACAAATACAGACATACACATCCATGGAACAGAATAGAGAGCCCAGAAAGAAACCCACACACCTATGGTCAATTAATTTTTGACAAAGGAGGCAAGAATATACAATGGGGAAAAGTCTCTTCAGCAAGTGATATTGGGAAAGTTGTACAGCTGCATGTTAATCAATGAAGTTGGAACACACCCTCCACCATACACAAAATAAACTCAAAATGGCTTAAAGACTTAAATATAAGACATGACACCATAAAACTCCTAGAAGAGAACATAGGCAAACATTCATTGACATAAATTGTACCAATGTTTTCTTAGGTCAGTCTCCCACGGCAGTAGAAATAAAAATGAAAATAAACAAATGGGAGCTAATCAAACTTACAAGCTTTTGCACAGCAAAGGAAACCATAAAAAAAAAAAGACAACGTACAGAATGGGAGAAAATATTTGCAATTTTTTGCGACAATATTTGCAACATTGCAATGTGACTGACAAGGGCTTAATTTCCAAAATACACAAACAGCTCATACAACTCAACAACAAAAAAGCCAAAAACCCAATCGAAAAATGGGCAGAAGACCTAAAGAGATATTTCTCCAAAACACTAAAAATAGATGGTCAGTGGGCACATGAAAATATGCTAAACATTGCTAATTATCAGAAAAATGTAGATCAAAACTACAATAAGGTATTACCTGACACCAGTCAGAATGGCAATCATTAAAAAGTCTACAAATAAGAAATTCTGGAGAGGGTGTGGAAAAAAGGGAACCCTCCCACACTGTTGGTGGAAATGTAAGTTGGTGCAGCAAGTGTGGAAAACGGTATGGATGTTCCTCAGAAAACTAAAAATAGAATTACTATATGATCCAGCAATCCCACTCCTGGACATATATCAGGACAAAACTATGATTCAAAAAGATACATGCACCTCTATGTTCATAGCAGCACTATTCACAATAGCCAAGACATGGAAACAATCTAAATGCCCATTGGAAGATGAATAGATAAAGAAGAAGTGGTACATATATACAATGGAATATTACTCAGTCAAAAAAAGAATGAAATAATGCCATTTGCAGCAACATGGATGCAACTAGAGATTATCAAACTAAGTGAAGTAAATCAGAAAGAGAAAGACAAATATCATATGATATCACTTACATGTGGAATCTAAAAGATTGCACAAATGGACCTATCTATGAAACAATATCTGGGACATAGAGAATAGTCTGGTGGTTGCCAAGGGGGTGGGGAGTTGGAGAGGGTTGGATTGGGAGTTTGGGATTAGCAGATGAAAACTGGTATATATAGAATGGATAAACAACAAGGTCCTACTGTATAGCACAGGGAACTATATTCAATATCCTGTGATAAACCATGATGGAAAATAATACAAAAAAGAATGTATATATGTGTATATAAATTTGCATAACTGAGGCACTTTGCTGTATAACAGTAATTAACACAGCATTGTAATTCAACTATAATTTAATAAAAAAATAAAGAAATTCCAACAAGAAAAAAAGTAATTTTATATTGATTATATATTGAAGCAATAATATTTTGGATATATTTGGCTAAATAAAATATGTTATGAAGGGCCTCCCTGGTGACGCAGTGGTTTAGAGTCCGCCTGCCGATGCAGGGGATACGGGTTCGTGCCCCGGTCCGGGAGGATCCCATATGCCGCGGAGCGGCTGGGCCCGTGAGCCATGGCCGCTGAGCCTGCGCATCCGGAGCCTGTGCTCCACAACGGGAGAGGCCACAACAATGAGAGGCCCGTGTACCGCAAAAAAAAAAAAAAAGAAAGAAAAATTATGAAAATTAATTTCACCTTTTGTTTTTACTTTTTTAATGTGGGTAGTAGAAAATTTTAAATTGCATGTTTGATTCATGTTTGTGGCTCACATTATATTTCTGTTAGAACTGTTCTACATTAGCTCATTATATCACAGTAGGAGTTAATTAATTGATAGGTGTTTAATGAAAAGAAAGTGGTGATTAAGAGTCCCTAAGCAGGCAATGATTTCTTCCTGAATAGTTGACACATTTGCTTTATATCTTTGGAATTCACCCCTGTTTTGGATCAGACACAGTGTTAAAAATCAGCACATCTAGTTTCTACTAGTATCTCAGGGGAATATGAGATGACAGATCTGAATTGAGTGAATGGAGGAGAGCAAAAATCATTCTTAATACTATACTTGTGAAGGACCAATGCTGATCCTTTAAGAATGAAGATTCTAAGCTTAAGTTGTGTTTGAGCGAGATAACAAAGAAAGCTAAAAATTTAAAGGGAATGCAGAGAGCAAGAGAGATGATTGGATTATAATCAGGGTTGTGTGAAAGAAAAGGAATTCATTCTTCCCAAAGGCTTGCCTTCTTGTGGGGCTGAAGTCCCTCAAGATCTGGGATCAGGGCAGGTTATACTTTGGGAATGGGGTGATGTTGGGACTGGTCTACTGGGGGTGAGGAGAGGTCTCTGGCCCCGCAACCTTTTTCCATTCTTCATTTGCTTTCTGATTCCCAGTCTGCATCCTTAAGAAAGTTTCTTTATAACTGAAAGAACAATTCTTGTCTATTGTCCAAAAAGTACAGAAATAAGTTACCTCTTAGACTGGAAATAAGCATGACTTAAGGGAGGAATTAAGAATGATACT